>NC_046187.1:15485789-15790394 GCF_011004875.1 Balearica regulorum gibbericeps | reverse complement strand
GCATAAAAACTTGGTATAGTGTGGTTCACATGACTTCCCAGGGAAAGATGTAACAAAGCATTCTCATTTATGGCGATGTGTTTTACAGAATTAATCTAAATGCAAAGAATTGTCAGGAACTGGAATATTGTTTTCCCTCTTTTCTGTTTATACATTTGCTTTGTAAATGCAGAAAGGGAGATTACATTCAGAGTTTTAAAAGAAACAATTTTCCCAATCTCTTGTCCAAATTTATCAATTAAGGGTCATCTATTAAGATGCTTAATTCTGGTAAGGAGGAAAGCAAGCAACTTTTCCTCATCCTTTTTTTCATCCTTGGAGGGAAGATATCCTCCCTTCCAGGTTGTCTCTTTAGAAGGGTTTATTTCTAGTGATTGCAGTCAATATTTCCCTTACACACCTTTAGTCTTTTTATTTAAATGACCCCATCGCCAGAGCTGAATATCACATTGGTGTCATTTTGTAGGATAAAGCAGCCTCGCTGCACTTGGAACTAAGAAAACCCAAGCATATGTCATTTGTCCTACAAGCTCTGGTGCCATTTGCAGCGGTTCATCCCTCTGTTCAGTTGCGTGCCTTGCTGGGGCAGCAGATCAGATTCCGTGACTGTTTCTCAGCTGCCTAGTTTCCCAGACTAGCATATTATCTTAAAAGAATGATGTGAAAATGTTTATGCTAAGATGTTGAACTGTGAACTGATGCCCACCAAAAATGTTCTATTCTGCTACACATTTGCTGAAGCATTAAACCAAGAGCAGACAGCTAAAAGAACAAGAAGCAGCAGCCCATCACAGTCTAATTTGCCATAGGTTATCTGTTAGACCGCCTCCAAGAATATTAGTGGTATCTACATGACCTAAAGGTTCTTCGGGAAGGGCCGATTATGATAGTCAGATCTCTACCGGCAAAGAAAGTTATTTTACTGATGAGAAAAAGAAGATTATGGCAGGCCGAGTGATAATGCTTAGACCTTTTGTTTTCGGAGAGAATTTTGATTTTGAACATCTACCAAAAGACAATGCTAACAACCCTTTATAATGCCTGCTGATTTATAAGGAAGTGACACTAAAAATCTTACTAGGAAGGATAAATAAAACACCAACTGAATGACACCAAAATAGAATAAAAAGATTGATTTCAGGCATGAAAATGTGAATGAGAATGTCTGGAGAAGATCTAATCAAGAATTAGGGGAGGTCTATAAACAATGATGATACATTATTATAATGATGGAACCAGCACAGCAAAGTATGTCTGGGATATTTGTCATTTCCTGTCTTCTCCTGCCCACATGACTTAGGAGAAGACGGAGGAATCATACTGAAAAGAACTAAGAGTTCCTCATGTTGAGCTATTAGTTGAGTTACTAGTAATAGGAAAAATATTTTCTAACAGAAGGAAGTGGGAACAAGTTGTAAGATCTGCCAAGGTCTTTTCAGAGTATTCAGTGACAGAGACTAGAAGAGCAGAAATGAGAGGCCTATATATTGTGTATTTACTACTGTACATTGCTCATCAAAGTAAAATTCTTAAGTATCTGTAGATACCTTAAGCACTTATATACCAAATAACTTGTACAGTCATTCTTGTCAGTTTGTTAAAATATTTTACTATTTTTCTGTGGACATTGAGTGAGATCATATGCTTACTGTTTCTTCACTGGCTGGGAATAATTTGTAGCCAAGTTTCTGATGTAAATACTAGTATTTAGGAGTCTGCTACATCTGTGAAAGTTCCTACCAGAACACCTGTGGAACTGAATTCCTCAGCTGAAGAGAGTGGGACAAACAGTTGGAACAGTCAGATTTCATTTTTTGCAAGCAAAAATGTCTTTTCAAAGTTGCTTACACTTATTTCTTTAACTAACTGGATAATGCCTTCCAGTGTAATTGGAAGAAAATTAACATGCCGTCTGAACATGTTGCTCTGAAAGATTAGATTCATGATGAAATGTAGCACTTTAAGGAGCCTACACCCACTGCAACTTTGCAATTTCATTTCACTACATCTGAAGTCTTACTTGAGTATAACCCAACATGTAGTCTTCATCAACCTCACACCAGTCAAAATACTGCCAAGTAATTGCTGATCATCAATGACCTGTTAAAGAACACTTATATTTAACAAGCTTGTGTGAATATCACATGAAAAATATCCTGAGGACAGTAAGCTTAGGGAATTCAGCAGCACACCAGACAAAAAATGGAAATTCCTCCAAGATTTTCAGTATTTTCAAAAGTAACCAGGCTACTCAAACGCAGAGATGCAATTATTCATTTGCAGTCCACAAATTCACATTAAATGATCCCTTTTTCACTCTCCATTTGGACAACAGGATAGTGCAGATGAAACAGGAATGTTTGCCTGATGGGCTATATGTTTTTATTGACACGTATCCAGAAATAATGAAATGAGTCCCCCAAATTTTCAAAAAATAATTCTCATCCAATAGAGCCCTAAACTGTGAAAATTTCACCCAGCAGCCAGAAGTTTTCAGAAAGTTATGAGCTGCTGAAAATGGGGGTAGCATGGAAAACGTCACAGAACCTGAACAGTAGTAGTCATTTTCTCTCCTACTGTAATATGTTTCAGTATAATTTATTCATGTTCCAAAGTGTATTAGGTAAAAGTAACGAATTCTTAGTGCTGGAAGAGTCCTATAAAAGTCAATACAGTTTCTCACGTGTAAGATTAAGGTGGGGTGTTTGCCTCAATTAACTGTTGTCCAGTTACACTAAATGAGCAAGATTCCATTTTGGTTGGAAATACAAAGTGCTTGTCAAAATGCCATTTCCTACTGAATTTCAGTTTCCTGCCGTGGGAAAACAATCCCTAATAGCTTCCCCCTGCCCCCCTTGACTAGCTCCCTTCATATTTCCCCTGCTTTTTGGAATGATTATAGCAATTTCTAAACATAAAAATGCTTGCTTGCAAAGTATATTGTTTTAAATCAATTCTTCAGACAGAAAAGCTATTCAGAAATTAAACCGTACTGTTTTCTAGCTATTGTGCTATAGTGCCTCCTCCTGCTTTTTTTTGTGATCATCTCCACTTTTCATACTGCAATGAGTTCCTTTTGTCGTTCATTTCATAGAATTCTATGCCTTGATTTTTTGTTGGTATATTTTTTACACAGAAATTAGATTTTTTTCACCCATATAAAAATCTGTGTACACAGGACCAGAATCAGGGCAGGGTATGTATTTAATTACCCACTGTGTCTTATCCTTGAAATGTTAATGAGTAAAGACAAAGTTTATTTTCACACACAAAAAAAGTTAAGTCCCAACTGTATTTAAATTGATTTAATAGGCAGCATTCACTGCAAAGTTTGTTTTTATACTACCATTTTTTTCTTGAAACCATCAGAAATTTCCGTTTTACAGTAAAGATTGCAGTCTGTTCTAAGCAGGCCAGGACTTCCAAAGCATTATTTAAATGCCTCAGCTGAATACCAGCATTCTTTCATCCCATTTCACACACTGAAGTACCAAAAGGGTAAATAACTTGCAATATCATTTTTGACTGACTTGACTTTGAAAAAGGCACAACCTACATAAACAACTGAGCAATACTTAGGTGCTTAACTGGATCTCTAAATGATCCCATATGCTAGTCTGCTAATGCTGGTGATGATTATAAACACCTCAGTTCATCATATTAATGAGTTATAGCCAATAGAAAAGGACAAAATCTATAACTTTTCCACAAACTTAGTTAAATGTCAAGGTTTTTAAAGGCCTAGTTAGCAAGTATATTAGATGAGATATGTCAGTTTCCCAATTTACGACTCTGACTTGTCTCTTGTGATTCCTTATAGCCTCTAGCCATTCTCCTCTTACCTGAGGCATTCTTTGGCAAAAACCTGATGCTTCCAGTCATTCTGCATTCTTGTGTTCCTTCAAAAATAATTGGACAGGCACCTCTCCATAAACAATCATCATTAGTCACATAAGGTACACAGATAAGAATACCATACAAATAAGTTTCAATAGAATGTCTCGAGCCAAATAATAATAATAATTTGGCCAGCATGCTAAAAATGTGATTGACAGGGAGTTAATGCACTTAACACTTTTCCAGCAGGCTGTTAAAATTAGTTCCTTGATGCTCAAAAAGTCCTGCTCCCAGAAAAGTGACACCGACATTGACCAGTGAGTTTGTTGCTGTTCAGTAACCTGCTCCATTCCAGACTATATGATTAAAGTCATTATGGGAACTGTCAGGAGGAGGGAAAAAAATGAAAACTGTCACAAGAAGCAACTGTTGGATATCTTAGGATTTTTTTATAATGCTAAACTATTTTAAAATATTGTCTGTAATTTTAATATCACAATATTCAGCCATATAATAAGGATCCATATAATAAAAGAAATCCTTTGAGGTTATACCATAAATGGTATACACATCCTTCTTTATTACATATATAGTAGAAAGGACATTAATCATAAATTTCCTTTCGCACGAAAGAAGAGTGAATTAGCTTACAAAAAAAGAAGTCTTACTTTAAAATGTTATAATCATATTTAAATCCTCTAAATTAAATAAATAAAACTAGAGAGTGGGGGGAGAAAAGACAAGAATTCACAGCTGCAAGAATTTTGTTAAAAGAAGAAGCCTGTCAACAACATAATCATTTCTAACATCAATCCTACAGAGCCAATTAGTTGCTTCATGTCAATGTACAAAATAAATTTCAACTTAAAACTCTCCTAAATTCATGTTAATATTTGATGCAATTATATAGGAATAATTTCACAGAATAGTTTACACTCTTAAATACCCACTAAGCTCTGTTTTAATTGACCCACTAAATGCACTGTAAATTGTTATTAGTTATATAGAGATCACAAAACTTACCTCATGTGTTGCCCTAACAGACATAAATTACAGTATTTGTCTTGTCTTTGAATATTTTGGTAGGCTTTACTGATTTTTTTAACAAATTCACAAATACTTAAATCTTAAACTGTTTAAACACTCGGCTTTTTTCATATCAACATAAAGATCTGACCCTTTCCTTACTTATGTTGAGAATATTTTTATAGATCAAGAGGGTTCTTAAGAAGATAGTGTCTTTATCTAATACAATAATACCAACACTATAATTTTCTTATATTTATTTTTCTTTTCTCACCTGCTACGCCTAGGTTTTGACATTAAGAATATTATGTTTGATATTTTCAGCATTAAAAACCACTTTATGCTTTGGTTCCATTTTACTCCCAGTCAGAAAGATCAGAAAAAGCTCAAGTCACACAGTGAGAAACTTTATCCACTGAATGAGACATTATCCATTCCACCAGACTACAAATCAAAGAGTATCTCTTAGGCTGCTTAAAAATTCATTTTAAAATCTGATCCTGATTGTACTTTTATGGTAATTTCATACCATCAATCATCCTTTTACCTTTAGTCTCTAGGTCCACTGCTTTCCCCATAGATCTCATTCACTCTACCTCATTATAATTCTTTAGGTGAGAAAACAGGGTAAGAAACCTTAACAGAAAATGAGAGAAAGATGTAAATTTCTCGAGAAAAGTCAGGTTCACTAAGAAGCATAGCTAATGATATGTTCTGATCTATGTTTTTTTAAAAAAATTAAAAGATGGAGGGGGATAGAATAGAGTGAAAAACACATTTCTCATGCAAATAATGTGTTTGTAATCTGTATTCTAACTCAACAATATCATTTATACAACTAAGCTGTCAAAATATCTTTTTAGATGGAGTTCCTTAAAAAAAGAATAAAAGAAATATTTTTGGAGCTCTACGGAACTTTTCCTAATTAAGCGCTGAATTTCCTACGATTCTGCACTTTCCATTACAACTAATGCTGACCCATCTTTGCTAATAGTATAGATTATGTAAATTGTAATAATTAGGAAATAGAACTAACTGTAAAGTGCTAGAAACATACTGATCAAACCCCCTTTCTTACACTACATCGTTATGTAAAATGAATATATAACCTTGTTTATTTCTGCAGCAGTGCTGATGCCTTCACCAAGAAACAGCTGATCACAGGAAGGGAAAGCTCCTGTATATTGCTCTGTCAACCAGTTCTCAGTGGCAGCTAAAATTCTTGAAATAGTTGAAATCTAGTCTATGTATGTGTGGTGGTTTCTACATGAGTTATACTTTCCCAGAAGTCAGTATTATAGTTTCACTCTTTTCATTTGAATTCTGGCCATAATAAAAAGCCTTTTTTACAGCATTGAGAGATATGACAAATAATGAACGCACTCTTTGAGACATCTAGACTGGAAGAAAAACTGTCATTAATCACAAGGGAAAAGAATGATTTTTCCAATACTGTGGGCCCATCCATGTTACAGTTCCTAATGTCTTTAGCAAAATGTAGCCATAAACCACTGAATACTGGTAATAGCAATAATCCCTCCAAAATGGTTTGTTACCAGCAGTTAGTGACCAGTTTCTTAGTTAATGGCCTGAGGGGAAAGGCTTTAAGAAAGCTGTACTCACTGTTTCCTCTCAGGCAATTTAACTGGCTGCATTAAACTGTATTTTCATTGAGCTTTGTAACATTTGTACTCCGATAAAATTCTAGTCAGGGAAGGGAATGAAGCAGTGGTGGAATATGTCATCACTGTACTTTGTAACAGAAAAATTAAAAAAAAAGTTATTGAGTGTCTTATTACTCTGAATGATGTTAGGATTTGGTACTGATAGTAATAATAAATTTTAAAGTCTTTAAATAGCTTGTAAAATTAAAAATAATTAGCAACTTTATCTGAAGAAAGATGAAAGAGTCTTCAGGTTTACGGTATGATACAGTGCCCTTGAAACAATCAGGGAATACTGGGAGGGGGCCAGCCAGGACAGCTGACCCAAACTGGCCACGGGGCTATTCCATACTATATGACATCATGCTCAGTATATGACTGGAGGGTTGGCCAGGAGGTGGGATGGCTCAGGAAGTAGCTGAGCATCAGCTCCGGGTGGTGAGAAATGGTGCTGTGCATCAATCATTTTGTATATTTTTTTCTCATCATCATCATCTTCTTCTTCTACTTCCTTTTCTGTCCTATTAAACTGTCTTTATCTCAACCCAGCCTTTTTCCTTTCAATTCTCTCCCCCATCCCACTGAGGGGGGGTGATGAGCGAACGGCTGTGTGGTTGTTTTAGCTGCCTGCTGGGTTAAACCACAACAGTGCTTTCATGCAAAATCAAAATGCTAATCTGAAATGCTCATTTATTTTCATAAACCAAGTAAAAATAGTACCTTCTTTGGAAGAGTATCACATACTAACGTGATACATGGTAATATTAAAAAGTTAATAAAACATGAGTACAGGAGGGCATATAAAACAATTAATATACAGTTTTCATTTGTATTTTACTGAGTTAATACATTGTTTCATAAAGTGCTTCCAACTATGTCATTGATGTACAGGCTTATGCAAGTGGGGTTGTTTTTTTTAAATATACATGCTTTATCCATACTTTATAAAAAACATTTTCAGTAGATGAAAACATTGTACAGCACTGTGCTCTATTAAAAGGTAAAACAAGAATATTCCTTCACTATTTCAGTTGTGTAACAAGCTGTAAGTCAGCCAAACACATAAACACCACTATGCTGATTCCTCTGCCTGCCTCCACAACTCACTGGGTTTAAATGGTATCTCTTCGTTTTTAGCTCACATGGGTAAAAAGACTCATTAATCAGAAACTTTTCCCGAGTATGGCAATAAAGTCAAAGGAATGATTGGCATTACACAGAACACTCTGTAACATACACACAGGAATATAGGCTCTCATTAGGCACAGCATATTAAAAAAATCCAAAACAAAATACTCTACACTTTGCTTGCACTATATAGGATGAAGGAATGATAGAGAACAGAACCACGCATAATGTGTAGGGAAGTGGGGGCGACTGGAGAGAATTTGAGGTTTCTGGAGACCCGGCATGAACAGAAGGAATTAGTTGTGGGGAACTCCGACAATCTGCCTTATCTTTTATAGCTTTGGTGAAAGGTTGTAGATGGCACAATCCCGAATGAAGTTACTTTTGTGCAGGAGACTGATGCGAGGGGGTTTTGGGACAGAATTATTCCGTTCGTGCACAGCCTGCGTGAAACACTCGAGCAGCTGGTACCACTACCCAGCTGCATTACATGCAGTAAGACTCAGTGAAAGTGGCTTTTTCATGAACCTTGCTTTTATCAAAGTGCTACCAGAGTACTTTCTGCTGTCAGGTCCCAGTTCAAGTCTCTCTACCACCCACCATAGGGAGAATCCTATTCCCGGCAATTTTGGATCTACCGTAACTACCATATGCAGTAAACTATCATTTTACAGACTATCAATGTTTTAGAACTGCATTCTTGTGCTGAGGTGGGCTGTTCATTCTAACTCTATAATCTAACTATAAAGTCAACTGAATTATGGTGAGTAGAATGAACTATATCACACACAAACATTTAGAAATAAATAGACGTGGTGTTTATTGGAAACACACTGTTCATGCACTTCAGTCAGTCATAGGATGTCTTAAGTAAATAAATAGCAGTAATAAGCAGCATTAAAAATGACTGAAATGGAACAGGTAGGTAGCGACACTGGAATTTTAATATAGTCAGGTGGAAATGTGAAGGGGACAAGGAAAACTAGCAAGAAGTGTAGAGAAGGGCTTATGTTTTGAGAGCAGAGAGACAAAGGTTTTCATGGGAAGCAAAGGCTCAATACCCTTGGGAAAGGCTCTAATCAAGAAAGATATGTATTTTAAAGACGGAATTTTATGTCACATTTACAATTACAACAAGCTGAAACATTTTTCTTTAATGAGAGACGAGCAACTGCACTTTTTTTTCCTTTGTGTGTTATAGCGGAGAACCTTGAAAACCTTTTGGTTTTTGTGGTTTTCCCAGCCTTCTTAATCCTCAAAATACCAGATGTTAATTCCGGTTTTGCTGGAGGACATCTTTGTGGTGGATGTACCTCCTGTACCTTAATTGAACTGATAAGAAAGAAGGGACTGAACATTTAATAATACATTCTTCCTTCAAAAAATTAATGAAACAAGAGTATGAAACTTTAATGGAATTGCTTCATATTAAACTATCCAGAGAAGGTGCTAAACATAAAGGGCCTTGTCATTCAGGTGACTGTATAGGTTAAGGGATAGAAGGGGATTGGAGGAAATCTGAACTCTGCTGGACATTGCTTCATGTCTAACCCCTACAAGGGGCTGAGCTGTTACACCCCTTTGTCTGAGGCCAGGCAAGGTTTCAAAATGTCAAACTGCAGGCTAGTTCCTTTGAGCTGAGGGACTCCTTGGATCAAAAGCTGAGCAGAGGAAGGAGAAGAGAGTGGACTAAAAGCAAGAGAAAGTTCCTACCTCTGATAGCCTCTGAGGAAAGAGCAGGACTGGCAATAGCAACTTGATTTCTAAACAGTTTTCTTCCAGTGATGATAGAGCGACAGCTGATGACTGAGGTGGGGATTTGAAGAGATTGTAGCTGGTGGATTTTGTGCTTAACAGCATTGTGGCAATTTACAGAGATATACAAACTGCCAGGTACAAAAATAAACATTTTGAAGTTACTTCTTAAGAGTATTTTGCCATAAGGATGACTGTCTTGCCTACCGGTTGTTTTGCAGGAAGTTGTTTGCTCAGGAAGACTGGCAAACAAGTGTCCTGCTGGTGCCAATGCAGTGATTCTTTGCTTACTGGGTTTGTTCCTTACTTTCTCCAAAGAACTCTCAACTTGTTTCATTTCCCAATGTTTTATTTAAATCTCAGTGAGATGATGGAGCATGGGAAAAGACCTCCTATTTCATGGCTGATCCTCCTTTCAAATCTCCAGGCTCAAACAGAATTGCATAGTATTATGTGACCCTTTGCACTGACTGTTCTGTTAAACCTTTGGCCGCATACTGCCCAAGTGGTCAGTAATGAAATGATCTCTACCATGATTTCTGCAATATTAGCAATGGCGTGAGAAATATAGCTCTTCTATTAAAAAAAAAAAAAAAGAAACAAACAACAACTTGGTTTTGTTTAAAATCTTTTTCTACTTTACTCCTCATGCTAATACATTTGTGACAAATATTATTTTACCAGATGACACTTGTACAGTAGGTCTATAGGAAATGTCAGCCAGAGAAAAAAAACTGCTGCATTAATGTGCATTCTGAAAGCCTTCTCATTATTTCTCATGCCAACTAGGAGCTTACTAAATAACAAAACAGAATGCAGAAAATAAAATAATGTAATTAAGCTCATATAAAGTTGGGGTGCTCCAGAAATAGCAGAGAAAAATTTCACACAATATTTATGTATATATGATTCCCTTAAGAAAGATGGGGTACTGATTTCATGCACACTTTATCACTTTTATGCACATTTTATGCACACTTTCTTATCACTCAAATCATGTGGAAAAAGAAGAAAAAGAAATTAAGGTGATACTGTGCTATGGAACAGACAGCGATGAGTACAATGGAATCTGTCAGGGGTCATCTTTATGGATCCTTTCAAAATAAACTTCTGTATGGGAACTGCAGTAAGGCCAAAAAGGAAAGTTCAAAAAATATCCCCAAATTTATGAGATTTTTTTTTTAAATTGATGAGGGTGATTTCTTAATCTTTTTAGCAGGTTAGAGTACATCTAATGTTTGCTAGAAATTCTTTCCCAAATTTTTATTCTGAAAGAGATAATGAGGAATCATCCCTTTACCACTTTCTTCATACTAGTAATGATTATACAGGCCTCCAGCTATTCTTCTTTAGTCATCTCTTTCTAGTTTATGTAAGAAAATGTTCCCCACCCTCAATTGTCTAGCTGATTATGCAGAGATCCATGGATGGACTTGCAGGGGGAATGTCACAGAAAACAGGAGGACTATATACACAGTACTGGTCCCCTGAAAAATGATAAATGCTCAGTATGTCTGTCCAGTCCATCCTGCTCTTAGGAATATAAAACTGTGAAGTTTCATAAATGTACTGGTCCAGAAACTAAAGCACAGTATGACACACTACAGAGACTCTGTGCAATTTTCTTTAGCAAGACAAATTACTATAATCTGTTAAAGGGATTTTTCTTCAGCTATTATTTTAACAAGGAAGGTTCAGAATGTTCCTGATACCAAAATCAAAAAAGGGTCTAGGGCAAGAAGAAACATTCTCTTAACTATCTTAAAAATAATATAATTTAGGCTTAGAGCAGAATCAAAGATAGCTGGTTCAAGAGATCACACTCATCGACTCAGGGAACAAAAAAATGTGTGACCCAGATGGCCAGTTAGAGGTAAGAGTCCTTATAATCTGGAAACTAGAAAGAAAGTAATTGCACAGCAGCTATTGACAGAACATTATTAAGAAACATAATGTAAATCATTTCACATGCTTTCAACCCATTTCTTTACGTCCCGTTGCTCTTCACCATCCCATGAGTATTTTTATTCTACCCTAACATTAAGGACTTCAGAGAGAGCATTTCAGAAGTTGTATTAAATTTTAGCTTGTTTCTTCTTAATTTGTTATTTTGTCAACATACTGAAAGAATGCTGGAAATTACTTACAAGTATTTATAAAATGAAATATTTTTTCAAAACATACAAATTGTTATTACTACAAATGAAAACCCCTCATGCACCAAATCATGAGCAACATGCCCAGACCTTTTTAGACAGCTCAGAAAAGCACTTCAAAAGTCTATGTTCTACAAAGACAATGCGAGTTTGACATAAAGAGTGATCACTACTGAGAAGAGCAACAGAAGTACTGGTTGTAATTGTGAGGGTAACTTTGCTCATAAAAACACAAGTAAAGCAGAAGACACTGCATGTTACTTATATGGAGTTAGCAAAGGTGCAAGTGTGTGTGATGCACACTCCCAGTAGTTCCTCTGCTCCAGAGCAATGGCAGCAATGGCAGTAATGGGCAGCTAGTGCTACAGAAGAGAACCGTATGAAGCGTGTTGACTAGCAGTGCCCTGGGAGCTGCTTTGCTTTCAAGAGACTGACTGCATTCTTTGTGCTTTTGGCAGCATCACTGAAAGAAAAAAAAAAAAAAAAAGCATTCTTGGGTCCGATTTTTGTTTTCCATTGTTGAAAATGATTTCTGAAACCAAAAGAATGTAGCTTTGCATCCGTTAGACAGGATCTACTATGTTGAAAAGATCAAAAACTTATTTTTGAGGAAACTGAGGAAACACACTATGGAAGTTATAAAGAAAACATCTATAGAAAATATACTTTTAGACGTTAAATTTTTGAGAGTGCATGTCAGTGCAGAAGAAATTTAACATACTTTTCCATTAAGTAAGTTTTATTTATAATTCTTTTATAATTTATTTATAATTATAAATTCTCTGTGTATATTTTGGGGTAACTTCAAAATTTAACTCAAATTGAAAAATATAATTAGCCTGTTTCTGTGATATATCCCTCCCTCCTCATTTTTGGGTTTTTACCTGCTTCTCCTGTTGACAAAAAGTCAACTACTTTCAATGTAATGTTTTTCTATTGTCTCAAATGTGACCTTGATCACCCCTTCTTCTGTTAAGTCTTCAGAACACTCTTGTCAGACAGCCATACTTTTCCAGAATAATACTGAACAGCTCAAGAATTTATTGTCTTCAGTTCTAACTATATCTTTTTCTGCTCTCTCTGATCAATCTGTCTTGAGTGCTGCTTTACCCCAGTGTATTGTTTTCTTTCCTGCCAATATTTCTGAACGAGTCTATTTAGATAGTCTGTTTCATCAATTTCAACATCAAACCCTATCATTACCTGTTTTGCCTTAAAAAAAATAAACTTCCTAGGATCCCATAACATCCTAACTTCAGATCAGCTGTCTACCTAGTAAAATCAAGACATAACTTCATTATCATGTGCCAGCATCCCTGGTTAGCTAACCCCAGCTAGCACTGGAAAAAATAGCCCACAAAGAAGGGTGCAGCACAAGCTCTGCGAGGCAGGAGTCCACAGGATCCTTTCCCCAGGATCCCTGGAAATGTACTTTGGTTGTGGAAGGCCAGCACAGCCCTTGATCTGACCACATAAAATTAAGGAACTACTCTTTCATGAGGCCCTTACTCAGTATTCTAGTCTTAAAACTTCTTTCTTCCTAATTGTATTTAATATGTGTACTGTCTCTGCCACTGCGGATCCCACCCAGAATCCTGAAATAAAAGCAGGAGTTGTATGTTCAAATACTTTGTTAATAATTATTTTTATTCCAAAATACCACATTTGTAGGATCATAATTTTTTACTAAAACATTTTCTGCACTGTTTATGTAATATCATTTATCCTCATAAAAGCACAAGATAACACCTGCCAAATCAGGCAGAAACAGATGTCATCTGTTTGTGACAGCATGTCTCTGACCTATAAAAATGTATATGACATCTCAGTGCAGAATTATGACACGATTTTCCCCTTTTGGATGTTTCCTTCTCATGCTTCCGCTTACTCTTTGTTTAAGCTCTGAAACAGTTATATGGAACCTCTTACCTTCTTTCAAAACCAGATAGAGTTCTATGGTTGAATACTAAGCTATTTTTTTTAATTCACTATTTGTTGCTCCCTAAATAAAAATGTTAATTCCCTTTTAAAATTCTGTTAAAATCTGGAACACAGTACAGTGATGATCTGCTTAGACTTATTATGTGCATATAAAACCACATATATATTTATATATGCTAATCCATTTAGAACACCTCTTATTTAGGAACTGTATTATTAATTATGATCCAAATAACTACAAAACAACTAAAAAGCAATGCACTATGAACCATTTTGAAAGTAAAAATATTGTATTTCCTAAAAATATTCTTTAACAGGCATAAACTCTGAAACATCTGTTTTCCTGACTTTATTTATTTAGAGACTAAAACTGAAAATCTTCTTAATTTCATTTGTTTCTATTTCCATCACATGATAAAATAAGTGAAAGGAGGTCATAGGCCGTGTTCTCAGCCGGCAAAAAAATGGCATAGCTAACAGAGCAATGTTTTATGCTGGCTGAGACTCTAGCCCCATGTTTCTAAACATTATTAATTGCTATTTCAAAACATATTTTTAATTTAAAGAGTATGAGCCAATGAATTTGGAATATATACACAGAAAGCTGTGAAGCATACTGCCTGTAATTACAGAAATGAATGTCAGATTAATACCTAATATTAGTCTTTGCTAAGATAATCGATGTTCCTTCTAGACAAAAGAAATGCAAAAGAGTTCCTATCTGCACTTTAGAATGGAGCTTAATACAATGCTACATGGGAGTAACTTTTTACAGTGGAATTTATGCAAGAAAGTATGTAGGGAATTCACTGAAGAGGAGAGATGGTGACATGCTATGTTGAAGGAGAAATAGCCAAGCTAAAATGAGGCTATATATAGTATTGGTAAGGTACTGGTGAGGGGATAAATCACATGTAATACACTCAAAAATGGTCTTGGCAATTAGGAATAAACGAGTCAAAACTGAGATGAAGTTTTAAACACAGAGAAGGATCCAAATATCTAGAAAAGAAAATCACTCTGAAGGCTGGACTGATTTCAATGGCATGAAATTTAAAAGTACAGAATACAAAATAACATATTTAGGGACTAAATGTGGAGAATGTTTTGCAAGATCAAGTTAAACTCCTGAGTGGGTTCAATTTTCAGAATTTTTGTTATGTAAATATTTAAAGCCTGGAGAAAGAAGTTGCAGTACATGGGAATGACACCTTTTAGTGTCAACTTTGGAGGCATGAAGTCCAGGGCATGTGGTGCAGGAGCACAGGTCCCTTCCACTTGGAACAGGGATCTGACTGGTATCTCATCTGAGATCTTGGACTAAAAGGGATTTAGCAGTATCACATTATTTGCACTTTTCTAAGTCACCTTCAGCTCAGCTAATCCCATCTCTGGCAGGAAAAAACAGGCTACCTTTGCATTTGCTAGCCTGTCAGATTGCCTCTGATGCTCTGGCAGCTAATACCATGCTAAGGCATAAGATTTGTAGGGCTTGCTTTGACTTATCTTTATCCCTGGCAAAACAGGTTTGAAAAACTGGGCTTTGCAGCTACAAATCTGGCTACTACGTTTGAGTATTTCCTGGAATGTTCTTTATGAATGTCATAATTTTAAATTTTCTGCTTCATTCCTCTACCAGCCATAACTGATCATATTCTAGCGCAAATAACCTATTAGAAACATACAGTGGTATGAAGATTTTTATAAAAATATTTGTCACGCCAAAATCTTACATGGGGACTCATAAAGAGAAATCCTCTCTTCTCCTTTAAGTCTACCTCCTCAGATAGAATTTCCTTCTCAGATGGAATTTCTTCTTCCAGCATCAGTCACTCCTTTATCTCAGCTCTTGCAATGCTGTATAGAAAAGGTCAGCTCCAAGCAACGCTGCTTTGTGGCCTTCTCTTTACCTAGTACTGGATATGTCTTCTCATCTCTGTTAGGTTCTCTTCTTTCTGAAGTGGCTTAGGAAGAGCACTCCTCATTTCAGCCTGCTTCTTTCCTCCATTTTTATTTAGAAAAGGATGAAGCACAAACATCAGCAGCTGCTTCTAACACAGCACAATCTCCCTCGTACCCAAATATATAAATCAAAGCCACCACTATTCATGTTTTTTGCAGCAGAGATGATATACTAAAATGACACTTCATGTTCCCCTCCCTTAAGAGAAATCCCAGATAAAATTGTTGCTCTGTTTAAATGGTACCTGATTGAAGATCTTGTTAACATGTGGAATAGACCAATAGAAAAGTACTCCATCAGGATATTCCCACCTTGTAACTCAAATGTATCCTACTGAAACTAGCTGAGAATGAAAAGTCTGTTTATATGTTATATCTGCCCTGGACATCTCACCTTTTCTTCAAAACTGCCAGGCACTGTACTTGGTAACACTGATATCAGTCCACTGGATATCCAGTTGTATTTACCTGCATTTTCACTCTTTTTTTTCCTCAGCCAATACCTAGCCTGACAGGGGTTTTCCTCTCTTTTCTCTCCAGAAGTTTATTCAACAGGTTTTTAATAACTTACTTTCTTCCATTAACATTAGTTATGCCTTTTTTTCTTCACATTCTAACTACCATTTTTAAATCTTTCATCCTCCTCCACACTCCCTGATCTTTCTTCAATAACCAGTTGTATTTCTTTGAATTAGCTGTTTCATGTTAGCGGTTTACTCTTCCTCTCCTCCTCTTTCAATCTCAATGTCAATCTTTATTTCAATCTTTATCTTTTTCTGAAAAGTTATTCTCAGTTCTCACATACTTCTTTTTCCAAAGGATTTCTAATCAGTTCGCTAATCCATAAAGTTTTATTTCTTTCTTCTTTCTGGAGATTATTCTTCATCGTTCAGTTCTTCTAACTGCCTCTCTGGATTACAGCCAGCTTGCACTGAGCCACCCAGCTAGGTATCTGCGGCAACTGTTAGTTGTTTAGGGCAAACCTACACATATCTGTTGATACGATATCCAAGTAGCAATAAGAACCCTAATGCTCCTTGTATCCACACATAACACATCTTAATGTTTGCTAAAGAAGTCTTTGCTAAAGTCTAACAGGCATAAAGCAGCCAGGAGCCAGGGCTCTAGTTCTGCAGTTGCACCAGTATGCTCAGGGAGAGCTAGAGCTCTGTTTTACGTAGCTGTTTATGTATGTTTACATGCTGTGACTCAGCTGGGAATGAAAAAAAACCTAGGAGATGCTAAGGACTCTCACTTTCTACATCTTTTGTTCTACCTCATAAGTTTCAGGTCAGCTAAAAACATTGATGAACATATACAAATTTCCACTGAAAGTGTAGACTGTTACAGTGGATCTTGTGTTTGAAGTCCTTTCTTGTTTAGAAAGTTCTTTACTATATTTAATGGTAACACTGTGGAGAGGCTTAGCATGACAGATGTAGAGGCAAATTATTAAGTATGCCAGTTGATGAGGGGTGAAACTGCCTACCCATAAAGGTGTACATACTATCTGAATCTGCCCGTTCTGGTCAGATCTGAGCTCTGCAGGATGTAGCAATGGTTTCCATACTTTACAGAGCCTAGTCCAACATTGTGCTACAAAAAGCAATCAGGACACTTTCTCCCTACTAATAACTCTAGCAGGATCTCACCTGTATAATTAAAGAGCTGTATAACCACTTTAAATTTAGCACTTAACATTTACTATCCATGAGTATATATTTTATGTTTTAATGTTAAATTAGGCAAGTCATTAGGTGAGTTTGTGGTGTTGTAATACAGTAACATTCTAGTCAAAATAACCACAGAATGTATATACAAGGCAAAGACACTGTATCTCAGAAGAAAGAGCGCTCTACCTCAATGAATAATTCATTTGTGAACCATGGAGGTGATAAAAATCTGAGAACAATAAATAAATATAATCTACACCACAAAGCTTGGGAGTGCTGAGTGGGGCTACTCACTTGAGCTCAAAGATAGTGGAAACAGTTTGGTTCTAGCTGTCCTGCTGAAAGTGCCAAGACTGTTATCTACTACATTAATATAATCAAAGCTATGATCACAATCTCGTCAACCTCAGGTGCAAAGAAAATGCTACAGCAGAAAAGCAGCTGTCAATTGTTTCTAAACCAACTGAAGAAAACAAGTAGAACATGTTGCTAATCCAAGCTGATGACAAGAGTGTAGAAAATTAAGAGACCTTTACTCCAAAAAGATCTTCAGTGGCTGGAGGCAGAAAATGTAGGAAATTTACTGTGGGCTGTAATAATTGCTATCTGCCCTGGGAAATGGCATCAAGGCCAGAGCAGTCATGGCTCCATGCAAGCACGTCCTCTAATTATTGAAAAACCTGTGTAGAGTCTCAATGTTAATCAGTCTCTCAGAGACTTCAGCTTTATGTGGTTAGTGCAGATTTATGGCATTTTTCTTTTCTTGTTATTAAAACTGATATTTCACAAGGAAGAAACTATCTCCAGACAACTGTTAAAATGCAAAGTTTCAGTCATAAAAGAGAACTGCAGGATTATTCTGAGACTATTCCACAGAGAACCCAAACAAGAAGGGTAAGAAACAAAACATCAAAGGCACAAGGAAAAATGGAAAAAGATGAGACTTTAAAATATTAACTAAAGATGCAACAGTTGGCTTATAGATTCAAGAGGTTATAGTGTAATTAATTAAGTGCTTGTTACAATTAGGGAAATAAACAGTGCATATACTAATGCAACATGAATAATACATAACTATAAAAAAAATTAAAACAAATTGAGAGGTTTGCGTGGCCACATTACTGGAGTTATTTGCATTATTATATCAATGATGTCCTTAGAAAACAAACCAACCTAGATTTTTAATTCTATTACATGGCCACAGTTTGCTTCCTTTTACTAGTGCTGCAGTAATAGTATAACGTACAATTTCTGATTATTCCACTGGGATGATTAGAAATTATATTTTGCTCTATAATGCGGAGCAATTTTGAAATATTATACACAATGGTCTTTGCCAAATAATATATTTAATCAATAATGTTTCAGATTTTCTACCAGCTGTGTCTGCAAATTTTTGGCAAACAAAGTGGAAAAAGTTGTGTGTCTCAAGATCTTTTCTCTTACTCTTACATATTACATCAACCCCTACTTTCCAGAAGTAGCTGCCACTTCATAAATAGTAGAACCCTGGGAAAGTTCACAGAAATGAAACCATAAAAATTGCAAACTTCTATGTCACTGACAGGATTTGAGAAGGGCTTGGTGTGAGGGGGAAGGGGGGAGATAGATGTGTTAGTCACACATCATTTAGTTGTTAGTTGTCATCATTTTGAAAAATATGAAATAACAGATCTGATTTGTCTACACGTTTTAATTTACTAGTGATGGCTCACTGCTCTTCAGTGGCCTAAATTAGCACCAAAATAATCTTTCTGGAAAGACATGCATAAATACTGCATAAGAACTGACCATAGATTGTATTTATAACCCAAAGGTGGCACGTTTACTCTGTATAGAAAAAGACTGTGTGAGATGATACCCAATTATCTATATGGCAACACGAAGTTCAAAAGATGTAACTGGAATAAGCAGTGGGAATGCCTGAATCAGAGCACAAGACTGGAATCAAAAAAGGATATGCAAACCGACACCTGACATCGGCTCTTAATTTTGCTTATGATGCTGATGCTTGAAAAGAAAATAAGGACTAAAACACCACAGATAAATGTGCAGGAATGATGCAGAATGATTTAAAGTACAAAAAATTATATGGAAAAGCAAGCAATGTGTGTTCAAGAATTCTCTCATCAGCATACAAAGCTCTTAGATAGAAAGATATCTAGGACACTCTTTTAGACTAACTTAACCTTAACTAGGATGGTATGATAACTTTAATCATGTCACGTGCACTCAAAAGTGAATTCCAACTGCAGTTTTTACTACCTGATTTACTCTGAAGATGTAAACAATCAGATACAACAATCAAGAAGCATTAAAGGAGTCAAGTGCTTTATCTTCTGTAAAGATTATGACCAAGTCCAACTCTCAACCAGAATATGCATTTCTCATTTTGGATTTGAACAAACACCAGCTAATCTTGGGAGGAAAAACATGCAGTGGGATCACTATTTTATTCATTCATTCTGCTATTCAATGCCAGAATGGCATTTGAAAAATGTATCCCCATATGAAGTAACTTGGCCACTCACAACACAACTAATAGTGCAATAATGGTTGTAATCGCAAATAAAAATAACAGGGGAAGCACAGGAAGCTGTGCATGCTAGTGTGTTTGTAAGCCAAGCAAAAGTAATTTGATTGATGATTACTAATTACAGATTATAACTCAGATGTCTATCAAAGAATAAAACCGCTCTGCAATACTCGATGTTTTGTATATAGCAGTTTAGATCTATATACTCTTACCTGTATACATTTCTATTTCTCAGTCTTAGCTACCACTCTCTGCCTTATTACTAAGACACATGCCCAGAAAAAAATGAGCGTTTCACATCCTTTTATAATAACATCATGCTGAATTGCAACTGCATGCAGGTTATACATTATAAACATACATATGAAGTGTCACCTTTATAAAATACAGTATTCTACAGTAATTACTACAAACTGCAGTATTGCTGTTGTTACTTATAGTGTCTCAAATCATTGCTACAGAAATCCTGTAGTAATATTTTTAAAAAGGAGGAGAAATGTTTGATTTCTGTAGATAAATATAATTTGCATTCCCCAAACTGTTTTAATGCACAGAAAAATTAACAATAGTTACTCAATTTAACTTTCAAATCATACATACAGTTATCAGCTATATTTATCCTCTGCTTCAACTATGCAAACATACAAAAATAAAACATTTCTATTTATTCTACCATGCATTATTATCAATTAGTGAAAATACAGCTGGCAGCATCAAAAATACAAACAGAAAGTGATTTTTTCTAAAGACTTAGTTCACTGCTTTTCTCTTTTCTAACCTGCCACTTACTGGCTTTACAATAACGAGTGATTATTCCACCTTTTAAAATAAATACAAGATTTTTGGATAAGAAACTATGTAACTGAATGGAATCTTTTAAGACTGAATGGCAAGTTTGATTAGAGCTTCTTCACTTATAAATAAAGCAGATACTCTGCAAAGACTTAAAAATTTTAAATCAAAATCGTTCCATTAAGCAATCAGTGGCTATATAAGAACATATGTATGATTTTAATTTTATTTCATTATTTAATGAATTTTGGTTCATTTTCTTTTATAAGCCACCCACAATTTTTTGTTGATATCCTACCTTTGCCACTACCTGTGGCAAAGACACTGTAAGTGCTGTCTTGATGTGTTTTCATGTACATAAATAAGTTATCTGAGATGAATGGACCTTCACTAAATCTTTCCTGGGAAGAACAAAATACATAACTCTTATTTAACTTGCACATGGATATGACTGTGCCATAAGCAGTACAATCTGCTTTTCTGGGCATGCCTGGATGTGTACTAAGTTTCCAGTGTTTCTGCATCTCCCTGCAGTCCTGCTTGCCTACTCCTTGTCTGTATGGACACAGAATTTTGTCCCTCTTCAAGAGATGATTTAAACATACTGAGAAAAATTTACTAAGATAAAGATGGTGACAACAAGGGACTGCTCTTATAGGAAGAAGGCCCATTTTGCTATGAGTTCAAGGAAGAATCAAGAATTAGCTGTAAATGAGAGAAACACCAGTACTTGAAGGAAAACAGTAGGTACAAGGAAGAAGAATCACTAGCTCTTTAGAAACATCTGCTTGAAAACAAACCAGATAACTAACTGCGTGTCACACATTTTTGTCCAGCTCTGTATATTGTTAAAATGAAAAACAATCAAGCATAGGATCTCGGCAATGCCTGTATTTCACACACTTCAGTCGTCACATTTCTCTGCTATGGTACTTTAAGAACCTATGCCAATTAATTCACAACTGGGAAAAGAAATACTAAATTTCTGAAGGCTCTTGGGGAACTTGTCTTTGTCATAAGTCCTCCCTGGTTGGATAGCAGGGACCCAGCTCTCAGAGTAGCATGCAAGACAGGGCAACTGCATGCTAAGACTGTATACAGAGACTGGGAAGCAGTGCCTAAACTCTGCTCAGGGTAAGCATTCACTATGAGGCCTTAGTAAGAGTTCAGATGCAAAGTTTACAGGGTAGACAAGAAGGTGGCTGTTAAAATTACAAAATCAGGCGATTATAAAATAACAATGTAGGTGATTATAAACCTACATTATGCAAGATTTTTAACCCTGACCTTTTTAAGGTGTTATGGCGGAAAAGGCTGGTTCCGCAAAGCAGATAGGAGGAATTCTGTTGATTTCCAAACTTGTTACCCACCACCACCATCCCAAGCCAATTCTACCATTTTTTTGTTTCCCTTTGGTTAGCTCTGGTTTAGCAATGCAGTCATGCTGCTCCCAGTTCCAAATATGCATCTGAACCCTTTCCCCCATCAGACTGAGCAGCTCGAGCTAGCTCGTTCCATTCTGTCCCCAGCAATGAGACACTACTACTGACCTTCAATGAGCAGAGGCTCAGGCACATCCAGGCTGAATTCTCTATACTGGGTTCTGGAGACCAGAAATTCCTCTCAACAAAACCAAAATCAAAGGCAGCTGGGTGCTGACATTACAGTGTATTGTCCAGCAGGAGATAGTGTTGAACTTCGTTATGGATGTTAGCTTTTAATCCTTCTTGCAGTAAATTCAAATTATTATCTTCAATACTGCCGTAATCCATCTCCCAGCTGAGCCGTGTTACTAAACTACAATTTCAGTTCAGCTTGTTTCAAGACAGATATACTATGTACTTAGCTAAAACTGTTTAAGTAACATTGTTCAAACAAATTATCATTAATCACCCTGTAAGAACATATATCTGGCAACACTTAAGACAAAGCTAAAGGCTGATGTTGTTATGACATAAATGTCATAAATTGTTATAAAGATTTTGAATTCACAGTCAAGTCCCAAGAAAAGGAGCTGTTAGCATCATCCTCTCTTCTTTCTGGGGTTGAGATCTCTAAAATTCAATATATGTGGAAAAATGATGGTCAGGATATAGAGCAAGGTAGACTGAAATCTCTGCATCTCAGGGAAGTGTGGTGTAAAAATGCTACATATGTGTGTACTACAGTTACAATAGCGTGAAGTTTGTCCACAGAAGAATCAATGCCACAAACATCCATTTTGAATAAACAGCGTGCTCTCCAAAGCCTAATTCAGAAGAAACTGCCTGATAGAAACTTCTGTTTCACATTTAGAAAAGAATGTGACTCAACAGTTTTGGCCATGTGGCCACCACAAGACAAAAACATTTACGTCAAAGCCCACTGCAACTGCACATAGATCCAAGTTCAGCTATTACCACTTCAGGATTTATGGTCCTAAACTGTCATTGCCAGCTGCTGTCTTCAATTTCACTCTCCAACAGATGTTAGTTTGACTAGATAAGCAAGCAGAAAAGGGATAAGGCTAAACTGGACCAGTATTACCTTGAGTTCTACTTAGACATCCCTGCAGATTGAGGGACAATACATGTCACCTTCATCCCCAAACACTTTATTTTGAGGCAGATCTATAAAGAATGAGTGAAGCTGTTCTTCCAGGGACACAGGGACAGTGGCTTATGCTGGGGAGCTCCTGCTTCCCTCTTTTCCCAACAAGTTAAAAATCATCTTTCTTTTTGCGTGGTAGTGTAGAAAATCAGGCAAATGTTACTGATTCCAGTAATGTATCATTACAACAGAAGCTCTGCACCTCAGCAATACTTCACTGAATTCTCTGGCTTCATCAGTTCAGTTATTATTTTTGTATTATCTGGTAATTTAGATACAGTTATTGTAGGTTCTTCAGCCTGTGTTAGATATTCTCTGTACTCCCCAGAGTTTTGTATCCTGTTTTATACTTCTTCTCTTGTTTTTTATCAGTTGTCACCTATTGTGCCTCAGTATTTTACTCCTGGGTGCTTCAATTATATATGAATGTGATGTGCTTCACAGCAGCTAGTTTCCATTTGCCATCTAAGTATCTTTGTACATGAACAGAGTAACCTACATTTAACTTCACAGACAGTTGTGCAGATCTACTGTATTTCAGCTTTTGGGTTTTGGTTGTGGGGGGTTTTTTTGTTGTTGTTGGGTTGGGGTTTTTTTATCTGCTTGCTTTTATTTGATAATTGATTTCTAGCTGGTTTTCCTCTGCTTTCCAAATCGAAAATAAAACAGGAAAAGGGGGGGAAAAACAGTTAGGAAAGAAGTCACAGAGCCTATCCCTAAATCTGAATGGAAAGAAGCTAGCTTGGGATATTAGAGGGCCTATCTGACCTACAAGGTTTAGTCATACTGGTTCCCTTGGTGGAATTCATGTCTTAAGCTTGGCAGTTTCTTTAAAAAAATCTGTTACAAGAAAGAGTAGCTTGTCTGGTCTTAATGTCTTTTTAGTAGTAGTAGTAGTAATAATTTGCAAAGCTTTGGTAGTACCCCACAAGACTGATTTTCAGAAATGCTTTCATCTCACAATCAAGTAGAAGCTGTTTTCACAGTACTCCTAAAAATAAGACACTTTGAAAATAGAGAGGCAAGATTCCTGCTCTAAGAGTGTTGCCTACACAGACAAAAGCCAGGTAAAGAAGGCGGCAGGCATAGGCCCTGGCATTGACATTTATATGAATCTCCTTTGACTTATTTTCGAAAATATTTGCAATGTGCAATACACATAAACGTGTTTGATACATGTGTAGTATTTTTACATAAATATAAATACACTGAAGGAAAATCAAATATACCTCACATCACGCTTCCCTATGCTACTTATAGAGTATCACAGGATAGTGAATTAGAATTCAGTATCAAATTCTTATAACTTTGATGTTGGGCTGTAAGTCTTAAAATCATATGAAATAAGAATCCGTGCACTACATTATCAAAACCATCTTTCTTTTTATCAGATAATTTTTTTTCCCTTACCTACTTAACAGATGTCTTTGCCTCAGTCTACATTGTTCAAAAAAATGTAGTGAGTAGAAAACATACACTGAAGTGGCCTGCCCACAAAGCTTATGGCTGACCATAAGTTTTAAGGGTATTCCCACTTCTTAAAGTTACTTCACAGAGCAAATAATGATCTGTTCAAGTTCATGGAAGGTATGGGGGCTTTTAGGGGAAAATGGGTATTAAGACTCATATAGTATTTTGTTAAGCAGTCATCTTGCTGCTTGCATCTGAATTTCAAATATGCATTTAATATAATGCCAGTGTTCAGAAAAACATATAAAACAATAAGCATGTATTCTTATAGGAAAAAAAATAATCTTCAGTACTACAAGAACAGAAAATAGCTGCAAAGGGACAAAAATAATTCAAAGCAGAAGCCTTCAATATATAGCAATATAACTCTGTATTTGTTTTGATTTTTGCTTTTCTGAATCCTATGAGCACCTTTTAGACTATTTTGAAATAATTTTAAAAGTAAATAATTTGGTAGGACTTTTTAAATCAATTGTTAATCCATGATTTGAGTGGCAGTCTCACTAATCGGGAAAGCAGCATGAACAAGTGGTAAGTAAATACAAATCAAAATGCATCAAGAAATAAATGTCTGGAAAAAACAGCAATGCACCAGGGGATTTTCTGACTTCAAATCTGTGCAAATACAGATTGAGCTTAAGATGTGTGGTTATTGGTTAAACAATTTTTAATGAAATATAAAGACCTATGTGCTCTTAAATGGATAATTTATGTGCAATGTTATTGTCTCTCAAGGTTTAATTAAATGTTTGCCTTGTGGCTAATCAGCTACAATTAATAAATGAAGCCTATATTCATGTCACTGATAGGGAATGTTAAAATGGCCTCCATTAGAATTTCAGTATCACTTTTGCGGCTGGTTGATAACAACAATCTAATGTATCAGAAACTTCCACAAAATAATTAGGTAAGGACACTAAGACAAAATTACATTAATATAATACAATGTTTTGATCACAATGCATAATTTCAAGTTCAGTTTGGAGGTAAGTACCTAGAAGTACTTAATGTGGCAGTGTATGCCTACAAAGTGCTTTGCATCCCCAAAGATTCCAAAGTTCACTTTAAACATCTACTGTACCTAAAAAGAGCAACACTTCTTAGCCTTATAGATACAAAACAGTTTACACAGTGGAGCAAAAACATCCATTAATCGCCAGACCTACTGAACCCAAAGGATTTGAACTATCTCTGGCACGATACGCTAAATGTTGTCTTAGGACCATGTAACAACAGCACATGATTTTCCTAGACAGTGGCCTTTCCATGCCTTTTTCACTCCTGCAACTTTAAGTTATAAACCTTAATAGGGAAGCATTTAAAATGTAGGTGAGCCTCTACTGGGTACTCTCCTGCCTGAATACATTATATAAACCACAGGCCAACAGAGAACAGGGCAAAGGCAATGCTGGCTGTCACTGACAGTATTCCAGAAGTCAGCTAGAAAGAGAATTTCAGATCTCCTGACCTCAAAAGACATCCGTTCTAACTAGTGAACATATTGGTATTTATCATTTACACTGCAATAGTGCACAAAGGTCTCAGGGCTAGGTTCCGTCATGAAATGTTATCTGTAAATAATATGTAGTTAATGTCCGTATCAGTGTTTAGGATGAGAGTCAATCAACAAGTGTGACCAGAACTAGAAAACAATAATGGAAGAAGAATTTAATAGCAATTAAGAACAAACAATCTTCAGGGTCCAAGTGCAAAACTTTAGAGGTTCAACTTACTGGGGAAAAAAATTATCCTTCAGTGCAACTTAATATGAGCACCTTTTGGTGGCAGTCTTTCTGATTATCTCAGATGAGTTTTTTCACCAATTTAAGCATAATCTATCACACAAGGAAGAGAACTATACAGGACAATTGTGTTGTCATCATTTAAATCATTCATTTTTATTGCACCTCCTTTGATTTAGTTAGATTCTTCTTCAGCCACAAGTCAGACCACGTACAGAATCATGAAATTCACTCAGAGGAATCTGAAAGACTGTAAATACTACTGTCTTCTATTAGTATAAAGAAAGGCATAATTAATTACAGTACAGTAAGGATACTGGCTGTATACTTTGTCTCAGGAAATTAAAACTTAGTTAAGAATAACTTATTTCTCTTGGGGTTGTAAAGACATCTTTATCTGTAAGTCACTGTTCTTTTACACAGGCTTCCATTTATTACAGAATTAAGACTATACAAATTCATGTATTAGAGCTATTTAGCTCAGTTCTCCGTGAAACAAAGCTTGTCCCAGCATATACCAGAATAAACAGACAATAACACACTGAATACACAAAACACAGTAAAGTTTTCTAAATGTGATTACAGTGGCTGTTTCTATCAGTTACTAATATCAGTTCTACACATAAAACATTTTTTTTAAAAATGCTCTATAGGATAAACAGTCTTAACCTAATTCTGATTACTATTTTTCATTCAGTCATGAAGGAGACCTTCAAACTCACTTGCCTGAGGCACTGAGAAGCTCCAGGTCTTTGACGTTCATGAAAGAAAGATAACAATCACTCTTCAGGGGAGAGAGATCTTATTATACGTACCCCGTGGGGTTTTTTTATCCTTTATCAAACTGCACCTTTGTGGGCCTTTAATTTCTTAATGGGTTGTTTATCCTTTCCCCCATAATTCATGATGATAAGCTAGATGTCACACAGATATTGTTATGGTGATGAAAAAATTGTACTGATGAGCCAAGTCAGTGATGTAGTTTGATTAACTTTTTATATAAAATCTTTCTAGACAGCTTTCAAAAGAAGGCAAAACAAATAACTTGATAATGTTACAAATGTTTCAGTAGGTGAAAGTCTATCTGATGCATACCTATAAATCTATGAGTACTAACACCTGAAATAAGTAAACAGAACCAGGAGGAGATATTAATGGGATAAATTTCAGTTTATTGTAAAGAGAGGGGGTGGGAAAGGGAGCGGGAGTAAACATATAAAGTGCAAGCTGGGGCAGTTTTCTCTGTTATGCATGTAGAATATAGGGTCTACAATGACTTGATATAAAAGACTTAACAGCATGAGTTTTGGAAAGCAGTATTACCTGCAACTCCATCATTCATGAATAAGTTTATTAAGTGAGGCAAATGCTAATAAAACCTTTGTATAATGCCACCTTTGTTTATCTTATACACGTCTCTCAGGTTAAAGACACTTCTGAGACGTGTTAGGTTACCATGAATCCAGTTATCATTTGCAATAGCCATAAAATTGAAGTGCAGTATCTCTGGACCCTCCAGAACTACAAATGAAGGTTTCTACCCTCTTTTTAACAATGCAAAACTCAAATTTCTAAGCATGCAGAACAATAAGGCCTGAAGACAAGAAATTTTTGCCCATTGTAGCTCTTATTTCAATGGATGAGGAAATGCTACTTCTGTAAAAAATAAATTAAAAAGGAAATATCTTTTCTCATTTTTTGTTGCCTATCTTCTTCTCTAGTACCTATTTCGACCAAGGCACATTCCATATTTTCTTAAACAGACTAGATTGTTATTGAAATACCCATTGCTTTTTTATAGTAAACCTAATTATATTTATTCTCCTTTAAATTATGTCAGCCCTTACACCTATTTGTTTAGAGCTAAACTGGGAAGGGTTGCTATTTATGTTAGCAAGTTTTTAGTCATATGAGTGGTTCCATTTGAAGTGAATGGAACAACTTATATAAATAAATGCTCACCAGCACGTTATAGTGTTAACACCATCCTATTTTGCTTAGTTTCCCATTACAGTGTTTGAAGTGACATAAGCAAAGAGAAATGGAAATCCTGATAAAACAAAAGCTTATGGTGTCTAATCCTTTTGCTCTAATGCTCCTGTGGAACACTTCCATCTAAATACCAGCTGTGAGCTACAGTAAGATGAAACGTGACAAGAACTGTGAAGTAAAGATTTTGGAGACCTGAGTTCTCTGTCAAATATTTGGGTCTTTGCTGAGCCTATTATGCCAGCAATGGAACTTGACAATGATCTAGAATATCAATGCATAATATGTATATAATGAATAGCAAGACTAGAGATCCTTATAGTATTTTTTACACTGTAAATTTGTTTGATCTTCATCAGCACTGCTGTCTCCATCTCATCACTCAAATAGAAAGCTAAAAGAGGAGATACATGATACAGAGACATTGCTGAGGTTGGTTAAACAGGATGCAAGTGCTGCATTAGAAAAACAGGGGAAATCTTTAGCGAGTATGATACTACTTATGCAGATCTAAATATGTATTTGCCATAAAGAAAAAAATCAGAGGCAAATCCTCCAATTCAGTTGTGTATTCCAAATGCCTCTGAAATTAAAAGAGATGGCTCTTGTAGGAAAAGTAACTTTTATATTCAGTGGTACTTTATTGCTGTCAAAAAGAGCAGCACCAGGTCTTGCCTGGCACAGCCTTCCTTGGCTAATTACTACCTGTACCAGGACCTCTATATGTGAGGGGGTTTTTATTTACCCCGCTTGCTTCTTCAAGTGCTAGCTTCATGCTGGTACCTAACCAGCAAGTTTTGCAGCATCACCAGTACCTACCAACAAAGCAACATGGCAGAAATGGGCTCCATACTAGCAGATTGGTCCACAAAATCCTCATGCTCATCTCTAAAGAAACCAGAGGGGTATGATGTACAGAATGATTACGAGTAAGGTACCTAAATATGGTTTTAAAGAGTCTGCTGTGAAAGAAAAACATTATAATGTACCTGGGGAAGTGTCTCGTGTATGTAAGAGAAAACCATTTCTGGTGGTACTTGGTCTATAACAACTACTTTGAACAGCAAGTTACATATTTCACTAACATAGGAACATCAGAAAGGTAGAAATGCTGTTTATCTGTCACATGTATAAGGAAAAGATGCATAGGAAAAATGAATTGTTTTACAGAAAGATAATCCATTTTGAGAGATGACAGGTTTGCTGTTATTTGGCTTTAAAGAAAGTTCACACAAAACATGGAAAGTTGAGGTTAGAAGTATTGACTGCAAAACCTTACAGGATCTGTCTCCAGAAATGCTCTGGGTTTCTTAGTTTTTGTGTATTTCACTTCGTATGAAAAACAACAGTAGTGCTACAGTCAACTTTTGGTTAAAGTTTGTGCCAAATCACACAAACCTTGTACCTAGCTTTGTACCTAGCTCAGTATGCCATCCAAGGTCTCAAAAGACTTACAGAATCTTCTTTCACCTCCTTTTGACTCTGGCCCTGGGCCTGGTGGAGGAGGAAGTTTGGCTAAAGAAATCCTGGCAACTTCAGAGATTATTTCTGTTCCATCAGCCTCTCATATCTCCACACCTGCAGCCCACAGCAGCCAGCATTAGCTTTTGTACTTTTTCTGTACTTTTTACATCTTTTGCTGCCTGGTAGCACGGTCAGTTGCCCTCCAGTTCCCTGGTTCTGTATTTTTGACACTTTAACCTTTTCTCCTCTTTTTTTTTTTTTTTTCATATTTTTCTCCATGATCACTTTAGTTTTCACCAAGTCTCTCTCTCTCTTTCCCCTCTTCTAGAGTGGAGGAGTGCAAACACTTCAATTTTGGTTTTTTTTCCTGCAATGGACAAGTTAACAGGTCTTTGTCTCTTAATAGGGTCTTCTCACTATTCAGATAATTTTCCATATTCTATACTTGAAAAAAACCTTTCATTTTCCTCATTTTAACTCTGTTGACCATATGTATGTTTCCCTTATAACCTTTTACTTCCCACAGTAACTTTCTACAATTCCTAGCTTCCAGTGTACATGTATGATATCACATTCCTCCTTCTGTTTCATAGCTGTTTTCCTTGTAAACCACCCTGGCTTTTCAGCAAATGTATTCCTTAGTTGTGAGATTATGGCTTTGTGGGTATCATCTGAGCTAACATCCTTAAATGGTTTCCTATTATCATTCTCCCAATTCAGATTAAATTCTTTCTCCCAACAGGTTTACCTTATAATAGTATTCACCTTTATAAAATGCTTTCGAAGCATTAAGTATATATATTATTGGTTTGGACTAAATTCTGTTTGCACATAACTAATGTGATCAAATCATTATCAGTTATACCTAAGCTATGGCTAATTTTTAGTTCTGTGATCAATTCCTTTTCATCTGACAAGATGAGGTCTAATACAGAATTCCCCTGTGTTGGATGCAACACTTTTTGAGTTAGGAAATTGACATTTAAAATATTTTGAAATTCCAAGTACATTTTAACACTGGCAGCATGAGACCTCCAGCATATGTCACTCAGACTGAAATTCACTGCAGTACAGCAGTGTTTTCCCTATAAGTTGTAGGTGGGTAAGCCATAGGTCATGCTGTTTTCTAGTGTGATTTGATATCAGCTAAGTAGCCTGTCAACTTCTGACTTATCCATTAGAACACTGACCCATAAACATTCAAGATCATTTGCTCCCGATTGCCATCAAGTCAGAAACAGGTAATGCCATTTTTGAAGTGCTTTCTGTCCACTTGATCCTTCCAAAATAGATTATAACAATTGATTTTGACATCCCAGTTTTCCAACCAGTTTTAGCAATAAAAATTAGGTCAAATCTGTGCTAAAAACTGACCTCTTCCTCTGGTGTTAACTTTCCAAAAGTAAAAAAAAAGAGGGTACTGAAAAATCTCTGCTCTTTGTATTCTTTAGCATCCCAATTATGGTTTCTCTTATAATTTTAATTTGCACTTACCAAAAGCTTGTTGGTTCCTTCTCACTATTTCCATTTTTTATAAGTTCCCAGACTTCCTAGCCAATCAGTCCCTTAGAACAGTTCTTTCCTTACAGTAAATTAAGCAGCAGACTCTCATCAACAGAGGTGACAAAATTTTCCACAAACTAAAAGCCTTCATGCTACGGCACTTACTTAGAGATTAAGTCGTTTTTTCTACTTGCTCTTTTCCACTGCTCAAAGTCCTGAAGGATGTTGGAGATCAGAGGTCCTGAAAGAAAAAAGCCTGCTCACTGCAAGTGTTCATCTGTAATCTGAGACTGCCCACAAACCTTCCTTTAAGTATCGATATGATATCATCACTGATTCTTTGCTTCCCAATTCAGAAACTTACTTAGCTTTGAGAGATGCTCCCACTTGAGATAAGCTGATTTGGAAAGCACACAAACTCTCCGTTAGCTGGAGGACCCATTCACGCTGAACGCTTCAAACTGTGCTCGTTTCTCACAGCTTCCACATTTTTCATGGTCTAAATGGGACTTTGCAGCTCACCCGGCCTGCAGGCCTCTGCCAGAAGGGAACCGCTGGGTTTTTTCCTCACGACTCGGCGACCGGCCGCTACAGAGTGACTCGCCCCTGGGCGCCCTCAGGGGGGCGGTGGGGCCCGGCGACGCCGGGTTCGGAAAAGGCTGTGGGGAGGGAGGCCGGCCCTCAGCGCCGCCCGCCCCCGTCGCCATGGCGAGGCCGCGGGCGTCCCGCGGAGCGGCCCGGCTGCAGGCGGTGGCATCGGGGCCGAGCCGGCGCGGGGAACCGGGCGGCGAACGCCGCGACCGTTGGCGGCCCCGTTCTGCTCCCCGCCCCGCGCGGGGCGCACCCTCAGGCGACGGCGGCGGCGGCGGCGTGGGGGGAAGGAGTCGTTAAGCGCCGAGTGCGGTGGGCACGTCGCTGGAGACCTCGTCCTGCAGCCGCGCCATGAGTAGAGGTCCGTTCCCCTGGAAAGTTCAGCTAATATTTTTTTTATATGTATGTAATTTTTGAGAGGCTGAGGCAGCACCAGAGCCAAGGGTTGAGGGTATGTGGAGTTTCGAGGTGGTTCACAGGTGAAGGGGAAAAAAAAAAAGTGTACCTGGCTGGTGGTCGGAGAAGACCAGGAAGCAGCGAAGGGCGGCTGTCTTCCCACAGCCGGGGCTGGACCGCCACAAGGCCGGTGGAGGTTCAGAATATGGGTCAAAATGAAGGGCCGGCTGGGGCAGTGACCTCTTCCAGGTCACTTGGAACAAATTACATCTATTATGCTTCTTCCCTTCCTGGGAAATCCTCAGCCATGCCTACTTCTAGGCTGCTCCCTTCCTTGGAAATCCTCAGCCTGCAGTTAGGTTTACACATGCTTCAGAAAACACGTAGGAAGAGCTAGGTGATGGTGAACAGGTTTCCTAAAACATGCCAGGAAAGGCTGCTACAGTTGGCATTTTACCTTTAGCTTCAATGCATGTTGGAGCAATTCCAGTACATGGGGAGATTTCCTTGATTATGTGATTAAATGTAGCACTTCTGTAGAAACAAACTGCACTGCCCTGTCTTTTGCTGAATTCTGTGGGTGTTTGATTAAATACATGAGATGTGGCTTGGGCCTTATAATAAAGAAGTAAGATGTAAAGGGGTTAGCAGTCTTTAAATGATCAACAAAGAAATTTATGTGAATGTTATAGCACGTGTTTCAGAAGATGTGTTGCTGATACCTTCTGTCATGTGTCTCTGTGGTTGTAATTTACCTGTAAATATTATAGTTACCTTGGAAATCAGGGAAAAGCACCATCCATTTCATGGTGAAAGCATCCTCCCACCTCTAAGATGAAAATTAAATTGACATTATTATGAAGCTCTTTTTTTTTTTTCATTACCAAGCTTTGAGTTTGGAGTAGGAGTCAGGGCAATAGTTTTAATCCTTGTGAGGCAGTAATAGATGCAGAAAAACATCTGCGTATGTGCCTCATGTTAGTGTGAGACCTTATCACATACTTGATTTCTGTGGGGTGGGAACCTGGTGTGTGTGGGCCAGCGAGGAGCTATTGTATGCTCCAGCCAGGTCCCACGTGGGTGCAACCTGGAGCCTGAGACCTGAGGCATGCCACAAAGTACACTTGCCCATCGATAGCTTTTCATGGTTGCTGTGGCTATACCAGGGCTTTCAGGGCCTCCTTTCAGCTGCTCACCCCTGCCTTTTCTGCCCCGTTGCTGCAGATGGTTGGTTCTCCTGCCTTGCCAAATTCAACAGCTGCCATTAAGACACAGTCTGTTTGCTTTTTCTCACCTAATGCTTCAAAACTAAGAGGCTTGTGGAAAGCTTTACATCTTCTCAGGGCTTCAGTATTGTTCCAAAGTTTAGTTACTATTTCTCACTGAATAGCATCTTCCTAAAAAGAGATTTTCCTTTCTATATTGCTTCTGAATACAAACTTGTCATTTTCTGTAAGAAGCATAATCTTTTATAGTGATGAATTACCTATATGTTTTTATTCTATTGATTTTTTTTTCCATGACACACTTGTGCAAAATGTTGCTGCCTCCAATTGTAAATTGGTTTATTTATAAATAATTTTGTTCTTTCTGTAACAAATGTTATCATTAGTACTAAGGCCTAAAAGAATGACTTGGGGGAAATAGCGTATCTTGTCATCTTTTCAAGCTGTAGTTGTCTTTGTTATTCCATTCTAAGTAACACAATTTTAAAAATTACTTCACTATAACTGTAGCAAAGCATTGCATCGATTAAATGGCTTTTGATCCCAGAAAGGCTAATATATAAAATATCTGTTAGTCTGATGCTGATCATTCAGTATCAAGTTGATTCATATCTAACATTTATTTCCTAAAAAATAAATTTCCTTTCACTAAATGTAACAAATAGCTAAATTCTCCCCCCTCCCCCACTATATTCTGTTTTCCCATCCCTATTAAAGGTTTGTGCCTTGAGGCCTACCAGCAGGGCATGCAATACCTACATTAAACCAAATTTAAAAGTAAGGGTGCTCCTGCTGCTAACGTCCTTAGATCACAGACATGCAAAATGAAGGAACTGGCAGCTGAAACTTTAATGGTAGGAAGTGTAGGCTGAATACTTGGGGAAAAAACACAGTAGCTCTATATGACGAAAAAGTCCTATTAGCATTTATGTACTTCAAAATGACGAGCTAGACGATTCTACATAACTGTGGGTCTTTCAGCTTTTGTTTTAAGTAAAACCCTGTGTTGTAAGTATAGCGTTACTTACATTTTTTATTCAAAGGATTGTTACTATTATGATTATGTATTATTTTGAACGTTAATACTGTGCCTGTTGTTGCATTGCACACTGCATGTTCGATCATTTCTCGACCTTATGTATTAACTTAAAATATTATTAATACTCAGAGCTAGATAGCTTGCGGAATCACAGGGAATCACATGCAAGTAAGGTTCTTGAATCAGTTGTCCCTGTGCAAATCAAAAGCACTCAAATGAAAGAGAGAAAGCCATTGAAAGTAAGATCATGACCATTCCTATGCACTACGTCCTACTGAAGTAATGCTGAGGCCTGAAAAGATCTGTGTGGAACTGGAGTCCAGTTTTACACATAACGCACTGGAAATAAAAAAAGAGAGTTGACTGGGAAGCAGCACAAGGATAAGAAACTGCATCACTGTGAAGACATTGTTTCAAGTAAAGTTGGTTTTGTTTGTTTGTTTTAGCTAAAATGAATGTGTTGCCTCAAGCGATCCTACAAAGTCCACTGGAGCATCCCAGGTTCATAGAGCAGACTGTTTGCCCCTCGTTAGACTTTGCCAGGTATGTACCTCTTTTCTTTCAGAGTATCACTTCTACTGTCAATAGCTTCAGTCAGCTATACATACCGTAGTTATGCAGAGGTGACAATTATGTTTGCTTTTTTGCAATATTTAAAACTGCAAACATCAGAGTCAAGGAAATTCTTAGGAAAATTTCATAATTAAAAGGGAAAAAAAAGAAATAGGAAATGTGTTCTGTTTAAGGTAGATATTTTGTATGAATGTTTCAAAACCCTTTCAAGAGCCATAGGAAGTTCTTTCCAATTACCAGATGTTGTCTTGCATTGATACAAATGTAGGTCATTGAAAATGTACTTATTTGGATGAAAAAACATTCTTTTTTTTTCATGCAGGCACGAAACAGTTTCACGCCTCTTGAAATCTAATTAATAAAACTGGCTTGAAAAGCCTTATCCTGTACTTAATAACTGAGAAGGTTAACAACAGTGCCATAATACTTTCAAGCCATCTTCTTCTTGCACATGCCTACATAGCTTTCCATACCGTTGCACTCATTTCTCCTCTTAGTTACTTGTATACGTACATTTGTGTCTCCCTCAGTGAGTACTGGTCTCTCAGTTATTACTCTGCCCCACTATGCTCTTTTTCCTGGAATTGCCTCCATTTCAGAATTGTGGTTATTTTCTTCTTCCTCCTCTTTTTTTCTCCCCCCCCCAAATCCTAGCATTCTCCTTAGCCCTTTGGCTGAAAGGTCTGGGGCATCTCAGATTTCAGCAGCTGCATTGTCCATGTCTAAAAGCAGTAAGGATCTAGAAACATGGTACCCTTGGGCCCAGTCTTTCTGAGGGGCTCATACTGATAGGTGTTCTCTCACACATTGATAGAATAAGGACATGCAGTGATGTCTTACAATTTTTTTTTTTTTTTTAATCTTTTATGGCTGGAGCCATGTTCTGCAGCCATCGCTTTTTCCAGTAACTATGTTGCTGGAGAACTCATCCCAGAGGTAACAGTCTTGTTTCTTCCCTTTATTTGGGAAGTTTTATGTTCAAGAAGATCATTCTGTAGCAGTCCTAGACAAGTCATGTCTATTTGCAGAAAATAAATATGTGATTCTGTAATGGTCTAGACCATGCTGTAGACGCCTTGTGATTAAAACAAGGCAAGCTCTGCCATTTTCTTTGATAGGAAATTTTGAGAAAACTTGAACCTGAGTTAACGGAATAGGCAGTGGGGATAGAAAGTTACGTGAGAATCAGTTTGGTCCTTTATGCGACTTTATTCTGTTCTTTATTAAAAAGCCAAATGTATTTATCATGAAGTTTATTTCCAGAAAAAAAATCAGTAGCTATTGTTTTGCTGTGTAGACTGGTAACAGAAATAGTTACAGGAAGGCATGGTGTAAAATGTTAACTCTGGGATAGGCATCCATTGGATTAAAATGTATTTGTTTAAAATTAAATAGGAGCCAATTTACAGGTGATGTAGACTTTTTAATAAACTATTTATGAAATATAGTGAGTCATCATGGAAACACTGGAGAAATAATGCTAAAACAGTTTGGAAAAAGCAAGTGACAACTTCTGGAAGAAAAGAAACAATGCCTCTTAGCCACTGCCATTCTCACCTAATTTTTCTATTAAGAAACAATGTCCATTCTAAGCTACAGTCTCAGTTCTTCACATTAATTATTTTTATTGTTTTTAATTCTCATTGTATATAACAAGCCATTTTAAATAATGATTATTTGAGGTCATGGAATTTTCTAGTGTATTTTTTCCTGTGTATCATCTGCACATCTTTTCTGTGTTATTGCTGCATTAGCATCATTCATAAAACAACCAGAATAAATATTTATTGGTTTTAGTAACTTAAATTCTTTATGATGGATGACCATGTTTGTAGTTGCATCAGTCCAATACAGGGTACTGCAGAACTTACATAAACAGTAATTGCTTTACAACCTGTTGCTTTTGGTTTTTTCCCCCTTGGCTGTTGTCTTTGTCAGACATTGTTACCTATGAGAACTCAGAAATTTATACCTTGACTATAAGGCAGGTGGCATTTTAAATTGTATGTGATTCTGGGTTTTTTTCCCTCTGATGGCTTTTTATTAAAATACCTTTGAGAAGATAGTGAGAAGGCATCAGGCTTTCTTTTGTTCCAGTTTGAGATGATTTTTTAACTGCAGTGTAGATGAAATTCCAGCAAGCTGATAGTGATGCTTATGAATTTGCTTGTTGCAGTTGGCTGTTTCAGTTTGGGGGTTTGGATTCCATCCCCCGTGCCCACCATAGCTGGTGTGTTCTCTATGTGCTACTGATGTCCTGAAAGCTCATTTTTGCAGTCTTAAAGTACAAAGGTCAGCCGGGGAGGGGGGGGTGTGTGTCTACTAATACTTCATATTTAATTACCCAGATACTATTTTTAAAATTTTCTATTACTTCGTATAAACCTATTGTATCTTGAAATGTATTTTACATCAGTTTAAAATATACAATAATTACCTTATCTTCATTATCCTAATGACATTATGTAACTTCCTGAATTGTGACTATTTCTGTGTGAAAATTTTGATATTGATTAAATTTTGGTATTGGTTATAACTGATTTTTTTGTGGCAATTTCCACAGTGTGTACATTTTTCATGGTCAGCAGCAACTCTCATGGATTCTGTTACGTGCAGCTGAAAGCATAAGCCTCTGTTGGTACAGCTCAGTAGTAGTAAATTCTGGAACAAATTTAAATGCCCTATTTGTGCTGGAAGTTTTCACTATTACATAGTTTTAAATACAGACATGTCAAAATATCTCTAGGTTGCTTAGCTATTTTGTTTTCATTTAAATGAACTTCATGAAGTGTCTTTGGTATTCTCAGAGCAATAAGAAGCATGACGCTTATATTAGTTAACATTATGAAAAGAATTTACTCTCATCCCTGTAATGAAAGACAGCAGTGTAATACAGACAAAGAGGAAAGTAATAGATTCATGTGGAACGCTAATGTCGAATTTCTTTTATCTTTGAGAGATTAACCAGACAATCTTTATGCTCTGTTAAAGAAGAATAAAAATAAATTCATATTACTTTTATAAATATAATATCCTCTATTGTCGGGATATCAGAATCTATTTAAATACACTTTATGGTCATATTATCCTCTAAAAATCAAGGCATCTCTTGTGTATCAGAGTGGAGATGCAAAGAGATGATGGCTCAAGTGAAAGGGGAAATGATGTACAGTTCAAATTTTAACATTAGATCCATGCATCCTGAAATTTTTAGGAATATTGCTATTTATTTGAATGCCCTTTGGATTACCCACTAGGTGGGCCACCTTTTGCGGTATGCTGCTCAAACTGTGGAAAGCTGAGAGCAGTCTTAAAAGTCTGCATTGCACAAAGGAAAACATTTTGAGTTGGGTTTGGGATTTTTTTTTTGTTTATTTTCTTTTTTTTAATTTTGAAAAAGTTAAATACAACTGCTCTGGTCCATACTGATAATGCAAAAATGTAATGGTTCTGGTTTAGAAAACAGTTTAAATGTGGATAGCTTAATCAATTATTATTAATTTAGCTAATACACAATTTCTTCTAGTTTAGACAGAAATATCAGATAACCAGATCCTTGAAAGCTAATACTAACCCTGTTTCCTTTCAGAAATAAAGATTTGAAATAGCTGCAGACCAAAAAATTAAAAAGATATTTGTATGTGTTTATAGAATGTCTGATATATTCCTTTGTCAATATTTCAGTATTTAGCTCTACTTGGCAATGCTAATATATTATACATGCTGCAGAAGTCTATGTTAGCACCTCACAGTGTTTCTTTTAATTTTTTTCATTTAAATTTAGGATTCATTTGATCAAAGACAAATACGGCATAGATGATTATTTGGCGAAGAATATCAAAGGGTTGTCAAAACAAGAAGCTGCTGCGTAAGTTTGCTTTTTTGAGGCATTTTAACATCCATAAGTTTATCGTTTCCTTTGTTTCTAGTCATCATAATCATTTAAATTTAAAGTTCCCTAGACCCTACCCTTTTTAGTGGAACTTGGCATTTAAAAATTGAAGTTGATATTAAATAATGATGGTTCATTTCTCCTGATCTTAAATATATCAAAGCATTTAACTCCTTGGTTTTACTAATTTGTATATTTACCAAAGTATTAGATCACATTTGTAACATTATCGTTAAGATTGTGTCAGTAATTATATTTAAAATTGTACTGCTTTTTTGGTGGGGGGGGTTGTGGGTTTTTTTTTTTTCCTCTGTGAAGTATCTCCTCAGGGGTGGAAGCTTAGTATACCGACATACATGTTCTTGTAATTTTGAATTATTATTTAGCCAAGCCTAAGTGCCGACTTCTGCGGTGAAGCATTTAATACACCATTAGTTATTAAAAAACCCAATAAATGAAAGAAATCTAGATAGCTTTTGATTTCTACCAGCCGAGGTATTTACATTTAAAAGTTACAAGAGACTACAACTGACTTATTCTTCTGGAGTCTTTTAACAGATCTGGGGTTCAGCACCATCAAAATCAATGAAAGAATTCTAACAAATCTGAACTGCTGGTTGCTTATGTGAGATGATTTATTTATTTCAATATTTAAATAATAAAAAGATGCATATACAAGGGCTCTAGGCACCTTAACAATGAATATTGCAAGATCACCCTTGTAGCATAAAAACATTCTACCAATCAGACAGGAATTCGACCAGCTAGTTTCTTGCTTCTTTTCTCCCTCCTAGCTTAAGAATGTACCTGCAAACCTTCCCTAAAAATTTTCAAATGAAAAACTAGAAAATTACCAAATTGGAGTTGAGGAGTAATAACTTTAGCAGTGTCCTAAAACCATACCATATAATAGCCAGCAGACACACTTTCCTTTCCTGCAATACATGTCTGATTCACCTTTATTTTTACAATGGTAACGTGATACAGTGTTGTGACTGTCGGTACAAAAATTGTGATGTATCTGGCCTGGTGATCTAGGAGAGCAATCTGTTTAAACCAAACTCATGCCCCACTTCTTTTATTTGAATTAAGACTAGGCTCAAAGATGATGGACTGAAGATTAGTTCAATGATGGGACTGGGGAGGACCTTCTCAATATGTCATCCTAGGGTTTGCAAAGTTCAATTTGTTCCTTTTTTTCTGTTGGAGAGACTGTTATCAGAGTTATCTGTGGGAGAGAGCAGCCTGACAGTGACAGGAAAGTGAGTTAGGTGAGGCAGTGGGAAGTGCCACGTTACTGCTCTGTGAGTACACATGGTTTATGTGGGACAGTTACCTTTGATCATGCAGTTTGACTAATCATGCTAGGTGTCATAGCTAGTTTAAATATTCCCTGCTTAAAGAGAAGGAAACTAAGATTGGTCTGTGACTCAGTCACATTCTGCATGAGCTGGACCAACGTAAGGAACAGATCCTTCCCAAGCAAATGCTGTGTTGACAGAGGTCCTGTCCCCTGAGTTAAGGGTAGCGTAGTTGCTCTGTGAAGGGGGAAGAAGTACCAGACCTCAGGGAGCAAGCACAGAAATAAGTACATTCGCTTGTTGTCACCCTAGTTCCGTACCAGCTACGCAGTGCTGCTGTAGTCGTTGTGCTACAATAATTGTGGCCAACTGACTTGTCTTCCCAGGGAGCTGTTTCAGTCTTAAGCCCCAGTGGATTTCCACAGCACACACACCATGCTAAGGACAGAAGTCTTCTCTCTGTGATTACACAGGAAGTCACTGCTATTTTAGGAAAGCCGTGGGGCTTCAAAGTGCATTTTACAGCTCTGATTTGATCAGGTCAGCCTTTTACTGCTATCAAAAAAACCCCCACACAAACAAACAAAACAAAACAAAAAAAAAACAACCCAAAAAGCCTCCTGTACGATTTTTCTTTTTATATCCAAACCCTGAGTCTGGAGGTTGTGAAAAAGGAAACCAGCAAGGAAATCCACAACGAAGTGAGAATTTTGTCATCTGTTCTGCAATATGTACACAAAGTGGGCTCTTTCTTTAATGTTTTGTAATATGCTGGTTTTTGACAGTTATCAAAGTGTTAAGATTAAACCAAAATATCATATGTATTCTGGTGTATTTCTATGGAGATTTTAAGTACCACTTTTAAAATATTATGTTAAAGTTCTGCATATATATCATATATATCATATATATATATCAGAATTTTATATTTTTTATAATATATCAGCAGTTACAGAATTTCTGTAGTATGTAATTTACTAATACTGTTCCATAAACCTGATGCAATCATTTGAGAGCAAACAAATGGTAACAAACTAGCAGCTACACAGTAATATTAGTATTTGGCTAATCTAGTTATAGAAAACTAAATACATCAACTGTAATTTTAAAGCAATTTATACAGTAAGGCAATGCCATATCTGTAAATGGTCTTACTGAAATCAATGTTATGCTTTGTGTGTCTCAGCAGACAACAGATGTTTTTATTAAAAAAGTGTGAGAAATGGCTTATAATATGCTGTGTACTTTTTTAAATATAGTTTCCATTCCAGAAGTAGATTAGTGCCCTTCTTTATAAAAGGACAGGATATATTTCTTTTGCCACCTAAATACCTGTACTTCTGTTTTATATGGAGGTTAATTTAATGTCAGCCATTATTTTGTCAAGATAAACTCTTTTATCCACACTCCTGCTTAATATTAAACACCCTTTATTTTTTTCGGTGCATGTTAGGCAAATAACAAATTTATTTGATATAATAAAGGAATGTGCAGGTAGTATCGCATTTATGGAAACAAGTAACATTCTTTAAAGCTGTTCCCTAAAACTGTATCCTGCACAATATTCTTTAAAATTAAGATAAGCTAATTTCTTCATGGTTGAAGGAAAAAACGGTGGCAGTTATCCTTCTATTATACATTATTGTACTCTGTTCCAAACTTCAGCAAATAAGAAGAATTTCTTTAAGTGTGCCTGTGTTATAATCTCATTTTTCTGTGGAAAAATGTGGAGATTTTTTCCTTTGTAATATTTTTTTTGTCCCAGGGTGATAGGATTGAAGAAGAAGAAAAAGCAGTGCTTAAGAAAGATAGTACTTTAATTATATTAAAACAGGATATTGCTTTGGTTTTTTTCATTGATTTTGTTTTGTTTCCTTCTCTAAGACTTTAACTTGAAATAGGAAGTGAATGTGGTGTAAGAAGCTGGAAATGGAAAAACAGTAAAGGTTCGCATTAGTGCAGAATGTGACTGCTTTCTTGCCACAGAATTAAACTCTTGTATCTTATGAGGAGGTTGGGTGACTCCACTGGCATTCAGTGTGCTCTCCCTGACACTCTCTGTTCTTGGTCTTGACTCACCAAATTATTAATGGCTCAAAATCAGGTTCTAGTAAAAATTAAAAATTGTCCTTAGGACTGATCTAAGAGTCAAAAAGTTCATGATGAACTGTGAAGGAAGGCATTTTCCATCAAGAGATTGATCCCAGGGTTGAATCTTCAAATGGGATTGGAGCCTAGAATGGACCAGAATTTTATATTGTCATTCCTGTTTCCCGATCTTTTTGTCAGGGCCAGAAAGATCAAGTAACAGTTCTCTCCTCTTCATACAAATTGTCCAAAGACAACCATATCATCAAAAAAAGAGTTAAAGACTAGAAAGAAAGACTTTTAAATCTTTTTGATGAGAGGAACAGCTTTGTTTAGTAGTAACAAAAAAATATTACATTAGCGATTTTACTAGATGTATTTCTGTGAGTTGGATGATGGAATTCTAGTGTCCTCACTGAAGACTCATTGGTAGTCGGATGACATCTAAATTATTATACAGAGATGGAACAGGCTGACCTAGATATGTAGAAAATTTGTATTTGTGTTTTCTGTCTTGTGCATGGTGGATCAGTGTGTTATGGAGAGTTTGCCTTGATAAATTTGTGGCAGTAAAGACATGCTCTGATACGACTTTTTCAGGCAGGAGACAAGATTATCTTAAATGCATTGGATCAGATGTTTTTGAGATATAGTGGGTTGTTCTGCTTAGGATTCACCAGAAGGCTGGTCCACTTCAAGATTATCTGGAACACAAAAAGACAAAGGCTTTCCATTCTCAGGTGTGCTGTGACCCCCAGAGCAATTGCCAGCCATCTCAGCTAATACTGGGAAGATCAATCATTAAACTAATTTGCAAATTGCATACAGAAAACTGGAATATAATATTTTTGCTCTAGGAGTGTGTCCTGGTTTCAGCTGAGATAGAGTTAATTTTTCTTTCTAGTAGCCAGTATAGTGCTGTGTTTTGGGTTTAGGATGAGACTAACGTTGATAACACACTGATGTTTTTAGTTGTTGGTAGGTAGTTGTGGTGTCCACACTAAGACAAGGACTTTTCAGCTTCCCATGCCCTGCCAGGTGCACAAGAAGCTGGGAGAGCACAGCCAGGACAGCTGACCCAGACTGGCCAAAGGGATATTCCCTGCCATATAACATCATGCTCCGTATATAACTGGGGAAGCGAACCAGGAGGGAGATTCACTGCTCAGAAACAGACTGGGCATCGGGTTGTTTTATTTTCTTTTTGCATGCAGTAAGCAATTGCATTCGTGCATCACTTGTATTGTTGTGGTGGTGGCTGTTGTTGTTATCATCATCATCATCTTCCTTTGTTATCCTATTAAATTGTCTTTATCTCAAAGTTGTTTTTTTCCCATTCTCCTTGCAATCCCCTTGAGGGGAGAGGAATGAGCGAGCGGCTGCATGGTGGTGTTACCAGCTGGGATTAAACCACAACAGAGTGATGACTGGTGAATATAGCAGCTTCCATAAACCTTCATCCTTCTCTGCAAAGGGATTCTCACCTGAGTTTAATTCTGATCCAGAGGACTAGGTTGATCACTCCATATATTCAATGGAAGTAATTAAGAATAAGTAATTTGATTAGTTGAGCCCCATCCTTTAGGATTTAGACAATGCTTTAGAATAAGGTGAATTATATTTTTGGAGTACCTATTTTTCTACATTGCTTACACAGAGAGTTTAGGGTGACCAGCTCAGATGTAGACGTGTACATTTACAGCTGAATCTCATGCTGGATAACTATTGAAATTTGAAAGCTGTAAAAAGGATCAGGTAGAAGTCTTGGAGAGTTGCAATCACTATTTCCTGAGACAGCATCTCTACAAGAAGTTGGCAAGTCCAGAATAAAAGTGACCTGGCATCCATTTTAAGTCTTCTGTTGGTGCTGTCTGATAGAAGATTATTTTTCCATTCTTCAGTGAGAGAATTAAAAGGGACAAATTATTAACTACCCCCCCCCCCAAGTTTCTGCAGTTTTCAGTGTCAATATCAGCTAGGTAGAGTTAAGAAAAAAAGATGTCAGAAAATTAATGAGAGATTAAATGTTAGTGCTCAAGATAAGTTTGTGGAAATAAAAGATTTCTTTCCTACATCCTCAATTCTTCTACCAGTTGGTCTCTGAATATTCAACCCCATCTGTCCTCCAAGACTGAAGAGGAAAAAACTTCCTCACCTGATTAGAGCCCAGGATGATCTGTAGAGCCCACTGAGGGTGAAAAGGATTTGTGGGATGAGGGAGAGGAGAAGGCCTAGTTTTAAGGGTGTTTTATTCTTTGTTTTCATCATAGCCATGATGGACTAGGAAGTCCTACTATTAGACTGGGCTGCTTCTGATCTCGTCCTCTGTTTATAAGTTATTTACATCATGAGAGTTTTGGTACTCAGTTTTAGATTTATTTGTTTTTCTATTTGTCCTTATTTTAGTCTTTTGCATTGATGGAGCACTTCTTTAAGGAGGCTGAATTCATATAGCTGATTGGGGTTTTGATTAATCCAGACCTTTTAGTAGCTGTCACCTCTACCAAATAGATTAGTAAGGTGTCTTTATAGGTGACCTATGAAATCTTTTACTCAACAGATAGATTAGGACCTTTTCTTCATTGACAGCTTATCATATTGCCGTGTTTTCTTTTCCACAACCTGAAATCTTTACTGGGGTAAAGATTTACTGGGGTAATTTAGACTTGGGAATTTTGTATTGCAAGGTGGATTTGACCATTTCTGTGTTATGGAGTGAAGCTCTTAAGGGACAGTGGAGGGGCATTGCCAAGAATAAGGGTTAGGAAAAATCTCTTGTTGGTGTGGGGTTAAGGCAAGGAAGGAGAAGGGGCAACTGTTGTGACTAGAAAGCTTGCAAAAGGCAATTTCAGACACAGATAATGTGTAGGTGCAGATTCTGCTTTTCTCTTGTATTTCAGTCCTTGACTGCACGGTACTTGGTTCTAGTGATGCACTGATTTGAGCTGCTTCCATTTCTTCTGTGTATAACACTACAAAGAAAGAGGGAGAGAGGAGAGCTCAAGGCAGCTAAAGAAGGACATAGCCGTAAAAGAAGAAAGTGGTAAACTCTTATTTCCCTTTCATATTCAAGTCCTAGCAAGATTTTGCAGTTCTTGCTGATGTCAGTCTTTGAATATGACTTGTGAGCACCTTATGACCCTCTTTGTTCACATTACTCTGGTTGAGAACTGGTGGAATGTTGTGCCAACCCATTTACATTTTATAAGAATATTTCTTCACTTTTAAATACTAAAAACTATGGAAAAGGGTAAATCAGAACCAAAAAAAATGTATCCTTTCATAGCAAAAGAAATTTTAAATTAAGGCACTCTATCCCAAACTCCCTGCTGATATGATGCTTGTGGAAAGGGGGATGGCACAAGTTACTTATTGAGCTAGATGATAAATTTTAAATTTCTTTCACAATATTATTTAAATATGTATTTTTTTCTGTCTGAATAATTCCTAACAATCTTGTTTGCCATGACTAGGATTCAATGTTTATTAAACAACTTTCAAATAGAGATTTTAGTACTTAGAGGCGCACATTCCTTTTGGTCAAATGAATGATCTCTGTGAATTTTGGGCCTGATAACCAAATTATTTAGTGTAATTAGGCAGTGATCTAAAGAACAGAACAGTGTGGGAAGTGAATGGTTTGCCTTTCGTAAAGAAACTTCTCTGTGCATTTGTGTAATGTGAAAGGTTTTTCTTGAAAAGGTTAAAAAAAGTTCTAATCAACTTCTGTACATTATGTAGAACTTCATTTTCTAAACTCTGCAAAAGAAAGTTTCATATTTAATGGGAAATCATGAATTATTCCATTTATTATCTACTTCCTCCTTTCAAAGACATGATCTGGATAAAAGGCGGGGTGAATAATTTCAAAAAATACAATACATTTTTAATGGGAAGGTGCAAACTACAGATTCTCATGACTATTAGCAAGTATAGAGGAAACAGAATTTTACTTGCAAAAACTCATCAAACTCTTGCAAAGATAAAATACATGACATACTTTAATAAAGAAGAACACAGTGAGCTGAAGTTTTTCTTTTTTTGTGCAACTTGTTGTTTTTGCTAAGTTTGGTCTTACGGTTTTTCCAGTGATTTCATTTCTCAATAGTTCAACAATATTTAGTACTGAAGATAATGTGCAAGCAATACACAACTGACTTCTATTTTTAAAACACTCTATAAAGGTGAAGCATCTCTAACATACAAAAAGACTCTGAAATAAAGACAGTCTCATTTGCCTTGGTACAATCCTGACTTCTTAATAATTCTCCCAGTGAATCCTTCTGAATTGTGTAAAATCCTCTCTTTTCTTTTCCGTTTAATCTCTGTGTGGTCTATTTGTCCTTAGACTACTGAGTGAGTTCTGTTGGGGACTTGAATGATATATCATAAACAAAAGGAAAAATACTGTGGGAATTGTTCATAGCAATAGTATAATAAATGAATAGCCTCATATAGGGTTTTATGATTATTCATAGCATCAGCTTGAGAAGATACCAAAAGTAAATAATTATGATTATCTTTTTCTAAAGATAATTTTGCACGCTGTGCAAGAAACCTGCAGAGAAATTTAATGACTTCTCCAGTATCGTGCAAGTCAAATGGAAAGAGTTCCAAACTGAGATGTTTCTAGCTCTAAGTCCATTAGGTCAGCTCTGAAATAAAAGAGGAAAGTTGAGAAATACTTCATTTTGATAAATAATAGTCCATAAAATATGGTTGGAATTACTTTTTGTTAATGAGCATAATTAATTTAGAAAGAAAAGCAGAAAGATTAATGAAAATAATGTTTTTTTTCTGATTATGCTTGAAATAATCACAGGTGTGTGTGCTCTTGTGTGAAGAACATTTTTATAAGTGTAGCACTTTTATCTTTATTTTTGGTGCTTTCCTTGCATTTATGTTTAGGGACAGAATGTTCCAAAAGTTCATTGCTAAATTTATATTTCCATTTTCTGGGTTAATGAGGATTCTTAATTATTACAGTACTTACATTCATTTTAAAATACTTTTTCTGTGTCATCCTTTGATGTTTATAATTGATTAATTTTTCATTTTCTGTAGTATTAAAGTGGCAGTGTAGCTTTGAACAAAAGGAAGCGAGTTCAATATATGTGTTCTTTGCGAGATCCTACTGACAGGTTATGGATCCACCTTTGATTGCATGATTTAGGTTAAAGTGTGGTTTGACAACAGTCAGAGACTGTGAGGCAGTAGATGAAAAATACTGCGTTACTTATTGTGAAGGTTATTGTACCTATAGATGTGGTATAAAGTACCTATATACTTATTTTTCTGATACACTTTATTTTCATCTTTCTATTAATAATTCTGAATACATAGATCCATAGACGTTTTTTAAAAAAATCTGAATTGTTACAAAAGTCATTTTCAAGTAGATGTTCTTCCCTCTCATGGTATGTACAAATTGTCATGCAATATTTTTTATTTACTACTTAGAGTAGGGAATTCTTTTTATAACATTTGGAGGTTTGGTGGATTTTATGCTTTTTGTATTAGGACATTAGCTATTTCAGCTTTATAATTTGGAATTAAAAACATGCATCCCACCCCAATATAATTTAATTCTCAGCCTTAGTAATCAAAAATTCTGATGTGTAAGCTAACCGTCTATTACTACTTAATGGCATTTACTGTACTTTCATATCTTTCTTTATTACCATAGTCTACAATATTACCATAGTCTACAATTTAACATATTACCATCCAGTAAATATTTCATTAAAAGGAAAGTATTTAAATGGACAGTCTTTAAGCTAGGATTAAAGAGGGCTGTGCCCTGGTTCAGTTAAATAGCTTTGTATCAGTAGCAGTATGCAGTGAAACTGTGCTGAGTACCTTGACCAACTGAGGGCTTGACTCACCAAAGTACTTATGTATATAAATTTTCACTCTGAACTCAGATACTCAGACGACTCAGATGTATTTTCAAGTTAGCGATGTACCTAACTGCTGGGATTGCAGCCCAGACACATGACAATGTAGATTTCAACAGTGTGAGTACATGGTTTTGTACCACTGTAACCTGGATCGTGGCATCACTGAATGCAACAGTCAAATCTTCAGCTTCCATATTTACCAAGTGTTTGCATAAGTGCTTTTTGTCTTCAACAATGCCCTGCAGAAGTGTTAACTCTATTTTAGATGTGAGTCACTAACGGTGTTGCAAAACTGTCATGTTTTTTGGCTGTCCAGCTATAACTAAATAATAATTCCTCTTTTGATTCGTAGGCAGAGCAGCCTGAAGTCATAAACTCTTACAGCATGCTTGGCCTTTATAGTGTTTTGTATAGTATATTTGGTTTTAGTTAATGCATATAATTTTCAAATTTTAGTGAGGAAATTCTGCTGTCTTCTTTTTTTATGCTGTGTTTGTTTGCATACAGGTTAAACACAAAGTGACTAAGTGTTCACATACTTGATGTAATTTTAATTGCTTATAGATTTATAGACTGTAGGAGGAAAAATGTAGGAGGAAAAATAAAATGTATTTGTTTAAATAAACTTAAGAAAAAATATCTTGATTATTTTTTCCTATTTTTGTGATCCTTATCTAAGGCATTTGTATCAGTCATTGACTTGCCAACTGCAGAAAGAGATCCCAAGTGGATGACACCTATTTGAATGTAGTTTTTAAACATTATAATAATTGGTAGAGTAATTATTTTACACTGGAAGTACACTTTAATATTTTATACACTATCATTTAATCCATTCCATTTTGTGTTTTACAAAATGGGATTGCTACAGTACACTTGTAATCAGCAGCTGGCATTAACCTATAGTACTATTTAAATCCTAGAGAATCTAAAGATACGAACCCTGATATATTAAAAAAAAGCTGAAAATAGTAGACTTTTGCATGTCTGTAATTGACCATACCAGAGAGGAGGCATGGAGAATTAAGCTCATGATAAATAATTCTGTTATGCTATACTATTTTGATTATTTCTAACACCAGTACCTGCCTCTTGGCCTCTTAATTTTTATTTTTTTTTTCTCTCTTTCAGTGTCAAGAGTAGAATGCAAATAGCTTTGTTGTGCAGGATTTTAAGTTAAAGGGAACGTAGAATGGTACTGTCCTGATCTCCCTGCATTGCTTAAGAGTCTTGTAAAAGTACAATACCATAACATAGGAAGGTCCTTGAGATTGCAACACCAGTGTAATTTCATTAACCTCACTGAAGATTAGTATTTATGATTTTTGCACTGTTAAAAGCAAATTAGGTTCAGGTTTCTGTGATTCCTCAGCATGACTCTAGATCATTTTAGAATAGCAATGATAATAATAAAATAAATCCATATAAGAAAATTATATAAGTAGCTGCATAGTTTAAGACAGGTAAAATGCCTGTAGCAATATCCAGGTACACTTAAAGCACAGTGTTTACAATAGCAGTGTCTTTTAAAACTCGCACATCTACATTCAATGAATAGCTGCTGTCACCCATGTGATATTATATACTACATGAAATCATCATCTATAACATGGTACCACTAAAATGGCAACTTTAACTTTTAGAGGTTGTTTATCTGGTGCTGAAAATTCTTCTGACACGCCCCACAACACAACACACACACACAGAAGCGCACAGAATTTTTCAGCACCTCATATATAAAATACTGCATCACAGTAACTGCTGATGTAGGACAAACACAGGATAACCAAACAGGTCCACCAAGTGGACCTCACTTCAGTGTTTCACCCAGCCTGTGAACAACATCTAGCAGCATCAACAGGGTCTCAGTAATGACAGAGATGAGTGTACAGTCAGAGGAACTGTGGATTCTCAGCATCATCTTATGTTTGCGTTAAGTATTATGGCTTTCATCTGTTGAATTTCGTTGATTTAGAAGAAAAAAAAAACAGAAACAAAAACAAAACCAAAAAACCCCAAACAAATCTGCTTTAAATTAAAACCAGATTAATTGGTCTCTGTTTTAACCATAAATACAGATATGCTCTGGATTTTGTTCAAAAATAATTTGTTTTTTTAAAAAAATCCATTGGAAATCTTTTTCTCCTAGCACGCACATGTGCTCATTCAAAGGGGAAAGAGGACTTTAGGCTTATAGCCATATCAGGGCTCAATTTTAAAATTAAATGCAGCTAAGGTTACAAAGCTGTCTGCTGATTCTAATTCGAGTAGTTTAATTGCTTGCAGGCAGTGTTTGCGTGTTTTGGGAACTGTGCTTTTGCAGTAGGAGAAGCCGGCGTCCGTGGCAGCGCAGGAGCGCGGCCCTGCTCTTCTCCTGCACGGTGCTGGCAGGGATGCTCGCCCTGCATTTCACCCGTGTCCGTGCCGTCCTTTGTTCTGCGGCCGTGCCTCTCTGCACTGACAGCTCCGTGATTAACATGTCCTGCCTGCAGTTTTCCAGATTTCCAGTAGATGCCCCCAGAGACCATTAAACCTCTTGAACGTCTCCATTTCAAGTAAATGAAAGGCCAGTCTTTTTTCATTTTGCTTCTTGAAGTAACATAATTGTTCAAAGGAAACCTAAAATAAGTGTGGACGCAATGCAGAAAAACAAACTTACTTGTTTAATAATATATTGTAATTTTTTAGGTAGTAAGGTTCAAGAGGTTTAGTGTAAACTAGTTTATTAATGTAGTAGAAGCATACTGTTAACAGTTGGATTTTATAAAATAAATCATGTACATTTAATTAAGTATCAGGTTTTGGTATTAGAAATAAAGTAATCTTTGGTTATGTAAAACACGAAATTTTCTGTTTAACCTCTCATTTTACATGCTGTATGACATCATAAAAAGCAGTATGAAAAGGTTTTTGAGGATTTATAGTTTATCTCAAGATATCATGAAAAGTTTACTTCTGTCACCTACACAACTACTCTGTTCAAAAGCACTAGTGATTTGTTGGAAAAAAGAGCACTGGCATTTTCATCTGGAACCACTCTGATAAACTGAAGCAATTTGACAATTCATTGCAGTGTCAAGCTCTCTTAGGTGTCACGAATACCATTCATCCCCATAATATCATTTATTTCTATCCCTATTTTAATGTTTGTGTGTGATCAGTCCCCTATATATTGCAGAAACCTAAGGAAACAATATTAGTATCATTTTGCATTTTTGTGTATTTTCTGGTTTGAAGTATAACTGAGAGCTTTTATCTTTATGCCTCTAAAATTTGAATGGTTATACAGTAGATAGCTTCATTGCTTCTGAGTTAAGATCAGTTATCTTTGCCAAAGAAAAAATGTGCTCTGTACCATATGGTTATTTCTGCATTATTTCAGTTTCTTTATTAGTTAGGATGGATTTATTAAAAAGAATATTGACAATAATTTCTAAAACTCACCTATTTTACTGTATGTTTTGTTTTCCTGTATTGCTTTGCTAATAATGCTGTCTTGTGGAGAAAATGTGCTTTAACTTCAAGTAAAATACATTAGTCTACAGGAAATAACATGTTACATGGACACAGTTTTTCTATTTGTACGAATATTGGTGCTGTGCTTAGTGGGTATGCAGTGAGTGTTAAAAATTAACTGAATGACATTTTGTTTAGTCACTGTTAAGATCTTTTAGCAGTACTTTCTTGTTTACTCCTGATACACGTCCTGATCTAATGCATGCACACATATACACATACATAGATCACATTATATAAATAAATATGCATGTATGTGTGTTTTCTAGACAGATTGTTATTCCACTGCTCTGAGTTATATTACTGTGGGATTCAGTCCTAAGCCTTTGGAGGTTGATAGAAATTTTTTACCTATATTCTTCAATTTTTTTTTAGTTAGATAGAATTTTAAAACAGAAAAAAGAAAGCGTTCCATATACAGAATAGAGAATATATTGTGCTGTATAAACATAATATCTTTACAGTATTTTTAAGCTCTATACTGTGCATCTGATCTGTTACAAATATAGCATATTTTGGCAAATTAAAATTTAAATGTTTAAAGACATTTCTCATCTACTTTTCTCAGACAAACATTCCAAATGTTTTCTGGTACAGAATAGTCTTTTATTTTCCATTGTTTGTGTGAACAATGTGTGCTTTTCCATCTCAAAAAGCACCTATTCATATATTAACAATAAATTCAGTACTGTCTAGTCTAAATCATATCAGGATTTTGTAATACTTTGTGTTCAGTTCTGCAACTGAAATGTAAAAAATACATATGAAGGATTAATGTGCACCTATGTAGTAATTAATAGATTTTATTTTAATCATATTAACTATGAAATAATGCTGATTGTTTACTTCTTACATCTCACATTACTCTTTATGTCAATGACATCTAGCTAAGAAGTTTTTTACATTGCTTCCATCTTATTAGTGTTGTTAAAGAACTGCAGTAGCTCTTTTTGGGCTAGAAGTATTAGTCTCATTAGGCTGTTGTTTAGCATGAGGTCATCTGAATTTATTACATACACCATAAGTCTCAGTTTTCAGAATTCCATATTTATTTTAAAGCTGCTGAGAATTTGAAATTAAATGGATTTTAATCTAAAAAGACAGTCTTGAAAACAGTTTGGAAACTTAATGGAATATACAAAATAAAATTAACACATCTGGGTCCTTGCCATTTTACTGGGACAAAGGTTTGTTTTCCCACGCTAGATACCTGCACCTGCAAACCTCTACATCTGTACTTTAGTGTTGCAGGCAGTCCCATTGGACTCATAGTTTTCTCCAGGAGAGGACACAATGATTGTTTCATGCCACATAAAAGAAATATTTTGCTTATTTCCATAAATAATACCTCAAAAGATATAGTACCTCTTGAGAATATGTGACTACACAACTTTTTGTTATGTGTATCTTATCGGAGTTTATGAATGAGATAATTTTGATATAAATTCATCATTGCATCATTTAATTTTAAATTAGGGAGAAATTATCAAACTTTCGCATCAGTAAACCAGTCCCAGCTGAAGTTATATGCTAAACAGAAGCAAAATAATATCTAATAATTATGTTTCTGGCATAGCATTTGTTCGGCGTTTTAAACCAAGCCATTATATCCTACAGCAAAACTATTTAACATATACATTGTTTTGACACGTGGAATGTGCCTCATTTTTCCCTGTGCACTATTTTAAAGCAAACTAAGACTTCATTGTATTTTCATGAACTAATGTAAACGTAGGGGTTTTTTACCCATCAGTCAGCCTTTCTTACCAATACCAGCTAAAGAATACCAGTATATTTTTAACATGTTTTCAATATATATCTGGTATTTATTCATTATTGCCATATTTACTTCCCTAGGGTATGACATTCATAATCGTATTTTAGCAGAACGCCTTTTGAGCAGGGGAAAAAATACCCCTTCCCTGCTGCTGAACTGCAGAGGTCTCTTCTTGAAAGCTGTTGTAGTTATCTGTACTTATTTGGTAAGGTGGAGAATAGAGGTTTAAAGGCTTAAAATCTATCTTTCTTATTCCCAGTAACAGGAATTCGTACAAGAAGAACATCTGCATAGACATGCTGCGACAGGGTTATCACGAGTCCTTCTCCGAGCTCTTCACTCTGATACAGAAGTGGAATGCCTTGAGGGAGGCTGCAGGGCCTGGGTCAGCCATATGGCAGCAGAAGTCCCTGGAGGAGCAGCCTGATAAGCTGGATCAGCTTTACCACTTCCTGACCAGGGCTGAAGCAGCCCAGCGAGCAGGTAAATGGGGGGATTGTGGGTAGCAGAGCAGCGGGAGCCGCAGCCGCGAATGCCTGGGGGAAGCTTCCAAATTGTTTCATGTATGAATTTGAAACGTTACTGCATCTTAGCGCATTTCAGCCTTAGTCAACTAAGCTGTATTTATAGAATAAATGATTAGGAACTGCAGATATCGGGAGAGGTTTTGTGAAGGAGAAAAAAAAAGGAGGGGGGGGAACGTAGAGTGCATTATGATATATTGTCAAATGTTTGATGTATTTATAGCTTTTATAACATCTCAATTATTTTCTCATAGTTTCATTATTTATTGTTTTTCTTTCTCTATTGATTTGAGTAGCTGGTTTTGTATTAGAAAAATTTAATAGGTGAAATGCTGTTTCACACAGTAATAGTTTTATAAATCTGATTTTATTAAATACGCTGTCTGCTAACTGTGTTTGGATTTGTGACTGACTTAAAAAAGGATTGTGAACATGTCAAATAAAATACAGCACACAGATGTAACATGCCACCTGTGAATTACTAGATATTAGTGAAGACATAACTCCAAATTACTGTATTTTCTCTATTGCCTGCTATTTACTAAGCACTCAAATTTATCATTTCCTTTTACTATAAATAGTAACATAACTTACTCTGTCTTTCTCTTTTGGAATAATTGTAGGGATGGAGGCAAATAAAACTCTAACTGCAATCCTGTTTCATGGCTGAGCTGATTTCACTATAGTTGGCTTGTTTCAAGTTGCATTTTGATCATTACAAATATGAAAATCTACAATAAAGCTTGTGAGTTTGGAACCTAAGCTTTTTGACTGAAATTTAGAAACAGACAACTTTGTTAAAAAAAGGAACAGCAAAAAAACCCCTTTCAGCACTTAAAAAAAAATGTGAATTTAAAATGTTTATTTTGTTTACCATGAAAGCCAAAAGTTGTGTTTCTTTATGTGATTCACTGTAATTCTAGGCAGGAAGTCTAGCCAGCCCATGACTGGAAGGAAGCTTCAGACTTGTCTGGAGTATGACTAAAACCTGAGTACACACCCCGGTAGCTTGCAGGAGTACAAGAGTGAAGTTTTGCACTGAGACTGGCCTGACAAGCATACTGCCAACACTCCGGTGTTCAAAAAGTAGTAGATACAGCTTACCTTGATGGGCCACCTTCCTGCAGCTGCCTGAGGAGAGCATTTTGCCTTCCTCCAGTGCATGTTTTTCAGTGTTAAAACTGATATTTGGCAACAGACTTGGCAAACACTCTCCCAGAGAGTCAAGGTGCTGCTGACTGTGCTGTTTCTGCAGCTATGAAAATCAGGGCCCTTTCTCTCACTGAACCCAGCATTCACTGTGTGCTGGGCTCTGTAAGTCTTTCACCTCTTGCAGAGACAAGATACCCCCAATTATCTGACTGATTGTATCTTGCCTCTAGGAGAGAATATCTCCCAACCTTGCCTGTTAAAGTTTGTTAAAACAAAAGAAGATAAAATAATGAGAAGGTGCTGATAGAGTTGGCAAGCATCTTTACTGAATTGCCAGATCAAAGTATACTTAGTTTGGATTTTTTCACCAGTTTCAGTGCAAACCTTTGCACAAATCTCTTGTTTGTATTGAGGGTTGAGTCACCTGGCACACGAAGGGGTGGATGCTAATTCATCTTGCAGGTGTTAGAGCCAGTAGTAGCTAGAAGATAACACATGAATTATACAGCTCATCAAATACTAATTCAGTAGTTCCACTAATCCAGTTACTCTCTGATTCTAATCAAATTGCTTGGGGCTCTGGCTTATGATCTCCTGACAACTCTAGTTGACACCATTTAAGAAGTGTTCAGCAATTCACCCCAGCTGGAACTTACCATGATGTAGCAGTCACAACAGCAGCTGACCTGCATTTGCTCTTCAGCTGCCACAGTTCAAGCTTAAAAGGCTCATTGTAGTAGTTGGGGCTGCAAACTGTGAGAGTTTCATAGTGTCAATAATATTAAGCTAGCTGAAAGTTTACTTATCTCAGGTATGCTGTCTTGAGCTAACAGTTGTGTTGAAGAAGAGACAGCAGGTATAATTTATGAAAAAAAAAAAAGTAAAATCTTCATGACTTGTTTCTTGATGAATTTAAACTTTATGAAGGGATTTTTTTTTTGAACCTGAAGTGGTAAGTGGAAAATAAAACTTCACTTACCATGTCAGCTAATAATTTTCTTATTTGCTGTTTAATTTTTTTCACCTGATATTTTTGTATCACAGAGTGTTGCTGCCTTAATTGTGACTGTAACTTAGAACTGTTGCTCTTAAGTTTAGGGATTTATGGCTGTTACCATAGTGCACAGAGAAAGTTAGGTGTTCGTTTGCTTTCCATATTTATTGATGGGATATGTTAATATTTTTATTTTTTTGATAGTTTGTAGGTATAGGACACTATAATACTGGACATAAATTGTTTGCTTGAACAGAGTCAGTGTCATCCATAAGAATGTGGAGGCTGATATCAAAGAAGATTTTTTTTTTATTTTTTACTGCTGGGTTTGAAAATAGTGACATTTTGTTTACCAGCATTATGTTGTACAGACCATTTACCTGGTGTACACCAGTGAATGTTCTATGTTTCCATTTTTAGTAGAACATTTTGATTGAACTTCAAATCATACAGGAGTCTTTTTTTTTTTTTTTCTTTTTTAGTTGGCTGTTACCAATATTATACTGTGTGCAAAGAAAATATTTTCTTCCTGTCCAATTTAATCTCATTGTTGTTTTATTTGAATACCTCCAAAGTATTTAAAAATAATCCTTGGAGCTTCTCAGCAAAATAGCTGACAGAGTTATTTTGCCCTAGGTACAGCATTATCCCAAAAACACTGGCAGAAATATTGGTAATGCTTGATTGCATTCCTATTTGGTCAATATTGTCAATGTTTCTGACTTCAAAACTGAATTGTTTCTAATTATTCCTTAATCTTCCTCTATTATCATGAGCTAACTTTTCTTTTCACTAGTTCTGGTCTCAGTAGTTTAAAAAAAAAGAGATAGTTTAGCTGTTTATCCTGTGTTCTTCTGTAAAAAAACCCCTACAACTATACATATTTAAAGTAATGTAGCTACATAGCTCAGCATTTGATGTATACAGTTACTTCTTGCCATGTGTATGAAAACATTGGGTTGGTTTGTTGGTGGGTTGTTTTCTTTCAAAAAGAAAGTTGTATTTTGAGGCTGTGGAATGGCCTGTCGGATTTCCTGCTTGCTTGCTTGCCTGCCTGATGGTACTGCTCAGAGTAATTTTACTTAAAGATCTAATTGTCCTTGAAAGGTATGTATAATACAGTGCTGGCAGGTTGTTGTTGCTATTCCTCTGAAGAGCCATAGCTCCCTAGCCCCTACTCAGTACTGTTCTGCCAGTGAGCAGGAGGGAGAGTTTAAAGCTGCAGTCCATTCTTGCCTGACATTGAGGGTTGCTAACTAAATATCCTTTGGCTGCTGACACCCTGTGAACAAATGATGACCGTACCCTGCAGAGGTGTGCCAACTAAATAGAATTCTTTTTGTTCAACTAAAACCCAGACAAAATTTGACTCTATAACTCTATGCTTTTTGATGGTTCATGGCGAAGAAGTAGGAACAAAGGAAATCCAACTAAGTAGTCTTTTACTTATATTGTGGAATTTTTGAACAGGACCCAGTGTAATGTGTGCCTGGGAGAACAGTTCATTGTAATGATAATGTTGCTGTTCCTCTGATAAAAATATTTAAAAGTGAAATTAAAACTTTAAGCTGGTATTTGCACAGATTTTACTATACGAATGTAACCAATTCTTTAAATCGCTACTTTGCTGCTACAGTCTGTCTTATTGTTTCAAAATGCATTGCTAATTTGCTTGTTGGGTCTGTACGCTCATTAGGCTAAATCACTTCTTAGAATCACCTTGTCAAAGTATTGCGGGGCTACTTTTTACCAGAAAAATGATTGATAGTATGAGGATTATACCGTAAAGCATCAATCGTGTTTTAGACTGAGGCCATCCTCTCAGTGATAGTGTGTTGAATTTGGTTTTTGTGAAATTAGAGGTCACCTGTCCCAGTATTATTTCAGAAGGGTTTGGAAAGTGTTGCTTTTCAGATTACACCTGAATTACATATTAAATGTATGCTTGAACCCTAACTGAATCCTTACCTATGACTAGTAGAGACCTTGAAGAGTTGGTGTGATCAGTGCTTGCTAGATTGAGCTAGTTTACTTGGATTGTACAAATTGAAGGGAATGCAAGGCAAGTTACAGGTCAGGAACAATTAAAGGAAGAGATGTCTCAGCCATTGGCTCTACTTTGCCAGAGCAAAGGAGCAAACCCAGGGAAAAAGCCACAGTTCAGCAGCTGCAACATGTGTTGAGCAGTCAGCTCTGTAGTGGCAGATCACTGTGTTCGTTGAGCCAATGCACAGAACATATACTGAGGTATGAACATGCCTTCCAAGGGGCAAGACACTGCTGATTAGTTGATCATTGGAGCAGCTGGTGGAGAGTAGTAGGTGTTAAGACCTGGAAGCTGTTGGCCTTTCTCAGATTCCACCTGCTCCCAGTTCCTGACCCCATGCAACCTTTGTGGTATGCTGAATCTGTGCATGTGCTACAGGCCCTGACCCTTGTTGTAGAGAAATCAGACACACGGAATTAGAAGAAAGTGCTAACTTGGTTCTTTTTTCCTCACTTCAGTGCAGAGAAAACTTTTGACAGAATGAGTTATCATTTGTTGTTGTAAAAGATGACTTTTCATAAAGCATATGGAGAAAGCATGAGTATTTTATGTGTTTGCACTGGAAAATCTTTCTTTGTCTGAAGTACTTAAGGTTGAAAACAGAGTTTAGCATTTTACAGTGGAAAGGTTTTCTGTAAAATTTCGCTCTTATGCCTTAGGCTGGGCTAGAAACATTGCAATAACCATATTACCCATGCTATTTTGGATAATAAATGGAAAGAGGTTATGCATTAAAAAAGAAAAAGGATAAATGTACCAAAACCTTTTTTAATATTTGCTTGGACGAGACGTAGGTTTGTTAGGTTTCGGGGGGATAGGGAAAGGAACACTGTTTTATTTTCTAAGCAGGTTTGTCCCTCTCTACTTAATATTGTATCACAGGAAAAAAAAAACCTCAGCAGTTGCTAGAGACCAATGGAGGGGTTTATTTTTGTAATTACCTTAAAAAAAAAGTGAAGTGATGCTGCCCAAGAAAGAAGGCAAGCCTTCTCAAAATATAGCCAATTATAGAACTACCATTGACTTCAACAGAAGCAGCATTTTTTAGAAAACTTTAGTAGTGTGTTCTCATAGCAATGGCTTGGAGCCCCCCTTTAGTATCCCAGATTACCAGTTAATTGCCTTATATCATTATCACTAGATAGCTTTATCCTTACTTGGCAAAATTATATCCTGACTGTTTCCTTAGCATCTTTGCTGAAGGAGGGTCGATTTAGTTTAGATGTTAGAAAGAAATTCTTTACTGTTAGAGTGGTGAGGCACTGGAACAGGTTGCCCAGAGAGGTTGTGGATGCCCCATCCCTGGAAGTGTTTAAGGCCAGGTTGGATGAGGCTTTGGGCAACGTGGTCCAGTGGAGGGTGTCCCTGCCTGTAGCAGGGGGGTTGGAACTAGATGATCTTTAAGGTCCCTTCCAACCCAAGCCATTCTATGATTTGTATAGATTGTACTTTTATCGAATATATTCCCCTGTGTACCCAGCAGTGTTGGGAGGGGCGTGCTCTGTGTACACCCTGCCTTGTATCTAGGAAACAGAGGCTGTGCCTGAAACTTGATAGTGTCAGTGTGCTAACCCCACTGCAACCTTTCTTCATTTGTGTGTGAGTTTGGCTTATGGATAAACTTTGTGGAAAAACGAACAATTAGGTGGTCCTCTATCTGTAGGAGTAGACGCATGATTGTCCTGACCAAGCAAATGGGACTGATTCTTTGTCATGTATGGATCCAGGTGGAAATAAACTGATTGCAGCACCATAATCTGTTAGTACTCATGCTTCTTTTTGGCCCAACAGCCTCCATCCTGGATCTTCCTGTGTGCGAATTCTTCAGCTGTCTTGCTACTAAGTCACTGGTATCGATCTGTCTGGTAAAAGAAAAATGAAAATTTCAGTATTAAGTGTCTCACTCTGACATCAAAAATTACTCCTAGTGACTTAATTGGTCTTAGGCCACTCCTTTATATGTCTTCAAAAGAGAATGGTTGGTTATGATCAAGTCATACTCACTAAAAACAACTAACTGAACTGCAAGTCCTCTGGCAGGAACAAATGACTGACTGGTGGTTTTCTGAAGGGAAAATATTGAGCCATAAATGTATGTTGAAAAATTTCTTCCCAATACCTATGGTTTTTAAATAAGTACAAGTCCTATTTTCCATTAACAAGAACAACAGCCTCTTTCTTTTCTTTTTCAAGGAAAATACAAGCCAGGATCTCTTCATGATATTTTCATCTGTTCTCTAAAGACCATTTCTGTACTACTTTTCCTTTCTTCCACTACATCCTGTCACGAGATCATACAGATGTGGCAGCAGTTCTATGTAAATCACACTAGTATGGCTTGTAGATCTTCTGTACGTTTCTTTTCCCTCATCTTAGTTCTGTTGGGATTGTCATACTCAAACTCCACCTCGCTATCCCTGTGCATTGCACTTTGCTGTGTTCAGCTAGACAACTACCAACATGCAAACCATGGATTTGAATGATCCTCTGTTCCATGCACACCATTGCTTGCCAAGGGAACAGTTCCTGAGAAGAGCCCAGGAATAAACAAAGATATTGTTTGGTGGGCCAACTGGGGACTATGGTTTGAGCATAACAAGGGGAGATCCTACATGACAGTTGAGATGCACCTGAAGAGATGTGTTTAATATATGGGGTTCAATGTTGAAGCTCAAGTCAAAGGGATATTTTATATTTTTTTAAAATCTCTGTTTAACAAAAAGAACTCAGCAAAGTTTGATAGGGATACTTTCCTTTTGTGCATAGACACCCAATTTCATAGTTGTTTTCCATTGCAAAGGACAATGAAAATATTTTGAAAAGTTCGGATCAAACAAAATGAAAGAAGTCCATTTTCTGTAACTTATATTCTATGACAAAAACATAAAAATATTACAAAACAAATACCGCAACATAGCGTGACTTTTAATTTGTTTTCTGCTTAATTTTTGTGAAATATTACTGCCTTCAACTCAGTAATTTGGCATTGAAAAAAACATTCTGTTGGATAATTGCCCATAAGATGTGTTCTTAGCCCTGCTTCAGATCTTCAATTAAGTCCAAAACTACTGACTATCAGGCCTCACTGTCTGCTCCATCAAGTTCTGTTTGTTCTGTGTAGCTGCCATTTTGGGTAGATGCTCATCTTTACAGTGTTCTCACAATGCTGGGACTTAAATGTTCTGGAAGACCTGAATCTAGCTTCCAATGTTTCATGAAATTAGTGTAATTTTTGAAAGATTAATGTGATCACCTTTTGAACCTTTATTGATGTGCTTTCTTAATTGTTTCTTATTTAAAAATGTAAATTTGTCTTGCAGGAAGTGTTTTACAATTGCTTGTGTGATTCAAACTTTTCTGTCTGTTCATTCAGTATCACATTCCAGTGCCGTAGTTCCCTCGCTGATAAATGGTGTAGATATTTTTTTCTTTTTTTGTATCAATAGATACATGAAGATGACTTGTCTATGTGTATTCTATTATCTATTGTATGGAACCTATGTGAGATTTTATAGAAGAGAGTAATTACCTATTCTAATATTTTTCTTCTCCTGGGGAGGTTAAAGTTCACTTTTACTAAGTCTGACGTGCTAGCTTTACCACTGTCAGAATAATCTCAATGAATTTCTTGGTTTGTAAATCAGACTTTGAATCCAGGAGACAATACGGCTGTTAAAAATCTATCTTTTGGGGTTTATTTTATGACCAGCATATCTGGTCAGCCACTGTCCAGGACAATTACAGAGAAATGGTTGTCTTTGTGCACTTCTCATTGTTATTCACCAGCAGGATAGTCATCAGAGGGTCACATTAAAGTTCATTCAATCAAAGCTGTGGCAGTAGCAATAGTCCGCCTCAGGTCAGTTCCATCTCCTGAGATTTGTAGGGCACTACCTGAAGTTATTTGCGTAATTTTATGTAGCATTAGTGCCTTGATACTTTGTAGCAAAGATTTCAAAGGCAACAAATCTGTATCTAATGTTCTACCCCAATGACAATCCAATTATCTTTCTCCTAACTGTGTTATTGTAACCATTTGTATGTATCTTCTAAGTTCATTTTCACTTAGCTGGAATATATGTATACACACTATGTATTGTTATCTTTATGTTAGTGGTTATAATCAGGTTTTGTGTATCTCTGTTCGTGTACTTGCAATTGTCATGGGAACCTCTGCCTTTTGAGATGATCTTAAAAAGTGCTCCTTTGTGCTGCAGTAGATATTTAAGTTGGGATGAGATAAATCACAACCAAGAAATATCTGCTTTTCTTCACTGAGAGTAAAGAGATCCTAGGTAACCCCTATCTGTGCCTAAATTGATTAGTTTGGGTGAACCTCAACTATGTCTTCACTTTTTTTTATCTAGACATATGTATAATGTGCTTACATACGCACACATGTATATGTGCATGCACACACAGATAGATAGATGTATATTAAGCCCAAACCAGTTCTGATACTTCCGTTCCAGTATCATTTGCAGAGATTTTTGAGGCTATTGTACCAAAATAGTCTTAATTTCTAATGTGTGATTAACTTTATATGATGTACACTCCTGGGTATTCTGAAGAAGAGGTGCCTAAGAGGTACTTTCAGCCTTGAGGGGGAACAAAAGGCATGAAAACTCACAGCTGTAAAGAATGTTCTGATTAATATAGAGACTTCATGTATTCCCAATAATTATTCTCCTCAAAGCGAAATTTCTAAACTTAAGAGGATGTTTTGGTACCAAACCTTAGACACAAATGATGAGATGATAATCTAGATGTAATTTCTGGGGTATTTCTATTTTTTTGTGATTCTAAAGAGATTGTGAAACATTCTCATTTCTTAGAAGGGGAGTTATCTTTTTCAAAATACTAGAAATGGAAATGCATGCAACACAAACTGGTTCAAAAATCATAATTGTGTATGTTTTACTGGGAATTATTAAAAAGGTAGAAACATGAGGTATCACTTCATGGAGGAAAAACTGAGAAAATAAATAGGAAAGCAAAATAAAAAAGCAAAACAAACGAAAAAGTATTGTTAACCATTAAAGAAGAGGAATGAATTTGTAAATCAAAAAAGAGTATTTGGGAATGAGGAAAAGACATTTCAGCTTGATTTCAGAAACTTTTAGGCATGGAAAATTCAACCAATGTTCTCCAAAATGGCCAAGATAAAAATGGAGGAGAAATAAATACTGGATAAATCTCTTGAAGATTGCAGACATGATTAGGTGATGACAGGATTCTTTCAGAAGACAGAATAAAGTTCTTACTGTGTTGTGCACCATACTGAAGAGCTTTATCAAGATGTTCTGAAGTCAAAGAATGTAGTCATGACAACAGACAGAATGAGAGATTTAGATTACTTCTTATTAGACTGTAGGTAATTTGTCATTTTTAATTTTGAGACAGAACATACTAGAGATGAGGCTGAGGAAGCATTCTCTTGTGTCATTTAGTGATGCATTCAAAGTACTACTTTGAGTTACTGCTGCTGTCTGTTCCAAATAATGTAAGATAATCACATAGATGAGAGAATTAACAGTCAAGAAATCAGTCCTTTTTGAAAGTTAGATTTTCCCCAATTCTTCCTGCAAATAACAAAAGAAGAGAATTTAACTGCTTCTTTTGATCAAAGTGTTTTGATGAGTTATCATCATTTTAAAACACTTAGAAAAGATCTGGATTTGAGTGAGATCTTGCCTGTATTAAAATAAGGTTTTTTCCTCAGTTGATTTCTGTGTGGTGCTCCATACCCAGGAGTAAGAAGTTTCTTCTTTCTTTCCCCCCTTTCTCTCTTTGAGCAAAGCTTACAAATTGCAGAACTCCCAAAAGCACAGCAGTTCTGTTCACACACCTAATTTAACCAAACAATCTCTTACCTGCTGCAAGACTTGGGGTTCTTAACTCCTCCTTTACCCAACTGCACAGAAATTCTTTTAAGAACTGGCTGTTTGGCTTACATTCATTTAGCAGGCACACACACAGTAAGCAGCCGACCAAAACTGCAATGGAATTTTAGCTAGTTATTCCCATTGACATCTGGCATGAGCAGAGGTTTGGAAAGAAAATTAATTTAGTTTAGCCAATGATAAATTTAGCTGTGAAACACATATTTTCATGCTGTACTTCATCTCTTGGATTCTTTACCATCCTGTAGGGAATATATATTTAAAATCCCCTTTAGGGAGAGGCAGTATGATAAGAGTTGTCAGGTAAGTTTTAGATCTCTACTCCAAATTAATACAGTTTGAGAATAATCCAAAGAGGATTATTTTTGTGGATTTTTTTTTTTAAAAAGGTGCTTTTCAGAGAGAAATAATTCTAATTCTGTAGAAGCTCTCATTCTTTAATTTTAAATTAGAAATAATATATTTGTTGATAATTTTGTAATGCCACTTAAATTTGGGACTTGCAGTGTTTTTATAAATTTTAGGGATAGTGTGTGTTCATTTAGCTGTCTGAGATGATAGAGAGTGGGAACTAAATGTGGCTTTCTTCTTCAGACCATAAAGGAGGTCTGTGACTTTGAGTCTCCCCTGCTTTCCACATTTGTTCTGAGAGCAATACTTTGAACTGTCTTTTTCAGGGCAAGATGTAAAATTTCAATTTGTCCTTAATTTCTAAGAGTGATAAGGTACTAAAAAATGGGAATATACATGAAAACTCAAAGCCTTTCTTATTAATCTTACTTTGAACACTGAAAATGGTATGCATTAATGGATTGTGTTTGCAGAGTGTTCTGTTTGGTTCTTTATCTCCATGATCACAGTCGCTACCTTAGACCTGCTTTGAAAGCTCTCAGTGTCCTTTTAGGTGTCAGGGGCTCAGACAAGCGCTTCTCCCGCAGTGACTGTGCGCTTTTTGTTGCTCATTCTAGCTTCTCTCTTTTTGACTAGCCAATGTCTTATCCAGGTTTTGCATGTTTTATTGAACATTTTTGTTTTCTGTATACAGAAGTAAGAGCAATGTATTGTGGTTTTGCTGAAATAAGTTTTCAATTCTGCCTAATTTGTAAGGTTATCATTTTCCCCTTATCGTATTTCTTTGAGTGAAGGTGTAGGAGAGCTTGGTGGTATTTGAGTGGTGGAAATATAAATAGCTCTTTGTTTTCATTATGTTATTTCTGTAATATGTAAGAGTTCTGAAAGCTGATGATAATCTAACATTTTTATTGTAATTTTTGTTTTTAAAGGGCACTACGAGGAGGTGTACGATAACCAGCTTAACTTGGCCTACTGTTTCAATGATCCTGAGGACAAATGGTTAAGTAATTACTTCTATGAGCAATGCTTTAGCACTGCTCAATTAATAAAAATTGATGGTGGGAAAAGAGAGGCACAAGCACATGCAAATATGGGCCTCATCAATGAGGAACAAGGTAAGTCACTGAGATCATAAAGGTACATTGTATCAGCATTGAGACAGTCATATCTGGCAATTTGTGTTTCATCACAGGGCACATTATTTCAAAGTAAAGTTGATTTGCAACCATAATTTAAAAGAAGTTTTAAAACAGTTGCAATTTTAATTTTTGGAGCAGTGAATAGGAAGACAAAGTCTATAATTACTCACAGATGTGTTTCCTCTGACACTCCATCTACAATTGAAAGTACTCAGTCAGATGAAAGACAAAACACAAGTTTAAAGGAAGCGTTTGTTTAGCGCAAAGGTTCTTTGGGTTTGACCTTACTTCCTTTTGCTTGTTTTTGACAAGAGACGGTAATGCTGCCTCAGGCCACAGGTGTCTGAGTAGGATGGCATCTGTAGCTACATGAACTGGATTGATTTAAAAGAGGTATGAACATGTAATTCAGTTTAATCCTGCCTCAAATTTACACTTGGATAAAACAGCCTATATTTTTGTGTTCTTTTTCAAAACTGCCTTCTGGTTCTTTTGATTGAAAAATGACACCTTGTTTGTTTGTACATGACTACCACATTGGTGTTTGCTTCAGATTTATACCTTGTCACAAGCTCCATTTCTCCATTCCTGTATCTGTATCCTCAAACTGGGAGTCTCTGAAATTAGGAAAGATATTAATAGAAATAACTAGAATCATAGAACAGCCCAGGTTGGAAGGGCTGAAAGATCATCTGGCCCAACCTTTCATGGGAAAGGGAGCCTAGAAGAGATTGTTTTAACACCCTGTCCAATCGCATCTTGAAAACCTCCAGTGATGGGTACTCTACCATATCCCTCGGGAGGCTGTGCATGATTGTGCTCACTGTAAAAAGTATTACTTTCTTATGTCAAGATGAACCTTGTTTCTGTATTTTAAAACATACATTACCTTTCATGGCAGAGGGGTTTTTGTGTGTGTAGCAGTCTGGGTGTAAAATAGGTGTTTTCCTATGTTTGTATAATATCCTTCCATGTTGTGGGAAGACAAGCTATGAGTGAGCCTCAAGTAACTGAATAAAACCTGTCTTCCAATTCTAATTCCTAAGTATACTTGATGCCTAACCATTGCTTCAAATATATGTGATTTGTATAGTTACTAGGTTTTTGGTTTTAAGTTTGACTTTGTGGGTTGAAACCATTCCAACTTTGAGCTCAGCTTGTGGCTGGTTTCTCAAATAGAATGGCTTTTCTCAGAAAAAAAGAAGATTAACAGAAATTGAAATATGTTGTGGAAATACTGTAACTCCAGTAAATGTCTGACAGAATGGGTGTGTTTTGAAAGATGGCCTAATTTTCCAGCAAAAACCTGAACATAAAACATAAAATCTGCAGCTTTTTTTTTTTTAATTGAAAGGTTATTGTGCTGTTTTTTCTCCGTGTCCTCTTAAAGCTGAAACATCACAACTTTTTCATTATTTCCTCATATTTTCTGGACTGCTGGTCACTCACACTGTTTTCCTCTGAACTGTTGCCATATCCTTCTTGCCTGCAACACCCAGAGCTGGATTCAATCTTAAAACTTGAGCTCATGCCAATGATCAATAAAATGGAAGGATTACTTTTCTTACAAAGTGTATTTTGATTTGTGTTTTCAGGTATGACATCTACATTCTCTGTTTCAGCATAAATTGCGTACTTGTATTTGGTTCATGACCTTCAGTAATCTCTAAATTCTTTTCTGAAGAACTGTTAACTAGCTATTCTGTTCCCCATTCTGGGATCACCAGTTAGTTCTAACTAAATGCGGTGTGTTCACTGAGGATCATCCTGTGTTTTGTAGGCAGTTTCTAGAAATTGTCAAGATTGTTTTGAATTCTGAAATCGTCCTTCAACGTGCTTTCTCTTCTTCCTAGTCTGGTATCATTTGAACATTTAAAAAGCTTTTTTCTATCCTGTAGTTCAGATCCCTAATGAAAATACTAGGTAGTAAGCTGGACTTAGGACAGGCACTTTGTAGAACCTTACCAAGTACCTTTTTCCATACTGACAGTGAACAACTGATAACCAATGTATATATAGGATTTCCTCACCCATTTGCATTCACCTAATGATAGTTGCAGGTGAGCTATGCTTTCCTAATGCCTTACAAGAAAGTTATGACAGTGAGAAAGAATTTACTAACTTAAATAGAAGTTTGGCTTGATGACATTCACTCTTGATGTGTTGGCTATAATATTTTCATGTTTTCTCTAAATGCTTGGGAATAATCTGTTTGACTATTTATTCCAGTAATATTCTAGGAATTGAAATTAAGCTAAATCCGGTTTCCCAGTAGATAAGGCAGCACTTGCTTAAAGCCCAGCCAGTCACAACCAAGTCATTTCCATTTTGAGTGAAAAATGCCTAATTAGGTAATCTGTCTGATACTCAGTAGAATAAAATGGTTGAAGCTGCTGGGTTTTTTGCAACCTTTTCACTTGATCCTTCAGTTACTAAAAAATAAAATAAGAAGGTAAAAGCAAACATCCCTATCTATTTGTAGCTTCAAAGGCTCATGGTGAGTGTGACTCACTATTATTATTGAACCACAGCCTAAAAAATTTTGTTTCGTGCTTTCATCATGTGTTAAGCAAAAGTTGTTGAATACTTAAATATCTTTAAGTCCATTACGAAAGCACATAAAGTTATGAAATACATTTTGAGATGCTCAGAGGAAGGGAAATTTCATTTTCCTGCTGTAAAATATTAGAAACTTTGAGAAGAGAGGCTTCTTATTAACATTGGTAAGGAAAGATAAAGCAAGGTGCGTTTTCACTGCCCAGGGTAAAGCTCCACAAAATCTCTAGGGTCTGTCTTTTGCAAATATTTTATTTCCATAGAGAGAGGTGAAAAAATGAAGAAGCTGAGAGAGTAAGTGTAGGATTTGCTTTGAGGGACCACTGAGAAAAAGACAGCAGATGTATTCCATGCACTTTTTATTTTCAGAGGGTTAAAAATTAAATCACGAGTTCAGATTGTAGAAAAAGTGTTAAGAGCAGATGTTGAGTTGGGATTGTATAAAATCGCATAAGTATTAATGGTGTTATACATAAAATTCTAAACATGCTATTTTTGATATTAGAACAGATAGATATAGCTTGTAAATTAAATGGTCTTTTTGTTCAGTTATTTATAATACTGTAATCTAACTTGTTTGTGAACTGAGTCAGATGCCCACTTCCTATGGGGATATGTACATATATACAGGAATAGATACCCATGTATAGACACGTATGTGTGCATTAATATACACGTACAGGAATACATATGTGTGTACCCATATAAGTACAGGGATGTGTTTAGGTATTGAATGATGCCTAACATTTGCATGATACTTTATCTGATTTAAATCATCATATCTGTATTAACTGCATTGATTAATAGTGCAGCCAGAAAAATCAGAGAACTTACAAGAATGAGAAGTTAGTCTTACAGACATTCCTGCATGCATCCTTTTACATGTAAGTATCTTGTACCAGTTCTTTTCAGTTCTCCCACCCAATAGTGTATATTTTTTTTATTACTCGTGGATGAAAACTGTCTATATATGCTTAGGACTGATTGCGTGGGAGTGTAAAGTTAAACATGTACTTGTAAAGATTGTTGTTTGCCTTGGAAGCAAATCAATAAATTTCCTGGGTATTTTTGTGTAATCAAATTTAAAGTTCTTTGACTTTCAGCCTGGTCTCTGTCCTAAAGGCTGGATATAATCTGATGTTCATTAATCTTCAAAGCTAAATATTTGAGGTGTCGGCAGTGTAGACTTCAGTCATGATATTTGGATGCAGGCAATTAGTGGCTGTCAGTGCATAAGGGAAAGAAAACAATAATAATAGAGTAGCCTGGTATAGACACAAAAGGAACATTCTGCTTGGAGCAAACATGATTTAAGTTCCAGTTCTTTGCAGAATGAGACTTTAACCTCTTCTTTAAAAAAAACTGTTTATAAAAGAAGGTCTCTGTTTACAAGTTACCCAAATGATATGCTACTCATTGATTATTGTAGGAGTGTTCAGGTTATGATCCTGTTCAATTAACTGTACTCAACCCATAGTTCATCTTTCCTCAGGAGGCTGGTAATAAATTGTTCTATTAGTTTGGTTACCAGTCATTTTCTTGTCTAGCTATTAAACATGCTGATCTCACTTTATACACACTGAAAAAGCAATGTCATACTTTAATTCTTCTTTCTCACATTAAATCCAGCATTACTTGTCATCCAAGTAAGCACAGGCTTTGTGACAGAATCTCAGTTAAGAAAAATTAACTTTTAAAAATATTTTTACTTCTAAAAACACATTCAAAGCATAGGAATAATATCAGTCATAATAAATGTGTGCATTTTTCTGCATATCAGAGAATAAGAAGATTATTGTAGTTGGTGATAGTTCTATTAGTGTAAATTCAGCTAAAGTTAATTGCAAACTTCAGGTTTATACTGTTGTATCTTGCAGAAGAAACACAGTCTGAGTGTATTGATAAATATAATGGCTAGGCCTGGTTTGTGTAGGTTCTTACACTGCTAGCACTCATCATTACAATATTTGAGTGCTTTCTGTTTTGTATTAAATGGTCAACATCTATCATGCATGAAATGATGTAGATCTTAAATATATGCATCCCGAAGTTTCAGGTAACTTACATCAGTAGCAAAAACAGTCCAGGGGAAACAAGGAATTTGTACCTGTAGGAACTATTTGCTTCAAATAAGTTATAACAAAATTAGATATATTTCTGTATTATTCAAAGGCATAGTAAAAACAGATATCTGAAAGTGGTCTTGGCCTTGATGCCTGCCTTTAGAACATCACAAGTAATACAAGTGTCTGTATAAATATGTGTATGTACGCATCTATATACAGACATACAAATGTGCACACAAATTTAAATATCACCAGTGCTTTAAAGCCAGTACTTCAGATAGCGACATTTCAACCTTAATGTCAAGCAACTCTGCATTTGTGAGAAAAGCTTTAAGATACCTAATTAACTTATCGGATAATGTTTTTCTAATACAGATGCATGACTGTTCTTTCCTTAAGGCACACCCTTCTACAAAAAGATAAGTTAGTGGTATGTTGTGTGTGGAAAGTGGAACAGGAAGAGTGACGTTGAGAACTGTGGAGGAAGCAACAAAATCATCATCACTACAGTCTTATAAATATCTATCCTCCCACCCTTGAATGATGCAGGGATCTCAACACTTACCTTTCAGGTGTTAGCAGCAAAGGTAGATGTTCACAGGCCATGGTTGCTTTTGTGCATGAGTAAATTAAGCAGTGCACGGGGATGTCTATGAGCATTGGAGCATAGGCTAGTACTAAAATGGTGTCAGTAGTCCTGCACGTGCTTTTAGCTTGTGCTAATGTGGACTTTCCTGCCCTGCAGTTATTCATCGGTACGGTTTGGTAATTCAGAGTGTTGCAGGGACTTTTCCCAACAGGCAGCTTGCAAGCAGCCACACTGTTTGGAAGGATAAGACTTTACTAGGATACACGCACCTTTCCATACCTCTAGTTTGCAGTGCTTGGAAACGTTTCTGGATACATTTAAAAATTAGTTTTGAAAAAGCATGTAAGTATCACAGTAGAGTCCAATGAATAAAACTTTCACAGCAAATTCCAAATGTGAATCGGTGCCATGCCAGAAACTGCATATCCCTTGGTATGGGAGCTGTGAGATGTGTGAAAATTATACCATTAATCTCAATGCAGTGGTGACTTTTGAATTAGTCATCAGATTTATATTCTGCTAGCACATAAGGATCAACAAAAGTGGAGGTAATACTTTTTCTGAAATGCTTACAGACCAGAAAGACTAAAGGCAGGCAGAACTAGTAAGAGAAAGGGACAGAATGCAAAGCAAATAGCCACGTTAGATATCTGAGTGCTGATTCCTATAACATACAGCTAATCCATAAACCAAATCTTGTCTGTCTCTGTGTGGTTTTTAGATTGCAAGTCTTAAAGAATTCCTGATCAGGGTCTCTCCTTAGTCCTTTCTAAAATAAGCTTAGACATTTCAAAAAATCTGCCATATTCTGCAAATTAATGGAGTGTTCAGTCTTAATCCAGTTCTGCCTTGATTATAAGCAGTGTTAAACTCCTGTTGCTTTTCAGTCAGAGCAATGTTATGCCAGAGTTGATCACTTCTGATCCCTCTGCACCCACCCCAAAAATATTAATAAATTGGACCTAATTTATGAGAAAGGTATAACTGTTCTATCTGTAATCATGGATAAAACACGGTCTATTGCATATGTTAGAATTTGATATAGACTTTGGTCTATAGTTTGAAAGGCCTGCTGAACACAGAGGACTCTGTTGTGGTTTAACCCAGTAGGCAGCTAAAACAACCACGCAGCCGTTCGCTTGCTCGCTCCCCTCCCCCTCAGTGGGATAGGGGAAAGAACTGAAAAGAAAAAGGTAAAACTTGTGGGTTGAGGTAAAGATAGTTTAACAGGACAGAAAAGGAAGAGAATAATAATTATAAAAGAATATACAAAACAAGTGATGCACAGCATAATTTCTTACCACCCAGAGCCAATGCTTAATTGGTTCCCGAGCTGCCCCACTTCCCAGCCATCTCCCCAGTTATATACGGAGCATGACATCATATGATACGGAATATCCCTTTGGTCAGTTTGGGTCAGCTGTCCTGGCTGTGTCCCCTCCCAGCTTTTGGGGTGTTCCCCCACCTTCTCATTGGCAGGGCAGTATGAGAAGCTGAAAAGTCCCTGAGTGCTTGGCAACAACTAAACACATCAGTGTGTTATCAACATTATTCTCATCCTAAACACAGCATTACACCAGCTACTAGAAGGATAATTAACTCTATGCCAGCTGAAACCAGGACAGACTTGTAAATAAATTTAATTAATTTGTTGTGGGGGAAAAAACCCATGGGCTTCTTACAGACTTTGACAATCTGGATTAAGACCGAGGAGTAGGATTATACCTATCATTTTCCCATATTGTTGAAATTAAAGTTTTTAATCAAGGCATTATAGAAGTTGGTAGAAAGATTCCTATTGAATTTAATGGGCATTTGATTCAAGCTTCTGAAGCTTAAGTATTAATTACTGGATATATTTGGTAAACAACAACTTAAATACAGTTCATAACAAAATCTTTTTGGTTTGGAACATAAAAAGTCTAAATTCATTATTTTCGTGTTCTTAGCAGGTCCTATTTAATCCATTGCTAAGAAATTGTTGATTTTGTATTTTGAATTATGGCAAGTGTTTTTCAATTAAAAACTGTAATGTATAAATTATTGAGAGATATTCAGCATACATTCATGAGTATCTATGCAGAGGAAATATGCACGTTTAAGCAGAATTTCCCCAATTGGTTTGCCTTCAGGCAGAAATCATTTATATTCAGATTAAACAAAAAAAAAAAAAAAGAAAAGAGAATGTTAATATTGCAAAATGAAGTACTAAAAAGGCTTAAAAGGCAGAAGTTAAAATTGCTTGTGAAATATCTTATGCTTTTGTGTGTGTGCATTTTGCAACTTTGTTTTAATTGCATAAACATGTAGTATCTTTTGCTAGAAGATGCTAGAAAATTCAACTGTGGGATGGATGGCCCACATGCACCTTCTATATGAATAGAACTTTGTATTGTCTGTGTTGCAAGTCTGCCAAGCCCACTTAAATAGCAAATCCCCATAGTGCTGTATAATGTAGAAATGACAAGTGCTGCTTTACAATCTGATTGCAAAATTAGAAATAGCCGGTAAATAAACCAGTGGGGCATTTGTGAAGAGCCCTAAATTTCTTCCTTACTACTTGGGGAGTGCAGAACAGTTCAGACGTCTCAATACTGTTATCAGTAACAATCTGACCTGCCTGTTTAATGTTGTGTTTCCACCATAAGGTGTATAGCCAATGTCTAAAGGTGTCCATATTGTTACATTCACAAGGTCTGACACTGGAAGAAAGCAACCTGAAATGGATCTCATTTCTCTCTTCAGGAAAAAAAACAACTCAAATTACAAGCTAATAGCTACCAAAGGCCTTTCTGCTTTCATCTCTCCTTGTGTCTGTGTTAGAGATCCTTTTTGTAAGCAACTTTTTTTTGGTTTAAAATGATACCCAGATAAGTTTGTGATTTTTGATAATACATTAGCCTCATAATTTCCTTTCTCACTATTTTTATAATGGAATTTTTCATAGTGTAGACCAAAAAGAAATTTAAAGATATAAATGTCTATCTAATTTTTTTCACAGGAAGCCTGAGTGCTAATCAAAAAATGGCAGTGACATAAAGGAGAATCACAGCTCTAGAGATTTAGAGACTATATATCATTTGAGTCAAGAACCACCATTTTGTTCTGTGTTTATACAATACCATTTCCTGTATGCTCCCACAACACTTATACCTGGTAAGGTTTAGTGTGTCCTGCCATAAATTGAAAGAATATGAACATGCTGCTGACTGGCCAGTGCGTAGTTGCTGACTGGCCAAGCAGCGTGCTGCCCTCTAGAATACACACAGCATTCTGCTGGTCTTTCTGTCTCTTCTGAATTTGGATCAATGTCTATCCTCAAGCTACTAAGACTCTAAAAAGTGGTGGGAACTTACTGTCCTACGGACTTCTTACTGCTTCTTGCCAAATTTGGTTGAAGCTTGCTCCAAACCTAGTTGGAGGACAGGATGATCACATAGACTTGTTTCCTTTGGAGACTAACCTAAAAATGTTTTCTTGTACTGTTTATTGTTTGGAGAGAACACAGAGCATGTTTCATTTGATTCTTTTAATTTTGCTTTATGTAATGGACCATATCCAGTAGTAACCAAATATTGATTTATCATGATATTCCCTTTGACCCCAGGTTGCATATCCTAAATTGCAAACTTTTAAGATTTATTCCTAGTTGTGATTATTTATTCCAAACAACTTTTTCACAGAAAAGAGTGTAGGAATAATTCAGACCCAAAAACTTACTCTAATGTCTCCAAATCCTGTATCTTTGGCTACATATACCTATTGTTAAATTTTGTCTGGAAGTTTATGTAAAGACATATACTTGAAAAGAATCTCCACATCAGGGAACTTCAGAGACAGAAAGAAGCCTTTCCTTAATGGTATATGGAATTCTGCACATCCAGTTTGACCATTTAAAACTCTTCCAGTTATTGATTTGCATTGTATCAACTGAAGCAAACTCTTCCTTGTTATTCTGTGCTTACGCTATTTCACAAAGCAGTTATACTGGATTTTTTTCTGATTGCTTAAGAATTGAATATGTAAGTTAGCTGGGAAAAACTTAATTGTAGAGCATAATTTTAAAAGTTTAAGCAGCAAATTGCTAGGAGATAAAGTCTTCAGATACAGTGCTTTTTCTCTGTCAGTAGCAGACGGAAGCAGCCATAAATCCAGATAGATTCTTGGGAAGGACAGATTTAAAAGGTTTACTAAATAATTGAGCTCATCCTTACGCAAGTGCAGAACGTAGTTCCCCAATAAATGATATCTTATTTTTACAGGGTTGTTACTGGTATTGAATTAGCAGGTACTGTATTGCATTGATGTTATAGAAATTAGGTATGTTATCAGTTCAAATTAGTATACTCTTAAGAAAGTCTGAAAGAAGCTTCTGAACATGCATCATGAAAGCAAGAAGAGCCTGGTGAGTTCATAAAAAATATTCTTAGTATAATTATTATTTTTTTCAGTGCTTTTGGTAGGCAATGAAAACATTTTGAATAAGACAACTCAGGGAGAATTCTGTAGGGTACTTATTTTCACTTCTAAAAATAAATACTATGAAAATGAAAAACTTTCTTCATGCTTTTCCTTCAGTTAATTTAAATCAAGGTTGAGTATTAAGCACAGGGAAGTAATAATATTCTTTAGGAAAAAGTAAGCAGGTTTGCCAAAAGCCTCTTTTAATCCTTTCACTGTCACTGCCACTTTCCTAGCCTAATGCTTCAAATGGAGAATCTTTCAGTTCTGATACAACACCTGGGGACAGGTCTTTATACTTACTTAGTAATGAGAAGCTCTTCAAAATATTCACAGTAGTGCAATAGTGCTAATTCTAAACTTTGCAATTTGCATTTTCCTTAAATGTTTGACATATGCAAAAAAAATCTTAAATTTTTTCTGTTCTTAGGTATTTGGTGATTGTAAAGTTCATTTTCAAATACATCACAAAATTACTGAAAAAGTATCACTTATTTACGTTGAACTGTGAAATACATTGTGTCAGAAATATTTTAGAAAAAACATTTAATGTACACTTGAATATAATATGTAGCACTCAAGTGGAATGTTTATATACGTACTTCTGTAAGAATCGTATTTTTCTTAATGTTTTTGGTGTCAAATGCTCTGTTTGCTTTACGTGCATGTTCATAAGACTATGACATTTAATGAAGAGATCTTTTTAAAGTATTGATAGCCATGAGTAAATTACACTATGTTTGATCTGTGTTAAAGATTCAAAGTCCAAGGTCTTTGAATAGAACTTAGAATAAAAATGTAATTAGGTTACATCCCTAAAGTCTGATATATCTTTAAACAAGACTGCAAATGAAACTTTATTAAAACTTCAAATGAATTATTTCTTTGCTTTTTTAAATTCTTTTTCCCCTCTCTTCTCTTTCATGTCTATTACTGACATTGCTGCTTGTATTTTACCTGTCTTTTCCAGGGTATTTTAATTATTTACTGCTTAATGAGTAGTACTGAGATGAAGCTTCATTCAGAGCTGCCTGCTCACTAACAGATTTTTTTGCTTCAAAGCTCTGCAAGGTCTTGGACTACTGCAGCTGAACCAGCAGTTGTCATCATAAACTTTCCTGGAGGCAGTGTTTCCTTTTTTTAGTAATTGATAAAGGAGGTACTCTTTCCAGAGGTGTCTTCTCAGTGGAACTGAGAGCTGATGGGCTTCCATGTCCTCAGCTGTTATCAATAATCTGTAGAAGTCATAGGTAAAACAAACATTATGAAGCTATTAATAAAAATATATCTTACTCTTCAGAGGATCATAGGATAATTCAAGTTGGAAGGACCTCAGCAGGTCATTAGTCCAACCTGCTACTCAAAGCATTCTTCTGAAGTAGTTTATTTGCACAACAGAACAGTTCCAGTGCTGGAGTGTTGCATCTGATACTAAATTTATTACTGGAAGCTGTGAAAAGTAAAGGGGAGTGGGGTAGAATCTACTAAAATGTAATCACTACAAAAACATTATTTAAACTGAGGTAAGCATTTGACATGAGTTAGCAAAAAAAAAAAAGTAATTTAGTGAAACTAATCTGCCCCAGTGTCACTTTCTGTATTTAAAAGATAACGATCATATTAGTTGTTGAGATTAAATAGGAATAGAACTTGTTTTCGTTTGGTTCTGTTGGGCTAAAAAACCCTCTCAAGTCCTGAAAAACAGAGCTGCAAAGTGTGTGCCATTCTTCACTATTCATCACTGCATTTTCATCTCCCTCCCCTCTCTGCCTTTGGATATCTGCCTATAAACACTGAAATATTTGACAGACCTGAAGTGTGAGCATCCCACTGAGTGTGGGCTTGCTCTTATTCAGAGCCTGGAGCCTTACATTGTGAGCTTCCTGAATATGTTTTGCATCTTAGGTAGCCTTTGCATATAGAAAGCACTTTGATGCTTTACAAACGTGAAAGGAGGAGGTTTGAATGTTATTGTGAAGCAAGTATTCCATTCTCTTTAAAGTGGGCATGTTGTCAGTCAGCTGGTGTTCAAGATTGTTTGCAGTGTTATCCTCTAGATTAAAATTGCCCTATATCAAAAAATGTTTGTTTATATATAATCAAACAAAACAGAAGAAGGCATCTGAGAAATGGTGCTTTCATAAAATATATTAATCTAAAAAGATAAAGAAATTTTAATTGTAAACCAAAATTTTCTGTGTTGGTCCATTTGAATATAAAAACAGGACAGACAAGTTTAGTGGAATTTTCATATGGGACCTGTTCAGTTGTCAGCTTTTTTTCCTGAAGTTGGACATTGATCTTGGAAGAGTACATTTTTTTTATTCTGGTTTGCATGTGGGCAAAACGCTGCTCAACTAGTCTGCAATTACAGTGTTGCAAAGCCTTTGGAGATTCTAGCTTCTACCTCACACCTAAACTTCTGTGAAGATGCCTGAAATATGAACATTTTTTCAACAGTTGAGCCTAAAGCAAAGGGAAAAATCTGGGTTCAGATAGCAAGACAGTAGTTACAGGTATGTTTCTAACTTTCAGTTACACTTAGTATGAATCACTCTTTGGTTTATTGTTGTCTTTCATGTATGTCCATATGTTATATTTCGTACCACCCTGTAAAGTATATGTGAGATTTGTGTGCATATAGTTTTGGGGTAAATCATGTAACTGACACCAGATTTTCTTTATAGAGTTACTCTGAGTAGTTGCAATCAGTCTAGAGAGTAGCTGGATGTCTCTTAGAGAAAATCTGAGAGATTTTGTGTGGATCCAGGAGCAACTTAAGAAGGCCTGGAGCTAACCTAGAATTTTGAGGGTACAGCCGCTGGTGCAGTAACTAGAAGAAAGGCAAAAGGAGGATGTTTGTTCCAGTCTCCCCTACAACAGTATCTGTTCCTCCTCTACTTAACTCTTCATACTTTCTTGTAAGAACAAGAAGATTTTTCACAGTAGTTCCTCTTCTGGTAATGTGTTCTTCAGTTAATTACAGGGGGGGCGGTTTCTGGCTGGTCCACAGTAAACTATCCCCAAAGCAGCTGTCATTTCAGCTGCCTGTGGGAAAGCCTTCCTTACTTGCAGTTCAGTAGTGTTGGCAGCAGCAGGGGAAGGGATTAGAGAGCAGACAGGCAAGCAAGCAGAGAAACTAGTATTATGCCTAGCTTGTGAGGTGTCTCTTAAAGAACCCTTTAAGCAACATCTTTTTGGAGCATTTTTATATCATAATGTGTTGATATGCAGTATAACATACTGCGAACAGTCCTATTCTGGATGCTGCAATATGCTCTGCCCTCCGGGCTTGTATAGGTATATTTTGAGTATTTGAGCTTTAAGGTAGGTAATTTAGGTCCTCAGAGGACAAGACTGTATGTGATCTAATGCTCACTGGACTCCTATAGTTACGTTTTTCTTTTTGGACAAGAGATACTTGCTTAACTAATGTCAGCAGAAATAATAGATCATTCTCTAAACTGCAATACTGAGGATCAACTAGCACTAGCAGTTCTTGACCCAGACAAGGGACCATAAAACACCATCATTTTGCACTGTGGTCTCAGTCCACCAATACTGAATCTCAGGTTGTGCGATGCTCAACTTTCCTTTTATCTCCTTCCTTCTGCTTTATGTCCTTAAGCCTTCTACTTCTCAGGCATGCTTTCAGTTGACCTTGAGCAGCTTAGACTCTAGGGAGAGATCTACTGGTGTATTGTCAAATTGGGGAAATTGTCAGAATACCCCATGATGAGCCAGCATGTTCATTACAACATTCTTATGAACTGTCTATGCCATTTTGCTAAAACTCCCTGTGGAATCTTTCTGAAAAATGTTATTGGCTCCTGTATAGTAAATGAAAATAATTTTTTATCCTTTATCTTAAAAATACTCACCTTGATTGTAGTCTGATGATTGGGGTTTTCTTTACTGAATGAGAGCCTTGTTTTGTGATTCTTGCAAGCTTTTTGTTGCACCTCCCAATGCATCTCTGTTAGAGACTTATAACAACCTCTGTAGATAGTGGCTCACATTAGAAACTGTAACAGATTCTTAATTATGTCATAATGAGTAGCGGTACCATAATTATTGTAATTGAACATAGGAAACTAAAAATAATGCATGTAGTTCAAGCAGTTAAACTGACATATAAGCCTATATCTTTTAAAATAGTAATATTCTTTTTCTTTTTTTGCGACCATTAACTGTTGCTTCAAGCAGATTTTATGTCCACGTTGTGCAGTGAAATAACTGATTACAAAAGACGTCCTAGTTCTAGATTAAAATATACTATAATATACATAAAGCTTTATTGTTCCTTTTAGGTTGTTGTTTTAAGTTAAAGTGGAATATTTTTCTAAAATCCTCAACAACTGTTTACAATTTAGAGTTAAATGTGTTTTCTGCTTATACTAGTGCTGCTGAAGAAATGTACCTAACAGACCTGTCACTTCTTTGTGCAATTGTTTTTGTGGCATTATTTTCATTGGTAAATGTACGAGCTGATAGAAAAGGAAATCGTTAGGTACTCTCAGTATTGCTGAGGCATGGAGCTAGAACAGGTCGGTCACCGCATTTTGCAGATTGTGACATTTTAAATTACCTCTACACTACTGGAAGCAATCTCTGGACCTAATTAACATCTCACCTAATTAATGTCAGGACTGTATATAGAGAATTCTAGATACTAGGTCTTTATTAAATACCACAGTATTCAAATTTTGCTATCTTTAATTTCAGTATTGAAAACTTCAGATTTGTGTGCTGTTTTCTTAAGTGGGAGTAACATCTTTTTTTTTTTTTTTTTCCCCCCTCCTTCAAGTAATCAATGCACTGCTGAATGAGTTCATTTTAATGCACTCAATCATGCCTCTAATGTTTGTAGCTTACGGGCGCAAGCATCAGTAATGCAGGAATGTTATATGGCTTTAGTTTGGGCCATTTCATAAAATATTCATGGAATCAAAAATGTGCATCAAAATAGCGGCTGGGAGAATTACATTTATGTGCCTGCTTTTATGGCAGCTTCACATTTAAACCCATTTGTGTTAATATCTAGTCAATCTTTCTACTTAAAAAAAAAAAAGGCAAAATAGTAGTCTCTATATATACCCCTTTTGGTTTGATATCTATTTTGATATAACAACTGTATACTTCTGGAGTGGGTTGTAGGAAGGGGAATTATAAAGGAAGTTTTAGATAATGTAAAAACGTTTCTCTTCAGTATTTACAAAATTACATTGAGTTCTTATGCTTGAATGAATAGATTTATTTTTTTTGACTTCTAAGCAACTCAGTGAAAACTGTAGCACAAATCTTTGCATACATATGTAGTTGCTATGAAAATAAGAGTAACTTTTAAAATTTAATATTGTTAGTGGGAGAGTAATGTCTTATATAATTGTTTAAAACTGACTCTTTACTCCCAAAATGATATTGTGGCAATGTTTACCTACCATATTTAAGATCAAACTATTCCTGTTAGGGTTTCTTTTGTTATGCCCTGAGCTACATTAAACTATAACACTTTAGTAGTGGTAGTATATATGTTGTAACAGTTACGTTTCTGGGTTTTGATTCCTTTTATAAACAGGGAAGAGATATCAGAGATTCTGAAACTCCATTTAGCATACACTGAGCTAATCTCTGCATGGCAGAGGGAAAAGAAATACGCAATTGCTGTTTATGTTGACAATTAAAAAGATATATTGCTTTGTGTAACATTTTGCAAATAGATTTTTCAAATATAGATTTCCTAGAAACACCTTCTGGATTTTCTCTTTGAATTCCTAGAGATATAAATTTCTACAAACTATTCCAAGTGATTTTCCTACTCATTTTTTTCTTCTTTTTTTTTGCTTTTTTTTTTCTTCTTTTCTTTCAGTTAATAATAAAAGTCATTTATAACTCTGCCTTGTCACTGCTCAGGTGAGCTAAAAATATTCTTACTCTCAGAAATATTCTGTAATTGGCTTATTACTGTCTTCTAATGTTTTTTCAAGATTTTCAGACAGCATCTACCTGTGTCTGCACCTAACAGTTGCAGTAGTTCAATGTTTAAAGATTGGAATGCCCTGGCCATATCAATTCCAAGTGAACTGACTCATGACGGCGAATAAACCTGCCACTCCCCTGAAAACATTTTTCCACAACACTTCAGGTTCACGCAAACATTATGGATTAAAGAAATAGCATGATATGTCATTTGCCAATGAGAACAAGGGATTTCAGATTATTTTGATGGAGGAATGAATTCCAAAGTCTAAAGTGTTTTACCTTCCATTAATTTGAGAACAGCTGGTATTACTTGAAAGATTCCCAGCCATGTAAGGGCCTTCAGGTCAGGAATTCCATCTTGCTCTCATTTAGGAAACTAGCAGGTGTTTTATTATTTTGCTCGGCATCTTCTTTTTGGTATTTCTGTGAGCAGACTGTATTACTTCTTACTTCATAATCTTTCTCGGTAGTTCAGGAAGCCAAATGTAATTTATTTCCATTTGAATACTACCAAAAAGATTACATTGCTTTTGTATTTTGAAGCTTGATATAGATGGATTGTTTCTAAAGAGGTTTCACTGAGATCTGGCAAAAAGGATGTAAGGTCACAGCTCTTATGGTTAGGTCAACTCTTAAGAACTATGGGGTACATGGAATATATGAGTTCAATTTCTAGTCTGACAGAAACTTTCTCAAGGGGATACTGCAAGTGAGGAAGCATGGGTAAGAATTACCATACCTGATAGTTCTAACAATTTAAACAATAGTTCTGAAGGTTGCACATACTATTTACTGAAATGATGTGTCCTGTTACAAAAATTATGTTACAGAGTCTTAGGAGAAACTCAGGTACTGTGTTCAGCTTCAAACTACGTCTCCTGGTGATACCATTCATTTGTTTACTGCTTCCCATTCTTAGTAGAAGTTTTTGAGTTACACATGAATCAAACTCTATTTTTCTAAAGAATCCATTACACACGTAGTGAAACTAGATCACTTAAATGTATGGCAATATGCTTTCTAAAGGACAATAAGTTGATTAATGAACTTTGGGGAGAATTCCAAGGAGGAATCTGTATGTGCTTATGAGTAGCCAAGTGGATAAAATCCTAGATCTAGCTATTAACATTAAATTTCACCTTAACTTTCCATTGCTTGTCACAAAGCCAAAACTAGTTTCTTCAATTAATATCTGAAATCTGCAGTTAGCAACTTGGATAACTGGAATTCTGTTGACTTCTGAGTTGGACTTGCTCTGAGAAGTTAGTTAGACTGGATAGGCAAAACCCCAAATTCAATTTGGAGAAGCCTCTTTAGAATGGACAAAAGTTTTCATCTGGGTTTAGCTGGTCTACGTCTCTCTCTCCTGTTACATGGACTGTCAGTGAATCCTTAAATGTCTTGTACTGGTCATGATAGTTTCACTTTGCATTTCTGTTTGTTCAGTCTGGTGTCAAGTATGTGATATTTTGGAAAGAATGTATAGATCTCTTCTTGCCTGTTTACAGGATCTGATAGCTATTCTGGCAATAAGATTTTTTCCAACGTTTTGGGCCATCTCTCCAATGTTGGAGTGGAACTGAATAAAGGTTGCTGTCTCCCCTTTCATTTGACACTTCTCTCTTCAGTACTTTTTGTTGTGTCCTCTGGGAGTCTTACATGACTCTCTCTTTTTTTTTTTTTTTTTTTTTTTTAAAGGTTGTAGAACCTTAAAATGACTTGTCTGTGAAACACATTTTAGTTGCTGCTTTGAAAGAGAAGTTTCTTGTGCTTGTCAATTTTAGTTGAACTAATTTTTAATCATCTGACAAGCTTACTATGAAAATAAATTTAATTCTAATAGAGTTATGTTTTGTATTGCAAAGTTGAAAGTATGGTTATAAAAGGTTAACATATGCAAAAGACAAATTCAGTTAATAAGAGGAATCTGTCTGTTCTGCTGCCTCTAGGTTGGTTGGAGGCCTGGGGAACTAGCTTCATTTTCTCTTGGAATGCTTAAAGAAGTTCTTTCTCCAAGCTTCTCTCCCTTCCTTTCCTACAATTGGGAAACAACTTTTCTCTTTCTTTGTTCTTTCTGTAATTTGAGTGCAACACTGTAAAAACAGTCCACAAAAGAGTAATCATTCCTTATAAATCATGTTTCAGAAGAGGTGTAAACTGCCAACACATCTAAACAAATTTAGTGTATGGCTTGTTTCAGCTCATAATAAAAATAACAATTGATATATTGATGATCTATGGGACAAGATTCCTCCATCACAAGCACACACAAACTTACAAAGAGTCACGTTCATGGTTCTCCCTGCTATAGAACAATCTTTGTAAAACAAGGTACTGTGACCAGAATCCCCCCCCCCCTTTTTTTTTTTAATCTAAATGGTCTTATCTTACCTGCTTCCCAGCAGTTTTTCTGTAGCCATTATGTATAAGGAAAAACCTTTCTATTCTTTTAAGGGCCTTTGAATTTCCATTGTCCAGAAAGCATGGAAATCTCCTAGATTGCATGCATACAGAGGTAAATCTACTTGAAGGTAGAGGGGAGGGACGAACTACTCACATGTTAAAATGAATTGAACTTTACCTTCAAACTTTCCTTTGACTTAAAGATGTTTGAGTAACTTACATTTGAAGACCTTAAAGTATATTACTTCAGGCTCAATAATTAATCTATTAGTAGTTAATGCTTTTCCAGTAACTTTACTACATAAACTCACCAGAACTGGCCTAATAATAATTGTTGAATAAATAACTTTGCATAATAATTGGGGTTTTTTTTCAATTAATTTATTTGAATAAAGTTTGTTTTTTTTTTTCCCCCCACAGTATTTTTTACCTCTATTGTCCACATTTCAAATCTTTCAGCACAGGCTTTCATTATGGAAAAAGAAACTTGAACAGTTTGAATTGTGATTATTTACATATAGATGTGACTTTGAAATATGAGATCCACAAAGGCTGTATTCATGAATCTATTATAGATGTATTTTCTAGAAAATTCTGACTCTGCATCCTTGTGATCACACACCCCCCACCTTGTGAATCTACAAAGGAAAGCTAATTTAAAATGTGATAAGTTTAAATTACAGCATTACTGGTAGCTGTGAGATATGGCAGTATTTTCCAGCGATCTGTAAGTTATAAATTGAAGATTCTTGAAAAATCTGTGAAATGATTGGCTGCAACTTACTTTCTAATAAGAAAATTATTATAGACTAATAACTTTTTATAATTTTGTTGATTACACTGATTGTAATTACAAATGACATTTTTCAGGTCATGTAATGAAAGCTGCTGAGCATTATGAAGCATTTTATCAGCTAACGGAGGGTTCGACTTGGAAGGATGAGACAGGCCATACTTACAATTCACTGGCGTGTGAGCATCTCTGGAGAATTTATACATTACTAGCAGACAAAATGCTAGAAAATAAAGAACACCAACAGGCCATCAAAACGCTAATAAAAGCTTTAAAAATGGCAAAAGAAGGTAGGTGGAAAATAACACCTTCACATTCCTTTTATTTGATGTGCATGCCATGATTTTCCCAAGAGTAAAGTAGAAATTGTCAAGTGTTTGACTGGGTGATTATTTCCTATGAAATTCAAAGACAGATGCTATCAATACACTTCCAGATCTCACTAAAGCAGAAATGCCTTCTTGCTGACAACAAAGAATCTTTTAGATTCCTGAAAGCTTTATTTCTGGAAAAAAAAAACCAGCCTTGTGGGAATAATAGTATAAAACAGTGAACCCATAAGCAGACAGTGAGGTCACTGATGGGAGCTCAGCTCACTAATTTTGATTGGCTAGTCAGTGTTGATTTGGCAATTTGAGTGATGTTATCTGCTGGATCACTACATTTTCACTCTACATAGTTATTCAGTACTTGCAAAAACCAGTTTTCTGTCATAAGCGAACAAGATTTCTTCTGTAGATCTTAATATCTTGTCTAGATGGAGCTTTTGCAAAGAAAGATTGGACCAGATGATCCTTGAGGTCACTTCCAGCCTGGTATTCTAGGATTAATATACATAAATATTTTGAAACCTCAAGTAAAAAATGAGAGAATTGCAAAATAGCTGAGGTAGGTAGACAGACCTCTGGAGATTATCATGGTCAGCTAGAGCATACTGTCCAGGACTACATCCAGTCAAGTTTTTTAGTATGTCCACAGGTGGAGATTTCATAACCATTCTGGAAAACATTTTCCACTGTTCAAATTACCCTCACAATAAAGAAGTATTTTGCTGAGTTCAGATGGAGTTTCAGTTTGTGCCCATTGCTTCTTGTCCTGTCGCTGAGCACCACTGAGAAGAGTCTGGCCTCCTTCTTTACACGCTCCCATGATAAATTTTTACACAGTGATGAAAACCCCCTGAGCCTTCTCTTCTGTGGTCCGAACAGTCCCAGCACCCTCAGCCTCTCCTCCTAGGACAGATGCTCCTAGTCCATTTGTCATCTTTGCAGCCCTTCGCTGGACTCACTCCACTATGTCCATCAGTCTCTCGTACTGGGGAACCCAGAATAGGACACTCCACCCCTTGAGGGGTGACCTCACCAGTGCTCAGGTAGAGGCAAAGGATCACCTCCCTCGACCTGCTCACAGTGCTCTGCCTAATGCAGCCCAGGATCCCGTTGGTCGCCTTTGCCAGGAGCGTGCCTTGCCGTTGCACGGGCAACTTCTTGTCCAACAGGAAACCCAGCAGGTCCTTCTCTGCCAAGCTCCTTTCCCTCCAGTCGGCCCGCAGCCTGGGCTGGTGCCTGGCATTATCTGTCCCCAGGCGCAGGACTTTGCGTTGCCCTTTCCTGAACTGCATGGGACTGCCATCGGCACATTTCTGCAGCCTGCCAAGGTCCCTCTGAATAGCAGCACAACCACCTGGTGGATCAACCAGTCCTCCCCAATTTTGTGTTGCCTGCAAACACGCTGAGGGTATGCTTGCTCACGCCGTCCAGGTGATTAATGAAGATATTGATCAGTATTGGTGCCAGTATTGATCCCCAAGTATGCTACTAGTGACTGGCCTCCCACTGCACTTCACGCTGCTGCTTACAACCTTTTCAGGCCAGCAGCTCAGCTAGTTTTCGGTCTGCCTCACTGTCTATTTATCTAAGCCATGCTTTATCAGTTGGTGTATGAAGATGTTATGGGAGACAGTGTCAGAAGCCTTGCTAAAATTGAGAGAAGCAATGTCCACTGCTTTCCCTTGATCCACCAAGCCAGTCATCTTATCCTAGAAGGCTATCAGGTTGGTGAAGCATGATTTCCCTGTCGTAAATCCATGCTGACGACTACTGATTGCTGCCTTGTTCTATATAATGGCTGTATGAAGCTTTGTCCATCTGTGGATAGGTTTAAAATTGGGGAAAATTAGAATGTCTGTGAATGTTATATGCATTTGAATGTTATGTATAACGTGAGATGTTGATCAGCTAGAAATACTATGCTCTGGAGCATTTCTTACATGTGAGGGGGAACAGAAAAGAGAAGGCAAATCTTACAAGTTGACTTTATGAAAATAGACATAATTTTTCAGATTTTTCAGAAATCTTAATAATGGTTGCTTCTTAAAAAATGCTGTTAAATGTCCACTTCTGCAGACTTACTTTTCCTTTATTGGAGTGCTTCTCAGAAGTAGGATAGAAGGTCTCAGATAATAATCTTTTTCCATACACAGCAATTCAAGAGCCTTTCATGGTATTCCTTAAGGGGCATATTCTGCATATGAATTGCACATACAACTAATATATAATAGTCAATATTTATCACCGGATACATTAGGGTTTTTAATTTAAAAATGTTTGTCCAACATTAATCTGTTAGCCATTCTTTGAGTAGTAGTTGCGATAGACAGAATTAAGCTATTAAAAACGGGGGGAAAAAAAAAGTGAAAATATTTTTCAAATTTTAAAATAAGTTTTGCCACAAATAAATATGTGACTATACAGGTAGATAGTATAACACAGCAATCTATAGAAAAGTATAAAATGTATTTAGTGATGCCAAGGCAAGTTCCTAAAAACAAATATCTTGGAAAAAATGAACAAGCTTTCAGGTATCTAAGCCCATGTGAACTTTGCCATTTTTATTATTTAGTAAATTATTTCTATTTCAGGGGTTTTATTATATTCTATTAGATTATATTAATTCTAAAGGACCAAAATTTCTCATCTTGCCTTATTTCATGAAGAATAGTATTTTAAAACACCATTTGAAATTTAGATGCTTTTAACCAAACAGAACTTTGGGGGCAAGAATTCAATTCTTTCCATTGCAAGTGTTTCATTTGTGAGGGTATATGATTGTAGTTGGCTAATTTTTTCTTTTAATTAAACCACTAAATAACCTATTTTGGTTTTATCTGCGATTTACATTAGTAGATCTGTTGTGTGAGTTGCCTGTTTAGATTTTTTTCTCTCAGGAATATGTACCCAAATACTGAGAATGCTAATAAAATTAATCAGGTGAAGAAGGACACATTTACCCAAAAACTTCTCCATCTTTTCCAGCAGCATCTGTGGGTCAGATACAAGCTTTTAGCTTTTTCTGCAGCTGTTGTCTATAATACATGTTTAAGTTACAGCTACAGTATAACTGCTGCTACTAAAATTTCTTGTAGTAACTAGAAGGACTGCTGATGCAGTTTCTCATCCACTTCTCCCTGTTGCTAGTGAAAACTTCTTGGAATTAAGAGATTGAAAAAATGGATCTGATGTCTTTCTAAAACTTATTTTGACCAGGCAGATGTTCCAGTGCCCTTCAAATAAATCACTTTCCATAGCTTCCTGACGCATGTAGTAAATATCACTGTATACTCGCCATTGTTCTCTTTGAATTTAAGCTTTAGAAGTTCCTTTCAGTCGAGTTCTCCAGTTCCCATTCCAGAACTATCTGGATAGCCTCTATCTATGAAGCCCATATTTAACAATTTAGTTAAATCGACACTAGCTCTGGCTGCCATCTATAATATCCATTCTGTCCTTCTGGACCATCATCTATGTTTATGTATTTGATGAATTAGGATTAGATATTACTCACATCAGACTCTCAGGCTGTTCTTAAGTGAGGAACAAAGTTTTTTATATCCCTAGCATCTTTACACTTATTATTTCTCTGTGAAACACTATTTCTGTATCCTTTTGCCTCATCAAGCCTTTTAAGGGATATTGAATGTTGGAAAAGACCAGCAGGTTTTTGAGTTACAGGCTTTTCATAATTTTATGTAACATATTAAGTGCTATAGATAGAGCATTGTTATGGCCTCAGCAATTATAATATTCAGAGCATTCCAGAACTAGATGTAGGCTTCTGTGTGTCTTACATAAAGAATTTATTAGCCTGACAATTGTAAGTAGATAATATCCCTTTTATTGCAACTATATTTATTTATGCATTTTTATAAGCTATCTTGATATGCAGTTACGCTTCAGGTTGATTTTCCACTCTTTATTGTGTTTGAGCAGATGGATATTGAGCAATTGAAAGACTGATTTTTTGGCTATTTTTAATATAATTTCATCTACAATTTTTTTTATGGATACTCATGTTCTGCAGGGAAATTTTTTAATATAGTGTGATACAGTAAGCATTTATATAATTAATTTACATAAACTTCAGTATTGAATGGATGATTTTTCTATTGAGGGAGCAATAGAAAAAGACCAGCAAGCAGTGTTTGTTAGATCAGTATTAGTGAAATAAAACCTGGCATGGAAAAGTGTGATGCACCTCAGTTAGCAACTGCCTGTGCAGAATTTTCTATGACTACTGCTTGCAAGTGTAAGTTATCCCCTTTTTAGCTATTCTAGCCTACAGTAGCTTGCAAAATAGCCTTGAGAATGAGAAATATGAACCTGATCTACTCTTTGTGTTTCACTAAGATTCACGTTAACGAAGTGTATGGGTCAACATATTTTGTGTTTTTATATTAGGATGTATTACATATTTGTAGCTACTTTTATATATGAATATACATAGAGAGGCTACTATGATTTTCTAATGTAAAGACACTGAGTATTATTAAACAATTCATGACAGAGAACATTAGAGCATGTTAAATTGGTTGTGCTGCATTACTTACTGGAAGATATTTTCTCTGACTTTTTTGAACTTTCTTGTTGAACTTTGTTTAAATCCATAGCCTCTATTTTTAATTACCACTATTTATTTTTGGAAAGAGATAAATGGCAAGGGTAAGGAGAAGGAAAAACAATACAGTACTTAAACATCTGTATGTTATTTAAGAATGTGCAAGAACTGTCTGTACTAATGTAATTTTGTTCAGATTATGCTGGTAACTAACTTTAATCCTTTCTTTAGGAGGTGATATGAAGATGGAAGGAAAAGCTGCATATTGCTTAAGTTTAGCATATAATTTTGCTGGAGAACAACAGACAGCGTTATCAGTAAGTTTATTTTAAAGTTGTGTTAGCTTTCCCAGTGCCTTTCTCTGCCTCCTTGGCATCTTCTTATGCATTTTGGAGGGTGGAAAAGACTTGGAGAGACTTGGCTCATGAACCTTTTATAACTGTATCTAGTTCTAAAGACAGGGATGCATGTGGCTTAAGCAATTACGGTTCCAATAAATTCCAGAACTGATAGAGTCCAAGTTTCCATGCTTGGATCTGTAGAAATAATATAAATTGACAATTCAGGTTATATGTGACTAGCTTTCCTTTTCCTGTATTCATATATATATAAAACAGTGAGAGGAAAGATAAACATCAATTTAATTTGTCTATGCTAGTCAGCAGAGAAGACACAGTCCTCCATGATCCTTTTAAAATTGTTGTGTGGAAAAATAATTTATTTAAACATTTTGTCCATGATTATTGGAATTAATCAGCTGAATAATTAATATTTCTATTTCTGCTTGTTTCTTTCTGTCACTGCAGAGTGACTCAGTATTTTATTAATGAACATGTTTTATAGAGGTCATTCTTTGTGGTTATTGGCTGTGGTGGGTTGTTTGTGGGGTCTGGTTTTTTGTTTTTCAGAAGTAGGCCAATAGAAGTCACAGAGTAAATTCAGCATGGGTTTCAATATTGCTTGCTTGGCTTCTGCAGTGTAGAAGGGGTTCTAGATTTCTCTCTTGAAATATCCTCTTACATGCTTTTAATGATTTGTGATATGACTTTTTGAAAAGTTTATTGACCATCTTTATAGAAAATTCTTCGATGCTGATAGGCCTATCTTCTGTATAAATCAACTGAATGCTGGAAAGTGGGAGCTTGTTATCACATTGATTGCAGTCGAAATCTGTAGCTGAATGTGAAAATATTTCAAGTTAAAAAGCTACATATAACTTTATAAAATTATATCTAATAGTTACAACAGCAATGAGAAGAAGAAATGTGATCTCTTCCAAGAATACAGTATGAGAGATTAGACTAGAATTTTTTGTACTGAAGTTTACCTGCATTGTTTTTTGACTGACAAGTATGCCAGCATTCTTACCTGATCAACTTTTCTGTTAAGTTTCTGAGAGTCACAATAAGCCGTGTGAATGATGAAGAGCAGCAAGATAAACAAATGTGCTAAATAAAGAAGCCTGCATGCATATTTGATCTCTCCATCACAGTAGAAATTAATTAATGAACAAGACTGAACAGTCTCCATGATATACAAAGGACCAAATTACCCTTGAAAGAGTCAAAAATATTCAATGTCCTGGCACTGTTTCCTGAGGATCCATTTTGCTTACATTTTATAGCTACTCCTTTCCTTTTATTGCTCCCCCATGCCTACTGCCAAAAAGTTACAACAATCATCTGGAAGTTCCATTTATTTTTGTCATGTGCAGAATTATTATTTTTTTAAGGAAGATTCTGAAACCTTGAATTTTGTACTGTATTAATTTAAATATTAATTTAAAATATATGCATAATAGGTTGTGCGTATAGTTCTTATTCTTACAAAAACACCCGACAGGTAAGGAGAGTAATATGCGTTTTTGTTAAAAGGGAAAGAAAGTCTCTGTAGTACAAAACATAAATGATATGTTATGTTAAGAGCATAAAATGTTGTTTTAACAGTAATGAAAATACCAATACTTTTCAGTGTAAACTATATTATAATATAGTGCCATTTCCTATTATAATGGCATTTCCAATAATATTACATAAGAAACCTATGAAGTACTTTCATTCAGAAAATATAGTGTGTGTTATGGGACTAAGGAAAAGGGGTAAAATTTTAGTTCCTTTTGTCCTTAACAGTAATCAATATAGACGGCAGTAAAATATCAGTGGTTGACAGTACTGTTGAGCACAAGTTGTCTTCACTCTCCAATTAGAAATCATTGCCTAAAATTTACCCTTCTGTTCTCAGTTTAATGGTCTCTGTATCCAAGGGGAGCTCAGATGCTTACGGAGATGAAATCATTGCATCCTGTTCCCAGAGGACCACTGGTTATCATTACACATAACATGCAGACAATACTGCTAGGAGCCAGTTTGCCTCATGGTAATATGTAGTTCATCACCAGCTTCTGTAGCATGCTAAAGAGGTCTTGCCACACAGCTTGGGACTATTCGGGTGTAGACTCGGGGGTCTCAGCAGTTATTTTCCTGCTTTGCATCAGTTTTCATCTTCTTTATCCTTTTGTGCTGTGGTCCACCTCAGGCAGTCTCCTTCTAGGGGAATCTGAAAGGAGCAGCTGTTACAGATACCATTTCCTCCAATTGTTGCCACTTGGTTCCTTTTGCTGTTCAGCATGCTATTCCCTCCCCCAACATGCACACACAGTAGCATGCATATAAACTTGTTTCTCTTTCAGTCATGTCTTCTAGCAGAGCGGAGAAGCATATGTTCAAAATATTCATTATCTGATGCAGTAATTAAAGGTCGGAATGATTAAGCTGCAGCCTATTATATCAAAAATATGCAGTCACTTTGTATCAAATGGACTAGTTTTGTTGGAGGTTTTTTATTTGCTAGGCACTTGGTGTGTAATCTAACATAATTTGATTGGGTGTATAATCTGTATAAATTGATTTAATTTTATTCTATATATATGATTGATTTCAGTGGACCTACTCAGATGTAGAAACATAAGTGTGTGCAAGTTTAAAGCCTGAGAACTAATTATGTTCAATAGCAGTGTGGTACGTTCATAATATTTTTCATATTATCTGGTTTATAATCAAGCCTAATGACTTTTCCACAAAATATGACACAAATTATTAATAGTTCACATTCTGTAGATTTTTGTCTTAAACATTATAGATTTTGTCAGGGAGAGTTTTCCATCTAGGATAATTTCAAAGTAAAAGTTACTGTTTACTTGTTTTTCTTCAGACTTGTATAACAAGCGAAGTATTAAGTGAAACACTTCTATGTCATTAGAAATCTTGCATAAGGTATTGTAATCTAATGCTTGAGGTGGGATTTTTTTTTTTTTTTTTAAACTGGGCTTTCAAGAATGCTTCAAACATTTGGGCATCAAGGGTTTTTTCCTCTTTCAATTAGAGTTGCATGCCAAATCATCAGGAAAATTCCAGTCCTCATCCTTTGTCAGAGCATTAGGTTTTTTTCTAAGTGTTCCTTTATTTTGGATATCGAATCCTGTGTTTCAGATATGCTACATATTTAAATAATAGAGGGCAGTGTTCATGAGTACTGAGACTCATGCCAAAATAAATGTGGTAATTTATGACATAATGCTGTGTGCATGAATTGTCAGAATTACGATATACGAGCCACAGGCATAAAATTATCAAAAAAATTTATGAACTTACAAAGACATCTTCACACTGAAAATGACCCTATTAAAGTAATCAGAGGTGATTTATGACCATAAAATTAATTTCTGAAAAAGTCTGTGTGAAAACAACTGAAAATTTTGTCTCAACTCATGCAGCTAGAGAGAATAATAAGTAAATATATCTGGGATACAGATATTCTGAAGTTAGTATGCACAGTATTTTTTATCTAATTCTATCTATTATATCTGATTATATAGATTACACCCATATGTATGTATGAACTTGGTGAATCAAGAAAGATCTTAGCAAGTAAAAGAACTCCAAAAGGTAGACTGAATGTTATCCTCTCTTCTTCTAAACATTGTGAAAAGTAGTTGAGAAGAAAGAGAATCATTCCTTTGAGATTTGCTTACTATTCTAGTGCTTTGCTACAAGGCTGAGCTTCAAGACTCTTTCCTGTCAACCACTGAGTTTAGGTTTAAGCTTCATTATTGTTACTACAAAAAGGAACACTTAAATGGAGATTCGCAAAACACATCAAAAGATACTATTCAATGGAAATTATTTCAAACTTCCTTCTTTTAAGTCAGCCAGGTTGTCCTTTATTCATATACAAGTGATGTTTAGCCATTAGTAATGAAGTGTAACATTTTCAGCTTGGCAAATGGCATCACGTACTTGAAAAAAAAACATTTTAGCATCCAGATTAAGAAAAGGTCTCATCATTCCTGGAGGCTTCACTGTTATTGAAGCGATTCTTAAATTGTTCTTAAAACTGTACTCATATAGAAATTTCGTATTTTTCATATCTGAGGAATAAAAAAAACAGACAAAACTCTGAGTCATCTTTGAAGGTAGGCACTTCTGATTGATCTTGACAGAGGCAATGGATTATGTACACAGAAAGGTTTTCTTCTTGAAGGTCTAGAATTAGTAAGCCAATTCTGAAACTGATTAAATTTCATGTTTCTGAAAGGTCCCACTGCTGCTAGGCATTGGTGAAGATAGTACAAACGGAATTATGTGAGAACAATTAGTACTGGTAGTGAACTTTGCCCTGACAAAATATACTGACTCAAATACTGATGGAATTAGGGAATTAGAAATTATTTGTGTTGAGAATCTTAAAGAAGGCCTGAAACTTCAGGAAAGAGGTGAATGTCTGGTCATTCAATTAATTATTATTTTTTTGTTAATTTAGCACTCTAATTAAAACTCTTAAAGTGAAAGAAAGATCTAACTTTTTATTTAGATGTGAAAGTTAACAATTCTTAGTGAAGGGAGGATTTCTTCTGTTGGTTTAATTTAGATAATTATTTTCCTATCTTTAGCCAGTTTCTTGAAAACCTGGGGGGAAAAAAAAAAAAGGAGGACAATGTTCTGAGTAGCCCTGAAATGTAGTGACACTATTTTCCTTCAGTACTTTTCTGTATAACACACAGATTTGCACCTTGGTGATATGGTGTCAACTACAATTGCCTTGGAACATGGTATCATTTTCCTTTTGAGTCTGTGGTTCAAATTGTGTTTTGCTTGGTAAATGACATCAGAATAACTCCCCTCAGTAAACTGGATTTGTGTCAAGATAAATGTACCACAAGAATAGCCTTTGTAAGAAAACACTCTTAAATGTAGTGCTGCTGCAGACTACTGTAGTAGTCAAGTTATACAAAAATTATACAGCATGAGAAAAAAAAAACTAAATAAGTAAAAAAAATCTATTACTTGATGACAAGCAAATCAGATTATCAGATTTCCGTGTTTTCTTATAGCAACAATGACAATAAATGCACTAGTAACTTGTTGATATCAACCTTGCTCTTCAGGAGTCTCACATTCCATAAGACTGGCTGCTAAAACACCATAAATGGGTGGACTCTCCTCCATTACAATTCTAAATTTAATCCATCCAAAAAGAGCAAGACAACTGCAGTGAGCTGCAGATTTGACTGCATGTTCCATTAGATAAATCTATAGCATCTTTTCAGAATTTTAACGCTATCTGACCACTGGTGTTCTCTCTTGAATACAAGTTGGTGACAAAAAGTTTAAAACCACAATTTTGGGGGCTATGCATGAAGGACATTGTTTTGTTTGCATGTTTGTTTTTAATTCCCAATCAGCATGAAAGTTGCTGGGTTTATATGTATTTATGTGGTTTATGTAGCCTTATTTAAAATATATATATTAAACATCCTGAATTTAACATATCAAATGTGGTTTCCCAAACTTGAAACTTTTTTTTGTATGTGTGTAGATTTTGACTCAGGATATCTATTACAAAATGACAAGTTTTATTATTACCTTATACGCATATGCACTTGCACACATACACACACAGTCTGTATGAGTTTGCAAAAGAACTGGAGGGGACTGCAGTGCAATATTAATAAGAATATTTACATGCTTCTGCATTAATAATAACAATAGATATCCTAAGATCAAGAGAATTCTTTGGATGACCCTTGAATTATTTCCATGAAATTGTTGCTAGCTGTTATGTTTGAACTCCAAAGAAGCAAATTGTCCCATAGTGGAGGTTTTGCTTAGCTCTAATATGTTGAAACATTGAGGACAAAGCCATAAAAACCTCCTTAAACCACTCTGTAAGGGAATAAAAATATCTTTGCATCTATTTTTCACCAAGGTGTGAAAAGCAGTGCAGTTGGCAGTCATGGAGCCTTCACTCTGGTCCTACCTTTTTGATACAGCAGATGGGATGGAACCATCTCTGCTGTTCTCTCTGTATTCTCTGCTAGGTATGGCCAGTGGAGATAGTTCTTCCAAGGTAGGAGCCAGATTGTGACCACAGCTACACAGTGTCTGTTTTACGGGTGTAAGCTTAGAATTAGTCCACTTGTCCTGACTGAGGTTTCTAAAACTCTAATAACTGTCTTCTGTCAGTTAAGAGGTGTGATTTATGCAGAAATTTTCTACTTAATGTATTGAAACTTTTTTTTTTAGATAGCTAATAAAATATACTTTTCTTTTTTTAAATAACTGCTGACATACAAGTTTCCACTCACTTCATTCTCACAGGCTAGGAGCAAAAAAGACAAAGCAGGACAGCTGTATGTTATAGAGGTTATTTATTTTATGGACTTTAGATAGTATTGGATTTCTAGCTTAGGTGTGCTAAACCTTGGAACGTAAATGCTGTATATAATTGAGGGAAAGAGATAGTTACAGCATGTCTTAGTTCGTAGCTTATATTATCTGAGAAACAATAGCATGAGAGATCTTAAGAACTGTCAATAGTATGTCCATTAGTGAAACTGCACATATTATATTCGGGGCTGTAGCAAATGGCTGAAAAACGGTGTAAGAAATTTTCTACTTCTGTTAGATAATATACTTATGGAAGTCAGACTTTTTATGTGTTTTGAGAAATTTGTATCCACACTGTACAAACTGAGGAATTTCAGTACTTTAATGCAAATATATTCATAATCTGGGAGGTTTTGTTTTCCTTTGTATAGTTTAGCTCAAATGAACAGGCTTTAAAAAAATTTCTATAAAGTAAGGCTTTTAAAATTAGATTGTTTTCTCAAATTGGTATAGTTCAAGCTACAGCAATTTACTTATTAAATACATGTTTAAATTTCAATTCAGTTATTCCCATTGACTTCAAGGGGACAACTCATGTATTCAGGTGTAAGCAAATGCTTAACAACTTTGCTTGGTCAGAACCATCGATGGCTAGATTGGAGAATAGGAGGCTTTAATTCAGGCTTCAGATTTTAAGGAATTTAAAATTTATCCTTTGATAGATAAATAACCTGAGAAGTTAAAACACTGAAGCATGCCACTATAAAACCTAGAGCTTACTGCTTCATTGCTAGAAGCAATTTGTTTTGCTGTTTTGCTTTCAGCTTATGTATTATTTTAGAGCTGATCAAAAGAATTGGTAGCAAAGCGTGAAATAAATTGTACTTCTAAATAAATCGATTTAACATTCCTTGGTGTTTTAAGTGATTTTAGTAATATTAATATTTAAAATATTTCTGTCTGAAATCTTTTTATGACTACATATAGCAATAATGGCCACCATTTCATTCTGCTGTTTTTCATATTAGAATATTACACAGTAAACACTGTAAAAATACTATCTTTTAGCTGAAATGGATGCAAAAGATTTCAAGTATCTATTTGCATGTAAATGACTCAAGTTTTATTCAGTCAATAAAAACAGTCTATTAATCCTTCTACTACATTTCTTACATGGCTTAAAACTTAAAAAATATGAGGTTTTCAGTTGAATGAGAACTTTTCCTTAACTTCCATGTAGGTATGCAGAAAAATAATGGGGTATAACTAACTTAAACTAGGAAAGTGTACAAAAAATTTATCTCTGCAGTTTTTTTCCATCATGTTATGCAAATTTAAGGGTTTATTTGCTTGCTTTTAGCTAGGGTAACTTTGTGTAATTAAAAATACCTGTTCATGGATAGACTAGAGATGCTAATAAGCATGAAGCAGAATATTTAAAGGTGCTTTGTCTAAGAAGTAATGGGCATTTAAGCATGCACATCCATGTAGTATGATATTAATGCCTTAGGAGGCTACAGCAATCTGACAGCCAGGTACATTCATGTAGACACAACAGTTTGATAAAAGCAGTCTAGACATCTGGATCACAGTGCTGCTATAAAAAAAACATTTCTGAACAATTCACATTATTGCACTTACCCAAATTTCCAGTCTTGTCCACCCCTTTCTCCTTGTTTTTTCTCCGCCTTTGCTTTTGTCTTTTATGTACTTGTGGAATCTCATTTTTCCTTTGCAAGTCACCTCCATCTGCTTATGTGTCAGAGTGGCCCTTGTGCCACACATCACATTGAGGAATTCTCAAGATGAAGGGCTGTATTCACATCACTACTTCTGTCTCAGCACTGTTTCGTGCTTGTCACTGCTCAGCACTCAGCGCCACACTGCCTTGTTTTGTCAATAACCATTTATTTGTTGCTGGAATAGTAGCAACCATTACATCTGACCTCCCTGTTTCATCAATTATGGATAGATTATTGGATGTGAACATCTGCAAAAGCTTGCTGTTGAACTTACCTCCTGGCTGGGATTAGATAAAGTATTAAACTGTTGTTTATTGTCAGGCCAAAACTCTACTGGGAAGCCAGGGAATTCCAAGACTAGCAGACTCCCATCAGCAAGCACCAAAAATTGTTTAGTATTGCCACCGTTTCCCATAAGATCGTAGCCATTTATTATTTACACTTATTACTAGTTGTTATAACATACTTGATAAAAGCTCTTGGCAGGCACAGTGTTTCCAGCTATTGTCACATCTGTCAGGATGGAAAGGATACATAGACTGTTTTTTCCTCTTATATTGCTGTTAAAGGGTAACAGATGAAGCTTCTTCGCTTCAGACTGTTAAGCCATGCTTTATTTTGAAGAAATATGTCAACAATGGCTGGTTTGGAAAACATTACATTCTCATACTAAATATAGATTGCAACAACCTTTACTAGAGTAACATCTCTTGCAGTAAAGATTCCAAATTGTACAATAATAACAAACTAAAATACCTTGTTTTGACATTTGCATAGGTTTCTGCTCTGAAGGACCTGACTGATTTTTTTTAAAAATTGTATTTATTTTAATAAAACAGTTTCTGAAGAATAGTAAATAAAATGATGACTGCATTCCTACAAAGTTGTAGGTTTAGGGAATCAGAATTAATATAATTGTTAGTGGCACAGAAGGCCAGAATTAAGGAGAGTAATACAGAAGCTAATACACAAGAAAAAAGAAGGATGGGAACAAAAACCATTTATTTAATCATTTGTGCATTTTATCTCTTTTAAGTTTCCTGTGCAGCAAAATGAAGCATACAGGGTAAACTCCTGACCTTGTGGAAGCCAACAGAAGTTTGAAATGGCTCTTAGTTACTTGTATTTACATATCATCCATTCAGAATCAAAGCAAAACATACATACTCTCAATATTATGGAACGGGGTGCTCCACTTTGATATTTGACTTGGCCAGACTTCTGGGTGAATTCTTCTACATCCCTCCCCATCCCCCTGTCCCCGATTTCCCTCCTCCAAGATGTACACTTGTGCTATGCATTATCCAAATACCCACATCAAAGTCCCTGGAATAGCAGTTCTGGAACAGACCAGATTGGCCAATTCCAGACAAATTCTTTCTGTCACTGTAGCAACAGTGACAAAGTTTGAACATTTCTGGTTTAATTTTTTTCCTGTTTATCAAAACAGTGCTGTCTAGTGTAATTGGATGTGGCCAAGAGCAAGGAGTTAGCGTTCAGGTTTACAGAATTTGAGTTGGTGAATTTCAGTTGTGGGAAAAGAGGGAGAGCTAACAGTTCTGGCAAATCGGGGACTACTCAGTCTTTCCTCAGCATGGCATCCGATTTCAGCATCCCTTAATTGTGGGCATGCAGACAGAATGCTGTACTGCTTCTGCCCTGGATGCTCACTATGCCTGAACACATTTAGCATTTAACAAGGTGCGGCTTGCCATTCAGTTGATGTTGGTGTATTATTTTGCTGGGATCAATGAGGTCTGCTCATTGTAATCAATATATTACATGAACAATACAAATTTTTTTGTTGCTGTCCAATGTCTCACACTTTGTTTTGGCCAAAATAAGAATACATCTGGGTTTGTATTGTGAAACTCTTCTTTGACCTTACTCAGGGTGGCCACAGGCATGTAACCACTCAAATTATGGTAATAAAGACTGCACTTTTTAGTTAGTTTTGAATATGTATTTCTTGGGGAGCTATGGGAGAGAGTTCACTGAACTGCAAAATGCCTATGCATACAGTTCTATTGTCTTTTATTTTCACTGGACTGTATGGAAGCAATTATTTAGTGACTGTCAGAGATTTGCATTTTTCTCTGAAAGTGTTTAAGAGGTACTAAGTGGTATGAGGCCAGTAGTCTCACTCGATTGCATTGTCTGTCCACCAACACCTATTGCTGGCTCCAGAAAAATATTGTTAGATGCTGCTAGCCAGGCTGGAACTTTGCCTGTAACTGCAGCACCTGTCAGAAATCATTAGCTAGCGATCTCTTTGACTAATGTTCCAGTTGATTGTCTGATTCATGTTCAAGATCTGTAAATGAGGCAGAAGCATCTTTACTGCTCACCAGCTGTGAAATGACTAAAGACAGCTAGATTTTCAGAAATCAAAATAAATGCATTTCCAATAAAGTTTGACAACAATATTGAGTGCAAAGCTGAGAGCAGAACTATGTTTTTGTGTTTTTAAAAGTTATAGTATTATAAATCAATATTATCCCATCATGTTTTTGTCAGAGTAATGTATTTTACCAAAATAATGAAATACTGGTAGTAGCATTAATCTTATGTTGAGTTGGATAGACATTCTTTATTCAACATATTCATACCTTCGATTTTTACTCTTTTGTCCATTATCCCCAGATGTATCAATGTTTATCACAGCCTACATCCCTTTGTCTGAGGTGTGTACATGTTTTTATGTGTATATAAAAGTAGTACAGGTGTGACAACACTAAAAAATAAAGGGTGGAATTTTGGGGATGTTGAGTATTGGAGGAGGAGCTGGCGTATCTGTTTTATATTACTGGAATAACCCCAGGAGGGTCACACTGGCATAATGCTGAGATAACTGAGAAGCAAATCTGGGCCTGAGATCTAATATTTTTCTTGTCAAAGGAGATAAACGTGAAATTCACCACTAACTAGAGAATTAGTGCAAGATCTATACCAAAAATAGGCTCTAGTTTGAGAATTTAAGGAGAGCCTATTTACTTCATTTTTACACTGTAACTAATTGGAGCCACAATCGACTTAGAGAGACCCAGCAAGAGAGTTGGTTTTATAAATAGATGCTCCCACAGCAGCTATCCTCCTTCTAGGTACACCTGCATCCAGCTTTTAGTGCTAAGCAAGAAAACAAGGGAAATTGTACAATGCTTCCTGATTTTTTAAATTTCTATTTTGGAGTCGTAAAATCTCTTTCTTTTTTTATTATTTTCTGCATACACTAAAATGATAGTGGATGACATGTGGGACAGTTGTCTGTGATACGGTAGACAAAGTTGAAGTCTTCACCCTGCCACCTTCCCACATCCTGCACGAATGAGAACAAGTGATTGAAACCTATTGTACATTTCTGTATTAGACTTTGATTTTCATTTTATTTGGTTTTTTAACCAGTATTTCCACTGTGGACTCACAGAAGTAGGAAGTTGGAGACAGTCAGTGTGCTTGGTCACATAGAGCCAAAAACTAATTCATGACCAGAATCAGTACAGATTTTATAATTTTTGTTTTGTTAAACTTACCTTATATTTTCTTCTTAGAGGTAGAAAGAACTGTACCTTATTCTAATTGTTCAACTGCATATACAATGATCTTTTTCTACTAGTTGCTAGGAGTATCAAACTCTCTTTGAAACAGTATGGAAATTTCATAATGGAGCCTAGCATGATCAGGATAAATCTATTGCAAGAGCTTCCTTCCTCAGAACTCTTTGTACATAGCAAATTTAAAAAAAAAAAATCATATGTAGTCTTATTCAGTATCACTTTATGCAATGTTATACATTTTATTTACTTTCTCTTCACGTGAAGAAAATTACCAAGATGACATTTTAATGCACAATGTTTACCATAGAATACTGAAGCAGAAGTGTGTTACCTTAATAAGAAGACTCGTTCTGTTGTCTAAAACAATTTTTTCCAAAAATCTGTCTAAAGGTAGAAGAACTTTCATGGGAGCCTATAAATTCCATTAGATCCAAATGATATGTGTTCCCAATATTTATCCACTTGTCAGCTAATAGATGACTGGCCCAGCCATGCCCACCCAATACTCTCTTGCCACATACCTGTCTTCTCTTATGTGGTATTCATAGGAGCCCAGTTAGATGGACTGGTTGTTCCTATCCCATGAGAATAAACAGGAAAGTTTTCATGTCCATTTGTTTTTTCCAGGCTGCTTATAGATTCTGGCAGACATCACTGTGTCAATTCTGCTTGATTTGCCAGCATGCAAGCTTTATAATTTTTTCATTTTAAATGAAAATTGAAAGTGTGCTGTAATTGCAAGAGACTTTGAGTGAAATCCTCTAATGCTTACATGTTAATCCAGCATTTTACCCTGCCCTACCTCCTCTTCTTTTTCGATCCTGAATGTTGAAGGTAAGGCATATGCCATAGGTGAGGACGCCCCTCTTCAATTCCCCCATATAAATGTATACTGGACAATTTTAGCATACACAGCTCCTTTCCATCAAGAATGTGTCCCTTTCTGTGTCCCTACATAGTATGTGAAGCTGGAGGAGTTAGCTGAAATCAAGATTTCTTCTCTTTCACATAGATGATTTAATTATCATTATTTCATCATTATTTATAATGAAACATCTGATTTGTGTGGAGTAGTAGTAACCTGGGACCAAAATGAGACTTTTCATTAATATGAATGCATGGCTTTACTTACTTACTTATTTCTAGCAGCTCTTGCAGAGATGCAGTGAACCAACTTTTTACTTTAGCTACTCTGGCTATGGTTTTTTCTTAGTTTTATCTGTACTTTTTAGGCTTTGTGATATCTTTGATGGAAAAAAAGTACAGCAACCTAAGTCTTAGGTGCCTAAGTAACCTTTCTGTGCGAGACAGTAACCACAAGAGGCCTGGTGTCCTAGTTTAATATTGCAGAGGCCAGTTTAAAGTGGGAGTGATTTTCAGTCCAGTATATCAAATTTTGGAAACCTTCTGACACTCTTATGGCAGGTTTTCTGCTATGAGCAGGATTATTACAACAAATGTAGGTCCTCTGAGTTAAATATAAAACCAAGAACTGTTTCTTGCACGCTTGGTGCATTTCTGTTACCAGCCTGGATTATTAGAAGGACGCGCTGCAGGCCTTGACAACATTGCATATGCGTTCAGTTTAGGGCGAGTTCTGAACCGATGTGACAAGTTCCTAACTGAGGTGCCTGCACTCTCTTTTTGTCGTATCTTATGCATTGATAACTCAATTGACAATGACCTTCAACTATAGGATGCAACGCTGATGTACATGAGAACATAACTGATAAGGAAGTACTTGAGGGACAATAAATAGTGCAGTGCACGTTAATAAATGCTGCTTTTTGTGCACACGGAGCTTATATAACTAAAAAAATAAGAGCTTTGTCCAGGGATACTCCTGCATGTAGTAAAACTCCTTCAAGAACTAGAAAATCTGAGTAGTGGAAACAGTGATAGAAATGGTGACATCCATAGCATTAGCACACACAAGTTGTTTTCTTTTGAACCATGCACTTTGCCAATGACAGGAGATGCAGTCTTAATAGAAAATGCCCTGTCTTCTACCTCAGTATAAATAGGCATCTTGGGGCATGCAGGATACTGTCATATGTCTCTGGGCATCTCCCATCCTCCTTCAGAGCTGGTAAATGACATTCACTACTCCTGTCTTAGAAATGTGCAAAAAGGATTTCCATAGATAGTCTTTGGAGATTTCCTGTTTTCTCATGTGTGTAATAGGTTGGGTCAAGCAACAGAGAGGACGGAGGAAAGAATAGGATTTAATTTTATATGCACTCTCCCGTCATCACCATTGGAATAAAAATGGATTAAAAGAGAAATTATGCAATACAGGTGATGTCAGTGATAAATTAAATTAAGATCATATGTTTTTATGCAGCAGCTGTAAGCCTTCAGTTATGGGAGGGATCATGATAATAGAGTACATTCCAAATGAATGTTAACAAATTGCTTGTGTGCATAAATAATGTCATAAAAATAATAAAATTATCTACAGTATTTTAAGCCAACATAGCTTAAATATATAACCTATAATTTATTCACTTTTTGACCATCTGAATTGTACTAAGAAAAGTTGTCATAGTGGCAGTTTAAAGAAAGAAAAATAATATTAAGTTGTATATCAACGTATCATTCTAAAACGCTATGAATGCAAAGGATACCGTCTTAAGGTATTGATTAACAGAAATTCATAACAGCACAGCCTCTTAAAATCTTTTAAATTATGGATAAGGAAATTTATATTGCGAATCAGGTAATATCTCTTTGGGTTTTGCAAAGTGCCAAAATACTGGGATTTAAATGCAAGTTGTATCTTTTTAATTTGTAATTATTGAGCACTTTCAAACAACTATAAGTAATGATCAAAAACCTAGTTCTGTTACAGCTAATTAAAGAAGAAATGTACAGGTGGGAAAACTTTAATTTTGTGTTTTGTATGGACACAGAGAATTAAAAAAAAAAAAGTGGAAATTCTTAGTATTGTATTTATTGGGGTTTATTTTCCCGTTTCACAGATTTTGAACACCTCTGTAAAAATCTTCACAGCACTTTGTGATTCTGCTGGCCTAGGCAGAGCATATGCAGCTATAACCAAGATCCTGGTAAGGTAGGTTAGCACATCCTTGTCTGGCTGTCAGTGCAGATTCATTCAACTGTGAAAGACTTAAATTGTTAGAGGTCTGTCGCTTCCCATTACTGACTGCTTAAATTTTAAGCAGTGCCCTTCTTGCAGTAAGTGACCCTTTCATCGAAAGTTATTTTGAACTGGTACACATTTTTTAAAGTGTATGATCCAAGCTTTTCTTTACCTGAAAACTATAATATGTCCCTTTCTTCCCACATATTGGGGACTTTTTGAATTATTATTTTTTTCCACAAGTTTGGGAGGGACCTTACTGGCAAATCCAGGCATATTTTCCAAGTTAAAAAAGACAGAAAACCTGGAAGTATGTAGCAAGCTTCAGTAGGTGTCTCAGTGTAATCTTTTCTGAACTGTAAATTTCCATTTATTGCACTCACTTCTTCTGTGGAGGCATTTCTGGTTTGTGCATGTGTAACTAAATACAAATTTGTTGCAGATAAGATGCTTGTCTTCAATGTTTTTGTTTCAACATCTGGCATTAAAATCTTCTTCCAGGTGAATTAGTTTGAAACTACTTCAACTTTTTACACAAATAATTTTGACATAAAGTAGTCTAATGCAATTATCATATGAAGTAGGAAAAAAGATTAAAGTGAAGGTTGCAGCTTATCCTTGATTCATCCTGTGTTTGTGGATTTCAGTGCATATGATGCATGATAGAGGTTGGCAAATTGTTTATGGAGGAGGACTTGTCACCAGGTGTATTTCAGTGTGCAGAGCAAATTCTCCTGTTAGGTTTAGATGCCTTGCCTCTTGGCCTTTCAGACCATATAGGTACCAGCCACAATCGCACTTCTCTTCAGCTGTCTGATATGTAATTCATGGCTATTCATATTCTGAGCATCATAAATAAGCACATGGGATACGATGTTTAAAAAGCCACAGAACATGGCTGTGCCAGGCCTCATTTTCAAAACTGTCTTAAGCCTGAGAAAGATTTAGTTGCTCGGACACCTTCTGTTACAATGAGTGACTTTGCAATGAGTGCAAAGGTGTCTGAGCTCTCAGTAGCATTCGCGAGTTCCTTGTATTCACAAAAAGCAGCCGTCTGGATAGAGGGTAGCCTAAGATAGCCAAGAAGACATTCCTAGAAAACCATGTATATTAATTTTCTATATCTGTGATTTAGGCATTCTGGAATGAGAACACATACATTTATTTGCTCAGAAGTTACAGATTTGGAGTTCCTTCTGAAGTCAGGTTTCTAAACGCTTCATCTGAAAGACCATGCCAGTGCAATTATTTTCTTAAAAGCAGAGCTAAAGAAGGAGTGGCTAGTTATTTTTTTCTGCAACACATCTGTACTCCACACCTTCTGGGATCATTCTCTAGCTATCTGGGAATGGACAGTCTCGCTGCTTTCCAGCTGTTGCAATTTGAAAAAGAGGAGGTAAGGAGAAATTAGAAAGGAAACTAAGAGCCTTAAGACTCCCCAGTTTAGTATTTAAGACATTCTCCTCGGAGAGGAACATTCTGATTGATTCAAGTGAAGGAGGAACTCAGTCTCATGCCTAGGATCAGGGATTTAACTGCTAATCTGTTGCACAGGTAAAGACACAACCAAAAATCCTTCCTCAGGAAAATGGCTGCTGTGGTATTTTTTTATAAAACCTGTCTCAATTATGCCCCAAATTAAACACCTTCCGTATGTGCCTGCTTTGAAGAGCTTTAGGTATGTGATAGGCATAAACTGCTCAGCCCTGTAAAATATCATCGTGATTCTCAGCACCTTTCAGCCATTTGAGAAACTTTTATGTAGAAAAGTCTGGGCATCTATGAATCATAGAATAGTCTGGGTTGGAAGGGATCTTTAAAGGTCATCTAGTCGAACCCCCACGGCAGTGAGCAGGGACATCTTCAACTGGATCAGGTTGCTCAGAGCCTCGTCCAACCTGACCTTGAATATTTCCAGAGATGGGGCATCTACAGTCTCTCTGGGCAACCTGTTCCAGTGTTTCACCACCCTCATTATAAAAAAATTTCTTCCTTATATCTAGTCTAAATCTACACTCTTTTAGTTTAAAACCATTACCCCTTGTCCTATCACAACAGACCCTGCTGAAAAGTTTGTCCCCATCTTTCTTATGAGCCCCCTCATGAGGTTCACATAGGCTCACTTCTCAAGCTTGTCCAGGTCCCTCTGGATGGCATCCAGTCGCTCAGGCATGTCAACCACACTACTCAGCTTGGTGTCATCTGCAAATTTGCTGAGGGTGCACTTGATCCCACTGTCTATGCCATTGATGAAGATACAAACATTACTGGTCCCAATATGGACCCCTGAAGGACGCTACTTGTCACTGATCTCCATCTGGACATTGAGCTGTTGACCATTACACCCTGGATGCAACCATCCAACCAATTCCTCATCCACCGAACAGTCCGTCCATCAAATCCATCTCTCTGCAATTTAGAGAGAAGGATGTTGTTCAGGACTGTGTCAAAGGCCTTACAGAAGTCCAGATAGATGACATCCGTAGCTCTTCCCTTGTCCACTGATGTAGTCACTCCATCACAGAAGGCCACTAGGTTAGCCAGGCAGAACTTGCCCTTGGTGAAGCCATGCTGGCTGTCTTGAATCACCTCCCTGTCCTCCATGTGCTTTAGCATAGCTTCTGTGACGATCTGTTCCATGATCTTCCCAGGCACAGAGGGGAGGCTGACAGGCCAGTAATTCCCAGAGTCCTCCTTTCTACCCTTTTTAAAAATGGGTGAAACGTTTCCCTTTTCCAGACACCAGGCACTTCACCTGACTGCCATGACTTCTCAAATATCATGGAGAGTGGCTTGGCAACTACACCAGTGAATTCCCTCAGGACTCTGGGATGCACCTCGTCAGGACCCATAGACTTATGTATGTTCAGGTTACTCAGGTGGTGACAAACCTGATCTTCTCTTACAGTGGGAGGGACTTTGCTTTCTCAGTCCCAATCTTGCAGTCCATCCACTCAAGAGGTGTGGGAAGAAGGGTTGCCAGTGAAGACTGAGGCAAAATGTTGTTGAGTAACTCAGTCTTCTCTTCGTCCATTGTTACTAGTTTGCCAGTCTTGTTCATCAGGGTGTGGGGGAGTACGCTTTCTTTGGCCTTCCTTTTCTGGCTGACATACCTGTAGAAGCCCTTCTTTATATTCTTTGCATCCCTTGCCAAGTTCAGCTCCAGCTGTGCCTTGGCCTTCCTGACCCCGTCCCTAAACAACCAGGCAGCATCCCTATTCCCAGGACACTTGTCCCTGCTTCCACTGCCTGTGCATTTCCTTCTTGCCCTTTAGTTTGACCAGCAGGTCTCCACTCATCCATGCTGGTCTTCCTTTCCTGATTTCTTATACCTGGGGATCAAGAGCTCTTGTGCTCTATGGAAAGCATCCTTAAAGATCTGCCAGCTCTGTCTGGAGCTCCTGGATTGTCCAGGAGTCTCCTGGATTGCCTACAGCTCACCGTGCTACTTTTCCAGCAGATGTCAGGGTGGTTGAAGTCCCTCGGCAGGATGAGAGCCTGTGAGCGCGATGCCTCCTGTATCTGGAGTAAGAAGGCTTTGTCCATAGGCTCCCCTTGATCAGGCAGCCTGTAGTAGACACCAGCCACAAGGTTCCCTTTGCTGCCTTCGTCTCTAATTTTTACCCATAACCTTTCAACCTGCTTGTGGCTATTCTTCAGAGACAGCTCTTCAGACTCTATCCATTTCTTGATGTAGAGGGCAACCCCTCCACCCCTTCTTCCTCACCTGTCCCTTCTGAACAGCTTGTAGCCACTGAGAGCCACATGCCAGTCATGGGATTCATCCCACCAAGTTTCAGTAACGCCAACTAGAGTTGAATCAGAACTGAATTCTGACATTCGGTTGACCAAAAATTGAATCACAGTTCTGGGTTTATGGTCCAAACCGTAAAAAAATCTCAGGTAAGATGTATAAATCTGTGTATGTGGGCCTTAGGTCTTCTTGAACATTTGAACTCTATGACTGAGGGTCATAGAGACTTGGGAAGTTTTCATCCATTGTCTTCATGGAGCAATTTTGTAAGGAGGTCTCAGATGGGAAGTCGCCATTCCATAAAACCCATTTATTCATTGTTTTAAGTAGAAATGGATATATTCCATGATTACTTTTACTATATCACAAGTAGCAAAAATAGCTGAGTAGACTGTAAAGTATCTCTGACATGACAATATAACATAAGCAACATTTGAAATGGGTGTTGAGGGAGCTGGCCAAAGCGAGACTGCTTTTAATTATCTTTGAAAGATTGTGGCAAGTAGGGGAGCTTCCTGAGGACTGGAAAGTTGCAGACAGCACTTCTGTCTTCAGGAGGGAGGATCCAAGAAACTTCAGGCTGGTCAGCCTCACCTTGATCCCCGAGAAGGTGATGGAGTGAATAATCCCAGAAGCAATGTCCAAACATGTTAAGCACAAGAGGATGATTTCATTTACAACAGGGAAATCATGCTTCACCAACCTGATAGCCTTCTAGGATAAGATGACTGGCTTGGTGGATCAAGGGAAAGCAGTGGACATTGCTTCTCTCAATTTTAGCAAGGCTTCTGACACTGTCTCCCATAACATCTTCATATACCAACTGATAAAGCATGGCTTAGATAAATAGACAGTGAGGCAGACCAAAAACTAGCTGAGCTGCTGGCCTGAAAAGGTTGTAAGCAGCAGCGTGAAGTGCAGTGGGAGGCCAGTCACTAGTAGCATACTTGGGGATCAATACTGGCACCAATACTGATCAATATCTTCATTAATCACCTGGACGGCGTGAGCAAGCATACCCTCAGCGTGTTTGCAGGCAACACAAAATTGGGGAGGACTGGTTGATCCACCAGGTAGGTGGTTGTGCTGCTATTCAGAGGGACCTTGGCAGGCTGCAGAAATGGGCCGATGGCAGTCCCATGCAGTTCAGGAAAGGGCAATGCAAAGTCCTGCGCCTGGGGACAGATAATGCCAGGCACCAGCCCAGGCTGCGGGCTGACTGGAGGGAAAGGAGCTTGGCAGAGAAGGACCTGCTGGGTTTCCTGTTGGACAAGAAGTTTCCCGTGCAACGGCAAGGCACGCTCCTGGCAAAGGCGACCAACAGGATCCTGGGCTGCATTAGGCAGAGCACTGTGAGCAGGTCAAGGGAGGTGATCCTTTGCCTCTACCTGAGCACTGGTGAGGTCACCCCTCAAGGGGTGGAGTGTCCTATTCTGGGTTCCCCAGTACGAGAGACTGATGGACATAGTGGAGTGAGTCCAGCGAAGGGCTGCAAAGATGACAAATGGACTAGGAGCATCTGTCCTAGGAGGAGAGGCTGAGGGTGCTGGGACTGTTCGGACCACAGAAGAGAAGGCTTGGGGGGATTGTATCAGTACTGCTTAGGCCGCAGTGAAGAAGAGGGAAGCAGACTCTTCCCAGCAGTGTTCAGTGACAGTAGGCATGAGGCAATGGACACAAACTGCAATACATGAGATTCCATTTAAACACAAGAAGAAAAAAATTACTGTGAGGGTTAATGCTGGAGCAAGTTGTGGAGTCTCCATCCTTCAAAGTCACTCAAAACTCCACTGGACACAGACCTCCTCTAGTTGCTCTGAGCAACGAGGATGGAGATTATTTCCAGAGATCCCTTCCAACCTTAACCATACTGCGATTCTGTGATCTTTGTCTTAAGCCATCCTAGATTAATTCCCTTTGCCATGCAGTGTTCTCTAATAGAACACTGTTTGTAACCCAGTATGATGGATATTTCATGCAAACCTACTTTTCAAATTGCAATAACAGAATTTTTTGTGAACAAAATCATGCTGGTCCAGGTCCATTGGTTCTTCCTTGGAGGAGGAAAGGGCATAGAAAAATGATTTGAAAAGCCAATGTAAAGACATTTTAAAAAAAAAGAGACATTAAAAAAAAAATTGTAACTTTCTTTTTACTCTCACACCAAACTTTTGGATATGTATTTGTCTGATATATAGCAAACAAGCAAATTTCTGGCAAGCCTGTTCAGAAAATATTGGATAAATGCATGCATAATTACTGTTGATGACAGAATCTCCATACTCAGCTTGATCACTTTTTCTTCACTTGTATTTTTACCTGATCTAGGCTAGACTTGTGCAAATCATTTTAAATTTGATGGATAATGTCTTTACAAAAAAAAAAAGATGACTGCTTACCTAAAATAATGCATTATAACCATAATGTCTGTGAGAATTTGCACTGATTACCTTGTGACAGGTTGGAGAAAGTGTCTGAGCCCTCCCGAATCACTCAGAACTTGTCTACGGCTTTGGAAATTTCTGTGAAATCTTTGCTGCAGATGTTTCCACAGACCATGGGAAACTGAAATTATCTATCATGTGCATTTAGGCATGTCATTTTCCAGGGAAAAAATCTGACATAATAGCATCATGTTCTTGACTTATTCTGCCAGTGTCCACCATGGTAATGACTTCTTGTGGACACATGATTTATACATCCAATTCAATCACATGAGCAATCCTATAAAAGGTGCATATTTTCATAAAAGTCTAATAGGGGTAAAAATCTCATAGGGCATTTTAGCATGAAACCGGAAAATGAGTTGCTGTAGATATGTAATCTCTTCTGCTGAAGTCATCATAACTGTTCTGTGGGATCATGAATGACTATATCTTTAGGAAATTACATTTTATGCATTTAGGAAGGTGATGTCTAAGGAGATAGAAAGTATATGGATGTATAAAATAACATGTAGATTTTTGAAGGAACTATAAAATATTAGCCCTCTGAGTAGGAAAGGCCTGTTTATCATGTTATCAGGTCTTATGCAGGATAAAGTGTTTCAGTAATCCTTCTAGCATACTTTAAATATCCCAAGCTGTAGTGCTTTTAAAAGTACTTCCTTTGAAAAATTGTTAAACTGTACCAACCAATTGCTAGTTGGCATAAGTGAAGTTCTAACAGTGAGAAATATCTTTCTGATATGTATCAAATTGATTTCTGTTCACTTGAAAGAGGTTATATGCCCTAGCAATTTTCATATTTTCTATACGTGGAGCATAGGTTTTTATGTGAAATATAAAAAATGGCCAAAAATACATCAAAACATTTCTATTAATTCATGAAATTAAGAAAACCTTTTTACATTTTCTCCTGTCACTGATTCCATTTGCTTTATTACTTTCAGCCCCTAGCCCACAAACTTGGTGGCACAATCAACAAACCCCTTAGTGGCTGTTTCATCTCTGCTCTATTTGATTTCTCCACTCTGAGTAAATGATTAAGTTTTCATGCATTGGTTCAACCAAAATCTATGTTCACTCAACCACATCCTTTATTGATTACTTCTACTGCAAACAGTAGGCCAAGTGTGATATACATAATTGGACAGTTGTCAGGGGATGTGGGTGTTAACAGTCCTGTTTTCCCAATTGGAAACTGGAATCACCTTGATACACAAATATTCTGCACTGTTTCATTCTCATTCCTTGGACCGAGGAGTCCTTTTCCTCAGAATATATGTTTTTAACTCTCAAAGGTCTGGTTGAATGGATTTAATGATTATGCCATATAATATGCTCTTCAAGTTGCACCTGTGCACTGCATATAGAAAACTAGAAAAACTGGAATTAATATTTGTCTAACACTTTAACCTTGTCCTTCAACTTATATAAATCATATGCTGTATTTCTGTGGGGAAACATTTGATTTTCTCTTCTTGGGAAAAAAATAGGTTTAAAAAATATGTTTCTAATTCTAAAATTTAGAAGCCTTTTGACATTTGGCAAATGTTTACATACAGTATATTTAATATTCTTATAATATTAAAATACTTAAATTAGGAAACTTTCGTAAATCCAACTCTGCTTATTGACAACTAAGCTTTACAGTAGCATATAGTTGAACATTTCAAGCATATTAGTTTGCAATGTTTTAGCATCTTTTTGTAGCAGTCACATACAGATAATCACTGCAATATTGTAAATTTGCAGCTGTGCTTGGCTGTGTTTCCTGTTCCATGTGGCAGGCACTACCAGGTTATAATTACTCTGATATCATAAGACAGGGAATTTCAGACTTCTGCGAGATTTTGAAAGCACATATCCCTAATATAGTTTATTATGAAAACAGTAATGTAAATAAAGCCCAGTCAGTCATTTGCTGCAGGAATATAACTTGAAGGTGTTTTAAAATGGTGAGAAAATAAATCACAATTTTTTATCACTTACAGGAACCTCTATTTCTCTGAGCTTCTTAATTAAGACTGGATTCTCTGTCTTGCTTGGTGGCTTGACATTTAGCATGCTACGCTCCTACATTAGTGACTCAAGTTCATGGCTAATATTGAGGTCAGCTGCAGTAACACTTCAGCCTTAAAGGGAAAAAGCACAGTGCCTTACTCACAAGCAAACCCAGATGTCTATCTTATATCTTGTAATCATACTGCAGAGATCTCATATTGTTAATATGACCGGCTTTATTAAAAAAAGGAAATCTGCAAATGTTATTGTCAAAGTACATTAGCCAATTTTCAACTTAGATTCAGCTGTGACCTCAGGTTGCTCTGATCTCACCGGGATTTGGGGGTGACACCTGCAATCCACAGTTTATAGGTTTGCCTGTGTGACTCCAGCAACCTTTGATTCACCCAGCCGAAGTGCAGCATTGCACTCAGGGAAAGGCTGTCACCCCCAGAACTAGGAGACCGTGCCATTATGGAGCTGCCGCTGTACCACCAGCGTTCTAGAGCAAGAAATGGCAGCTCTGAATGACGGGAGCACAAAAAGTCTTACTGAAAAGCTAGCCTTCTTACCTCCTTCCCCTATTTTGTCAGGATGTGAGGTCTGGCTGTATTGAAAATCTTGTCAGCTGCTCAGCAGAAAAAATATTAAAATAATGGAAACTCCAAAACCCCAGTAAAATCATCACCTGCATTTTCATTCTTGGTCTTAAAATATGGCACAATATTCTGAAGAAGAATTTTGGTTTATTTCACTCAAAGGGTCCAGTTCCGCCCTCAGAGGTTCTGTATGGACTAGTCTCATTGGTCTCGGCATACGTACTGCCTAGACAACCAACTGGAAATAAAGTCCAGTCACAGATGAGTCATGACAAAGTAAAGTTAGTTCAGAACAGGGGGATAGATCTTCAGCGTTTGGAGCAGCCATCTGAATAAATATTTAATTTTGTCCCCATTCTTTGCTTCAGTCAGGGAAAAGCATCTGAAACTATTAAGTACTTGGGAGAGTTTATGAAGACTGCTGAGAACGCTCACCTAAGCCAAAGCCTGGTGGATGCATGTGTATTACTTGGGAATATTTACAATGAAAAGGTAAGTACTGGTTGTAGTAATGATGTGGAACAATTGGGTTTAATTCCTGGTAAAAATCTGGTTTTGCATATGAGATGACCCAGAAGAATTTGATCAAGGTGGTGTATCTTACGAGACTTACCAAAGGAGAAGATACTGTGTTACTAAGTAAAATCTGCCTTAGGTTTTTGGGAAAGGTGAAAATTTCACACCGTATTTAACATATAATGTTTTCTTCTAGAATGGGTGAATAAAAACTCCAAATTCAGATCATGACAACTTTCAGTGTTGTGAAAAATCTGCATCCAGATTGCCACTGGGGCCACATATACCCATAAAGAGTCATCAGTTAATAAAAAATGAAATTTTATTGTACTATACATTGAAATTTGTGCTTTAAAAACAAAAAATGAATGTATAGTATATTGCATACTAATAAGTATTTTTTAACCTTAGTGTGATTTCTTACCTACACTCTCTCAGCCAAATTTATGAAATGAGTGCTGTATGAGTCTTCTGTATGCCTCCATCCAGCCTGATGGCTTTGGTTCGGCCTGTTTAAATCAATAGATAGGCTGTGTTGGACAATATTAAGCTAGAGGTAACTAAGAAGCTTCCTTGATCATAGTTTCTAAGGTCTTTTGAGGTGCTTCTTTCTGACCAATGTGACAGTTTCTGAATTGTTCCTCTGGTGTGAACCCTGCAAAGGCAGAAGTTCTGTTGGCTGCCTGTCTGGGCTGTGATTTCCATGCTTACTCTGTCCCTTACCGCATCTAGAGATGCAGCACTTGCACTTGGTTTTTGAAATCAGAAAGGTTAAATACATTATCGCAGAAGTGAAAGATTCATGTTGAGCCCTTTAACGCCTATTTTAGAGCTGAAATACTACATGAAATTATTTAGATACAGTAAGTAATAAAAAGAATTTGTTCTGCAGACTGGACAATGTGGAAATTAGGAAACACTTTCACTATGAACAAAAGAAATAGAAATACCCTTTCTAAATCACCCTTTCTAGCTTCTGTTGCCTGTTGTTTGGTTGGGGATTTTGTCAGAATTTCTTTTCTATGTTGTGTTGGTTTTGCGTGGCAAGGTTTTGGTAGCGGGGGGGCTACAGGGGTGGCTTCTGTGAGAAGCTGCTAGAAGCTTCCCCTGTGTCTGATAGAGCCAATGCCAGCCGGCTCCAAGACGGACCCACCGCTGGCCAAGGCCAAGCCAATCAGCGCCTCTGTGATAACATATTTAAGAAAGAGAAAAACAGTTAGAGGGCGCTTTTGCAGCCAGAGAGAGGAGTGAGAAGATGTAAGAACATCTGCAGACACCAAGGTCAGTGCAGAAGGAGGGGCAGGAGGTGCTCCAGGCGCCGGAGCAAGATTCCCCTGCAGCCCGTGGTGAAGACCATGGTGAAGCAGGCTGTCCCCCTGCAGCCCATGGAGGGAGGATGAGGGGGTGTAGCAATTCCACCTGCAGCCCGTGGAGGACCCCACGCCGGAGCAGGTGGAGACACCTGAAGGAGGCTGTGGCCCCGTGGGAAGCCCGCGCTGGAGCAAGCTCCTGGCAGGACCTGTGGATCCGTGGAGAGAGGAGCCCACGCCAGAGCAGGTTTGCTGACAGGACTTGTGACCCCGTGGGGGACCCACGCTGGAGCAGTTTGCTCCTGAAGTTCTGCACCCCGTGGAGGAGACTCACGTTGGAGAAGGCCGTGAAGGACTGTCTCCCGTGAGAGGGACCCCACGCTGGAGCGGGGGAACGATGAGTCCTCCCCCTGAGGATGAAGAAGCGGCAGAAACACCGCGTGAGGAACTGACCGTAACCCCCACTCCCCGTCCCCCTGTGCCGTTGAGGGGGGGCGGAGGTTGAAGCCGGGAGTGAAGTTGAGCCCGGGAAGATGGGAGGGGTGGGGGGAGGTGTTTTTAAGATTTGGTTTTATTTCTCATTCCTCTACTCTGTTTTGCTTAGTAATAAATAAGATGAATTCCCTCTCTAAGTTCGGTCTGTTTTGCTCATGATGATAATTAGAGAACGATCTCTCCCTGTCCTTATCTCGACCCGTAAGTTTTTTTTTCATTGTACCTTTTCTCCCCTGTCTAATGAAAGAGGGGAGTGATAGAGCGGCTCTGGTGGACACCTGGCCCTCAGCCAGGGTCAACCCACCACATATGTGTGATGTATTGAACAGGCTACTTGCCCCTTTTCACTTACGCTACCCCCAAATGCCTTTTTTTTCTGGATTCCTCTTACAGACAACTCCCACTACCATAGCTGGTGGCCCGTTTTTGTTTCAAAAGCAGTAGAAAATTTTCTTACTCTGTAATCTCTAAATTAGCCTGAGAGCCTTCTATTTACATATGTTCTTAGCATAAATGCTGAATTTCCCATTGAAATCTAAGTTTTAAAGTCTCTAAGAATTTGCTGAAGTAATTTTAAAATGGATCTGAAACTTAGAAGAAAGTAGGGTGATGTGATACTGTGCTTAATTATTCTACTCCAAATTTGAGAAATAATTAACTAAATTCCATTTAACTACTTTTCTATTTCACTGTTTCTGCCACCATTGCTAATAATTCTATGAGAAGTGATATTTTAAGAATTAAGCTCTTTTCAGTTATTCTGTAAATTCTCTTTCTCAGTCCGGAATTTGCTGCCTTGAACTGGGGTAGCGGTGTAGAAGGGGAAAAATGTAGTAACTTAATCTCATTAATTTACATAAAATATGTAATTTAAATATACCCCAAAAAAATCTCTTTAAGTATTACAATTCCCTATTTGCTATACCATTTTTTCTGCAAGGTCAGCAATGTTTACCAAAACTGAGTCTAAATTAACATTTCCTTTCTTGGATCACTGCCTGCTTGGTGTCAGCTGTCATCGCCGGTGTTCTCCAAGTTAAGTCATTATTAGGGTATTTTTATTCAACTGTGTACTTCCCCTGGTGATACAATTTGCAGTAGTACTGTCCTCCTCATAGAATTAAAGATATTTCTATTTATATCCAGATCTATCCTTGGGGACCTTTAGGAAACCAGGGATATAACTTTTACTGTTCTTCGCAAAGTGACTTTGACCAAATTCACTTTGCTCCGTCCACTCTGTTGCTGTACCTTTACAGTTGTCATCTCACTATTCCATCACCATCACTGTCTTTCGTTAATGCTGTACTCAATTCCTGCTTTCTAGTCATGATTGTTTTACCCATATGTTTCCTGTTTCCTGAAACACCTGGGTTTGTGTTATGCACAAGTATTAGGTCTAATTTCTCCCAGTTTGCTTACTTAATATGCAAACTCTGATGGAGTTAGCATAACACACTCTCTTATTTCTCATTTCATTTTTCTCAAGTCTCCTAGTCTGATTTGCTGCATTCCTCTCACTAATCGCATCACTTAACCCATTATAGTTCTCATGAGTATGGCAGGTAGATGTTTCTGCTTATTAGCTATTATCCTACTGCTTATCATTCTTTATTCATTGCTGTGTCCTCATAGGCCTAATTCTGCTCTACTGCTGTATTAAAAACAGTCTGAAGACTACTTGAATTTCTATTACTCTTTTCTCCTTTTTTAATTACAGGCACATTTTAGCGGCCATGCAAATTTTGATCCCAAAAAGTGGTATCAAGAGCAACAGGTATCAGTTGGAGTCTGTCCTCCTGGTCTGTATGCAGAAGGGAATTTCAATCTTGTTAATTCAAGCTGAGAGTGAAAGGATAAGACAACTTTGAAACTGTTGTCAGTCAGAAGTTTGTGCCATCAGGGCAGCAGAATTCCACACCAGTGGGAGAACTGGAAGGCATCTTCCAGGGAACAGGCAGGCTACAGGTAATGATAGACATACAGAAACTGCCACAAGAAGTTTGTCTAGCTCTGACAATAGCCAGAACTAATTCCTTCAGAGGAAGGTAAAGGATGAACAGTTCCATTATGACTTGCTCCCAGGAAGACCTTTTGTTGTCCTGTCTAGTTTGTTGATTTTTTTTTTCACAAGGATGTCCAACTTTCTTCTTAGTAGGCTTGTGATCAAGATTGTTACCATCAACAATCCATTAAGAGGAGAGAGCTATCTGTAATTATTTTTAAATTTCTTGCTCTTCAGTTATGGTTAATTCATCCCTATTTTTCTATTGTAGTTGGTAGCAATTTTCAGTCTATTCCTGGTTTATATTTGCTGTTTGGCATATCTTTACTTTGTCCAGTTTTATTAATATACTTTATTTATGTAGATTGTATCTACTCTAGCTTTCTCCACTGCATTATTGATGCATTTTAATATTTTGTTTGAACTTACTAGATATTAGAGCTGTTTTGCATTTAGGAGAAGCCACTACAGAGCTGCCCATGTTATTTGAAGGCCGCCTTCCTGAGCCTGAATTAATTAGAACCCACTAAAAGTTACAAATAGTTCAGGCAGTATGAATTACCTCTCATTTTCTAATGAATTAATATCATTTGCTATCACATAACCACTCAGTTGGTATTATTAGGTACCTTTGAAATTCCTCAAAGCCTGGCAAAAAAAAAAACCCACCTTCCTTTTTTACCTTTTTTTGACAATCTTGGCAAAATTATCATCTGACTCTTTTTCTATAATAATTAAACATTAGACAGTACTGGTAGTAGAGAACAAAGGTATTGCAAACTGCCACATACCAACACAAAATGTACTACCTTTGAAGCCTGGATTATACCGCCTAGTTTTAATCAGAGATGTAATTTATTTCCTAGCAATTAAATCTCTTTGTCTTTAGAGTTCTTCAAATCTTTTAATTATGCTCTGTTTAGCTCTGGTAGTGTGCTACTTTTTAAATTAGAAGCTTGCTCCTGCAACTCTTGTTTTGGCTCCATCTCGTATGGTAACTCAAAGTAGCTTCACGGCGAAGAAATATACAAAAGATGAAGAAATATACCAAGAAATATTTTAGCTTTTCAGCAGTATCCTTCAGCCTATCGTGATTTTCCCTAGTTTTCTCTTTATTCCTCTTTGGTCAAGAAGTTGAGGAGTTTTCTTTCTATATCTAACATTAAAAAATAATTCTTATTTTACATTTCTTATTTCCTTTTAATGTATTATCTACTGTTGTTTGTACTCCTTTTTATTGGATTCATGAATGTTGGATTTCTGTATCCTGCAGGATGAAGAGATAAATTATTTGGGTTTTCTATTTAGTAATAGCTGCCTTATATTTCTCCTACTGTTTCTCTTTGTGATTATGAATATCACTGCTTTTTGATATACCCCTTCTTCTCCCATAAATCTGTAGGGTTTAATATGTCTTCTTTTCTATACTTTAGGTCCATCATTTCATAATCCTCTTTTTTCCATTTTTAAGATTTCTTTTCTAAAATTTAGTATTACAATAGTAAATTAGGACCTTTCCTCCTACAGAGATGTTAAATATAATGAAACAATAGTGATAATTTCTAAATGGCCTGTCTGGAATCAGTATTAATACTTAGCATTGATATACTGAGATTCATATGTTCAAAATCCTACACAGACAACCAAAAAACAATGCAGTTCCTGAGAAAGGTATGAGAAGTGTTATCCAGATTTTAGAGGTTAGGAAACAGCAAGGGAGAGTGATTTGCTTAATACCATGCCATGAGTCATTCTGTGGGCTGGCATCTCAGCTGCAAGATCTGCGAGGTGCCAGAGGAGCAGGCTCTAATGTCAAGATAAAATACAGGTGACTACAAGTAGGTTTTACAATTATTTTCTTTTGTTCTCTTCTTTACTAGGGGAACTACAATGAAGCTTTTAAATATTTCAGTCAGGCTTCTGAGGCAGCAAAAACTTTAAATAATTTGGCCTTAGTGGATGAAACGAAGACTTATTGTGGCATTGCGAAGGCTCATAAACTGATGGTGGCATTTAACAGCCATATAGAAGCAGAAGATCCCATCAGCTTCAAGTACCTGCTGGCATGGAAGGAGAATAGAAGTGACATGTGCACTGACCCTCTTACAGTTGGTAAGACATTGGTTATGAAACACATTAGTGCTGTATTGTCCTCAACAGTTAAGTCATTTTGCTTGTAGAGTTTTATTAAATTATTTCCTGGGTTTAATCCTTGTACTGAATGGAGGTTAGATTTACTCCTTTGTGTGCTTGTTTTAAAGGCTGAGTTAAATAGGTTTAAATACAATATAGCAGGGTGAAACAGATAGTAGTAGTTGCTATGCATGGTAACTTACTTTTTTCAGTGCTATTTTCCAAAACATCATTGTTATGGGCAAACAGTGATGTATCAGTTTAGTCAAATATCGTTATTTTAATCTTGAAAGGAAAAGAAATTATAATCTTCATTGCAGTTAGTTTTTTAAGTGCATCCAAAAATAAGTTCCATGTTACTAAAAGTAAGAAGTAATTTCTGCTTGACATAGTGGACATAGTTCTGAATTCAGAAGAACATGCTGGTTTATTTTTGGCATCCTTATACTTGACATTGGAGGGGAAGAAAAAAAAAAAAAAACAACTCTTATTTCTTCACTGTGTTTCCTTGTCTTAGAGAGTAGAGGAGGACTTTGTGTGGAGTAGACCTCTTTCTTCATGGGTTACATTTTCTTTACTTTTTTTTCCCCCTGTACTATATGTTAATGCAAGACAAACTGAATTATGCATTATCTCCAAGTATTGATAGTATTACACTGAATAGTACTGGGGAAGGAAGAGGGATAAGTCTACTCCACCTTAAAACTTTCCTCTCTGCGTTCCTGTGGAGAGTGTGAATCTGGAGTACAGTGGAAATAAATGACAGCTGGGGCAAAGTCATAATATGGACCTTCAGAGTTACTGTGTCCAAATTCCCTCTGTTATCATCCTCTCAAAGACAAAGAACTGTTTGTCTGCTGTTTTCTTGTGTATCTTTTCCTTTCATAGAATTTGAACAATTAAGTATAATTTTAATTGTGAATTTTATATATAAAATAAGTGGTTAATAGCCTGTAATAGAAGATGTTAGTGGTTTAACAGGAGTCAGGATACCAGAGGCAACACTGGAAGCAATTGAGAATTGTGGAACGAGGACATTCATTGGCATGCTGAAGAGATAATTTATTAGCACTCTGTTTAGACTTCCACTGATGGTAACAGGGCAGTTCTTTATCAATGATAATGCATTTGTTTTTCAATGACTATATATATTTATGATTTTTGCCTCAGTAAGTGAATATCCAGCACATTCACAGATTTTGTTGGCTGGCAGAGTTAATTGGGTGCATGTCTCCTGCAAGGGATAGTAAGTTTCTAGACCTATAGTGCAGATGCCAAGAATTCCAAGAGAGATGGTCAAAGAAGAGTCCAATGTTAAGCAATTTTATATGCATTTCACTTGACGATCATTAGCTATAGCTGATGTAAATATGAAGCCAACAAAAATCAACAATGGCAACATTAAGAACAGGATCCCCGAAGAGATAGGATGATCTTTGTATCTTCAACGTGTAATTTACTTCTTGCATGGGAAGAGGTTTACTGTTCAACTTTTATACATTGTTTTCTCCAGCCAGTTGTGAAACTCATTTATATCCTGAAATGATATGTGCCCATTTAACTCAAGCTTCGTGCTCCTCTAACAGGACTTCAGGGATAAAAAGAGTATGATTCGAAAAGCTCTTTATGTCCTGGCAAGCGTGGTACCAGAAACAAGTTTTGCCTGCTGAGATTCTCTTTCTTCAGTATTTCTGCCTAGTTTACCCTCTGTTACTTTCGGAATTGTAGTTTTCATTTTAGCTCTAGTTAACTCCAGGAACCCTGTGGCTACTGCATATTTAGTAGCTCTTCCAGTTCAGTATCATTCTTCTCATTAGTGCTCCAAGCTTACTCTCATGATACCCAGATTACATCCAGGAAAACATAGTGTCACACTGTCAGCACAATCTGTGACATTCTTCATGTTTTGTGTGCCAAATCTCTCGTTAGTACTGGCATTACATTTTTAATATCTTTGTCTGGCAAAACATGACCTGGCACCAATTCAGTATTAGGATTCACCGGCATTGAGTTTCAGGTACAGCCTTTATCCTACCTTCCAGCAGAATGTCTGTGCATCCTATGATGAACTCATCACTTTGGAAATTCCTGCTGTGATAATAGAATAGTATTTCTAGCTCTTTCAAACAGTTCAACATCGATAATCTACTAGCTTTTTCTCAGCTTCTTTGAGGATAAAGCAGCTAAAGACAAGATAGAATGGTAGTTCTTAATTCGCAGGGAAATTTAATGAAAGGAAGAAGGAAGGTAATCAGTTTTTATTTCTAACTGTTCTGACTGAATAATTTTTCTGTGGGGAAAAAAAAAAAGAGTAGTTTCTGTATTCTTAGGCAAAAGAAATACTTAGGCTAGTGGAGCAAAAATGACATTTAAATTCAAGTTCTGCCATATGCTTATGTCTTTCAACCAAAGCTTATTTTCTAAATCAATCATTTCAATAACCAGGCAGGAAGAACCATTAATTACTCAATTTACCTCAACATTTATTAATAAAATGGATGTTTTGACCAAAGTTGTCATGGACAAAAAAGGATGGGACTGTCAGAAAACAGTGTGTATAAATACAAAGGAGAATGTGTTTCTATCCGCTGCATTTGGCTCACTCACCTGACTTCACTTACAAGAGAGTTATTTATGCCAACATGAGATGCCACTGCAAGAACAAATATGTTTTTATTGATCTTTTGATGTTTAGTCAAACGTATGGAAAAATAATTATCAGCAGTATCAGTAGGCTAAAAGGCTTGTGACTCCGTGTTATAGCCTAAAAAGGAACCCACAGCATGACTAACATTGTCTGATGAGAAAATATTTCTCAGGTCTTACAATAAATAATCTTCTGACTTACCACGTTCTAGAAGGGAGAAGAACAATCAAGGGTGCTGAAGACAGGAAAATTTTGGATCAGGTTTTGGATATTGATTACATGAAATGCTGACCAGAAATTGCGTTTTCTGTGAGTCTGGCAACTCTCAGTCCAGGTCATTGCATTTGGCAATGCTGTGCCTCAGCAAGAGACCTTGGATGCTTGAAATCATCTAAATGCTTAAATAGTAGACTTAAAATGTATTGGTTTCCTCATGCTAAAAAGCCTTCCATTGTTTTCTCGAGAAATGTTATGTGTTTTTGACCACAATTTAGATTTACATTTCTTGGCTTTGGAGAACTTTGCAAAATTGACACATTTTACTGTAGGTTTTCTGTGTTTGTTTTGTTGGTTTGTTGGTTTGGGGTTTTTTTATAATCGTTACAAATGCAGCATAAATTATTGTCTTACCCATATCATCAATTGCAAAGTCTTTTGCGAAGATCAATGGAATTATCTTGTACCATCAATTTCAGCATGATCAGGGCTATTTCTAGCATTCCACACCTGAGCATCCTTCAGTGTGATTTAAAATGGATGCACCAGCTAAAACTATAGCTTGGAAAGTACAATCCAATGAGCTTTTGTTCTTACTCCTAAATAGGTAGTCCCTCAATATTCTTTCTCCAGCTCACTCTCATAAATGTATGAAATGGTACATTCCATAATGTGAATGTGTCCTTTTTGTTGTGCAAAAAGTTAAATTGTCAACCTACTAATTCACGTTTTTAAGAGCTCTTTAAGATGCTTTATAGTCATTTTCCTGTAAAAGATGTGGCTAGCACAAAATTGTTAGTGTTGAAGAATAGAGATCTTACCAGGTGCGTTTGAGATTGAGCTTGTGTGTGACTCTCATTCATTGATAAAAGGATTATCCCTAAAGAATGGTAAAGCCAGAACTGAGATATGAGATCAAAGATTACACTAAGCAAATTATGTTAACATTTCTCTACTGTAACTTACCACAGTCATATAATTTATGGGCCATTTTAGTAATAGCCTCCAACAGTAGAACAGTCTGCTTCATAACGTGATAAACTGCTTTTTTACTGTCTCTTCTTTCTGAAGCACACTAACTCCAGGAAAACTTCTAACATTACAAATCTTGTCTTTCCTCCATTAATAAACTATGTTACCTCAAATGCATACTAATAAAACTTTTATGCCATGGTACTATACCCAAAATATTGGACTTTAGCAAATCAAAACCAGTCTTCATCAGGAACGTGCATTATAAATTGTACTTTGTATTTGCCCAGTAAGCATTCATCAGTGGTAGCAGATTTTTTGATCTGAGAACATTTAAGAGAAAGAAAAGATATGGTGCACTGATCAAAACTACAAAAATAGCAAGTCTTTGTACCTTACACAGATGTACATCTTTAAAATAGTTCTTATATGCCATCAGTGGAAAGGTAGAGGCTTGCGTAGCAGGTTCCTTTCACTGCGTATTTCACATCTAAAGCTCTGTCATAGATTTTTGGCATATCATGATACTGATGTGGAACTACCACAGTTGTGTACATGCATGCACTCCCTCAAAGCCACTGCTTGTATGTCAATTATATTGTTTGGCTCATTTATTAAATCATTTGGCTCATTTATTAAATAATACGTTCTATTCTGCAGTTTGCATGTACAGAAGGCAAATATATAGGCTTGTATGGTGACTGAGATTAGTGTGCAGTCTTACTATTTTCTTTTATCATTTTCTTCTTGATAGTCTATTAGTGGGTTTTGTAACTTACTTGTTGAGTAAAGATAATTAAATGTAAATGCTGTCAGTGACAAAGTAGCTAGACTGAATTCGAACAGGCCAAACTGATTTTCTTCCCAATCACTGCTATAAAGAAGATGGGAATGATTCAGACCCCCGTTTTGGGCAGCAGAGAGCATGCCCGTGCCTCCCTGCGACCTTCTGGGCCCCTTCTCCCTCTCAGCAGTCTGTTCACTGAGCAAGAGCCTGTAGATAGGGTCCGCAATGGACTCTGCTTCAAGCTCTGTATGCTTATGATTTATGTCAATAGCGAGTTATACAAACTGAGTGGTTATTTAATTTTTTCAGAATATATTGTTAATATGACCAAAAATAATGAGAAATAGAAAGTATTTGAGAGACAGATTTTGGTGTTTTCTCAGAAAATACAACTAAATACAAAATAAGGAAATTATACACTTATTCATGCTGTTAAATAAGAGCTATGATTTTAAGTTATAGAAAGGAAGCATCTGACCAAGTACAGACTCCAAGGCTGTCCCTGTGCCAGAGGCACAAAGGCTCACTTCTTAATAAGCATGTTTCAAAAGTAGCTCAAATGCTTCAGTGTCCCCTACTGAAATTCAGAGGATGGCTTCTGCGGATTTTTGTAGGATTTATCAAATAGAATAATTTACTCACTTCTGGAGAAATACTGTGGTTAGAAATGCAAAAATATATACATTTAGGAAAATGATTAGCAAAAACAAACAAACAAAAAAACCAAAAAAAGCTTAGAGGTGGTTCTGTCCTCATTTTCCATAAAATTTCCTAAACTTGTACTGCCTCTTCTTATTCGCATCACCTAGCACTCATCAGTTGCTGAATTTTAGCTTATCTCACTTTTAATTTTAAAAAATCTCAGTCATTTTTTGTACTGCTGTACCTTTGATATTAATGCAAAATACCTTAAGTAAATGTTGAGAAACAGCATGCTTACATATAAATGTTGATGACATGGAAGAGGTATGTTTCAGAAAATCAGCTTATGTGGTTCATATATCTTATTCATTGGGGTTTGTTTTATAAGTATTTGATTAACTCTACTTAGTGATATACTCTGATATTTTTAGAAAGTGAGAGTGATTATTGCTTGGACTACAGAAAGAATCGAGTGTTAAGAGAAGAACTGAGGATGACAGGGAAGTTTTTTGGCACATTGTGATCAGTGGCCGGATGCACCAGATTCTCAAAGAAGAGTCTGAGAACACCAGTTAAACATCTATGTCAGTTTTGCCATGAGTGCAGTAGCTTGTTCTGTTTTCTGTTGATGGTTGATGGCTGAAGTTTGTCTGAAAAAACATGAGAAGGGAGTGCTGATATTCAGGTGTTCTTATGCTTTGTAGAAATGCACTACCCAGGTTTTTTTCGTGTGATTTCTTTTTAAATATTGCCTTAAATAATTGGGAACTGCTAGACAGGATCAGATCTAGGCCAAGTTTGTGCATTGGCAGTACCAGATTTGAGGGGAGGGTTTGTAGAATATTTTATTGTTTAACCATGGAATAAGGTGTTAGAAGTTTCTTCATAGTCTTTGCCAAGAGTTGGCAGTTCTTGTATATCTAAGTAGTGTTATAACTTTAAAAAGTTCACTATCATCCTGCCTAATGTGATTGTGAGTGTTCTTGTCATCTACAATTACATAAAAATATCTTAACCAGAGGAGAATTTGAATCTCATCTAGATTTTTCTTCCATCTGATACTTTCTATGAAAATGTCTAAATCTCGCCATGCATTTGCTTTACACACATCCTGTGCTAAACATTGTTGGCATCCAGCTGTGTTTTCTCAGACAAGCTTTCTAGATCAGCAGAAAATTTTCTAAATAAGGTGAATTGTTCTTTCTTGTGGAAAAAGAACGTGGGAAGTGGTGTTCAAACTACAGTATGTTGTCAGACCCTTTAGTGTAGCTTTATGCACTGAACTAGGGTAGCTTTGTGCACTGCACTGTCAGTACTTCTACCAAAAGTGGAGTTCCGTATTGGTTTAAAAAGTGAAAATTCTCAGGACAGAAGCTCAGTCCTGCTCTGATTCTGTAGGACACTTGAATGGTGCAAGAGAAATTGAAGCTCTTGCCCAACCACATTGGATCACTTCTGGAGAATTCCTTGGTTTGGAGGCACCTAGAAGTTTTAGGTTTGCCTGCAGTCCAGAGCATAAGAAATGCATTAACAACAAGAAGAGTCATAAAGCAGAACAGCTGGCAGCTGCTGTGCTCTGGCAGTCCCCTGATGGTTGCAGGGCCAAAGGAGGAATAACCAGTTGGCATACTTTGAAGTGGCCCTAGGGCTTCTCCACATGTGCCCATCATAGGCCCCTTTGCTGCATACACGAGCAGATATGTCTCTGGTGGTTTTATGCTCTTGTTCTCAAAAGGGAAAATTGATCCTCAGAATGAACCAAAGAGCAGACTTTTATGTTTTTGTTTAATATTGAGAAGGTTGTTGTCATTTAGACTTCATAAAGAACCTTTTATTGGTGCTGCCTGCAAACATGCCAACTGAGAGAGATTGACCTCAGGCCAACATGAAAACAGTTCTGTGCTGCAAACCCTTCCTTACCAAAAGCTCCCCAACAATCTTTGGACACAGAAAATCAAAGCCAAGACAAAGAAACTGTATTCAGTGCATATTTTCTGTAACAGAACCCTTAGGTCATCTCAGGAATCACAGTCAGTGTATCAAACACCTTCCTTCTCCTTGGTCTCCCAAGCCAGCTTTCTTTTTTGCATCTTTGAGGGGTTTTTTTCTGAGATGGCTTCCCCTGCCTAGACATATCCTTTTATGTTCCTTTTAAGTTTAAGTAACAAATTGCTGTTTTTATTAAGATTCTGAGGATAGTCAAGATTTAAATGATTTACATTGAAAATGAGCCAATGTATTTTAAAAAGTGAAGTGTCATACTTCCACAATTAATGTATTTATGAAATTTATTTCTTTTGCCCAAAAAGCCACCTTTCTTTTTTTACTCTTTTCTGTAATCGTCAAGAATATTTTGTGATTTTTTTTTTTTAATGGCTTCTGAAAGAGTTATATTCTTTTTGTTTCTTCTCCTTCCCTGTCTGTTCTGTGCCCTACTTCTCTTTTGTTTTCTCTCCTGTTCTTCACTTTTATATTGCAAATTATTCTCTCTCCTTTTTTGGCCCCACACCTTCATTCCAAACCTCAATTTTATGTATGTTTCCAGTCAATGTTTAAGGATCGTAAGTCAGTTACCTCTATACCTAGTAGCTAGCATCTAATCTATACCTTATTAGGTATATCTTTTGTGCCTGTAGTAGAATCAATAGGGGTTTTTTAAGAGTGGTGTTTCAGTTTTTTTCATACTTACCGTTTTGGTACTGTTCTTCATGCTGTGTTTTTATTACATTGTGATCAGACAATACACTGGCAAGAATCACACTTCATATTGAGTATCTTGGTAAGTTGGTTAACAGAAAATTGTGAAGTATCAAAATAGACTTTAAAGAGATCTTAATCACCTGTGTGAATGGATTGACTAAGTTTAAGTATACAACTAGGTGATTAATTAGCTTAAAGATCCAAATGCATGCTTAAGTAGATGACCATCCCCCCAGGCTCATCCACTTGTTTCTACTCACTCAGTTAAGCATTCAATATTATCTGTAATACAGAATATTCCCATTTAAGGGTTCATGCAAGTTTTGCCACAGAGCCAAGTAATTATACAGTACTTTCCATAATGTGTCATACAACTACATAATTTTGAACACGTAGCTACTATCCTACAATACTGACATTAATAAATATCAGATAGAGTAATTGATCAGGGAGGCCAATTTTAAATTGTTATGAATCAAAGGGATTTTTTCATATTTTTTCCATGATTGCTACAGTGTTTTGATACAATTCCTTTTCCTAAAAATTCTGACATATTTTTTTAATTTTTGAGATGTAGCTCCTACAGATGTTAGTCAAGCACAATGCAGCTTCTGTGCAGTATTAGTCTTCTGCAGCAGTTTTTGAAATGGGAACTGCAAGTGCCCAGCACCTCTCATATCTAAACCTTATGCTTATTCATATGCTAATGATAATGTCTGTGAAAGCTGATACTCAAAATGTGTCTCTTTTGTGAAGGTGTATTTCATACTGTCTGGTATTTACAGATCATATGAATATAGACGTTGAGCTGATTGTGTCTACGCATCTCAACCGGGCATCTAAGTGATAGTACTGTGCATTCAACTCATTGCTGATAAAAAATTGAACCTGAAAAATGGAGGATGAGTATGCCATATAGTAGTCTTGCTGAGCTCATCCTGTGCACCCAAGGAATTTGAGGAGTAGGAACTCCAGATCATGCCCCAGTAGCTGGTGTCAAGGAAAATCACGATGTTATAGTTGGTAGAACCAGGAGGGGAGAAGGATGGTGTTGGTAGTTCTGGGCTATCCATTGGCTTATTATCTTGGATGCAGCACTTGCAGCCCTCTGTTTACCTTACATTTTTGTTCTTCTGGTGGAAAATGTCACTTCAGGGTTCTATGCAGTCCAGTCCATTGACTCCCAGAACTTTTCAATCTGCTGAGCAGCATCTTGAGATGTGCAATTCCCCGAGAGTGAGCTTACTCTCACTGGTACCTTTAGCTCAGTTTTGAGAATAGTATCAAAGCAAATTATATTTTATTTTGTTGATATTCATACAAGTATGCACACTTGTGCTGCAGTAAGGAGAGAATTGAGATGAAACACCGACAATTTTAAGCATTAGGAAGTCAACTGATATACTGGAGGATAACTGGGTTTCTCTTCTTGTCATCTCTCATATATCTTGAAATGACTCACTGCTTATATAGGGGAAAGCAATACTTCAGCTGCAGGATTAAAACTGTTAGTAATGGCTGCAACAAGTTAGCTGTGATTACCAGAAAAAGATTTTTCAGGCTAATGACTTTGAAATTTGATTTAGATAAATCTAATTTGTTTTTAGTTCAAAATAAAATATTTCTTTCTCTCACATACTTGGATAAGTCTTTAATGATTGTACTGCAATTATGTTAGCTGTTTGGAAGGCAATGTGCATGTGGAGTACACATACATAGAGAGAGAAACTGTATGGCAAAGAGAGGAATATGTTTCAAATATGCTAAAAACTGGGGACCAAATACTGCTTTTTGCTATGCCCATAAAATCTTGTTGACTTGAGGGGGGGTTGACAAGTGTAACTACGAGCAGGATTTGTCCCTTTGATTCGAGATGCATTATCAAATACTTCTAGGTAAGCAGAGGTTCAAATAATTGGGGGAACTGCTAGGTATGATATTCATGCTGGGGAACATAACCTAGGTAAGGGGGAGGTATTGAAGGTATTCTAATAAAAAGATTTTAGTATATTAAATTTTGTATTTCTAAAGAGCGTTGCTTGATCGTTTGTGTTGAGAAGCACTGGGAAATATATTACTGTTCACAGTTGTAGTATGCTTAAGGAGTGATCATGAAACTAAAATCCAGAAGATGCAGAAAGAGTTCTAATACGTCCATAGGAAAATACGGGGTTAAAGCGGACTATATTTTAAGCAGTGTTCAGTTGACTTGCTGTGTGGGGAGAGACTGAGCAGTCCTGGCTAATGACTTGTAGGTACTGAATCCTCAGGTCTCTCAGGTGGTTTCACTCGACCAGTTTCAGCAGAATGATGAAAAGGTTGAGATAAAATAAACTGACAGTTGCTACTCATCGCAGGCAGCAAGCTGTACCCTGGCAGATGAGACCCTGGGAGCCCTCTTTTTTAAACAAAGGCTTTCACTGCAGTGAGCAATGAACTCCACACAAAAAGGGAAAAGGAGGGAGAGATTGGCAGCTGGTGACCGACAGGAGGAGGGAAAGGAGGGAAACTGAGAAACACAGCAATTGTTGGCTAATTAGAAGCCATTCCCACCTACTTAATACCAACCCATTAAGCAGAAAACACTTTTCATCTTACTCTCGCTGCTACACATGACATTATACTCCAATCAATACCCTCCCACTGGCTGCCCCACTGCCCACAAATGAATACATTGCAGTTCAAGAATGCAGTAATTGAGTTGGGGCAGTGAAACTGCAGCTCACAGTCAAGATCTTTCTCTGAAGATACTAATATAGTGTTTGTGATGCTTAGATAAAGAAATCAAATCCCTATATTGACAGCTGTCAACAATTGGCAAATGGACGAAGTCAGCAATGAATCCATTTTAACCTTAGAGTGAAGAGAGAATAAATGTTTATTTCAGAGTATTTTTTCCCAGCTGAGTAAGAGATCTAGGGGTTTTGCACCCAAATGTTTAGATTTTCCAGGGCATTTTGAACTCTTATCCTCGGTTAAACCTACAGAATATATATGTATGCACATCATTATGGACATGCAACAATACATCTCTGTGTCAATACATCTCACAGGCTTCCCTGTTTTCTGGAGGATTTTGAAGTAGCCCTAAGCTTTTGAAAGCATTTACAGCTGCTTGCTTTCTTTTGGTTTGGTTTGGTTTTTTTAGTTTTGTAGGCTACATATACTCAGGCTATTTTTTTATTTCATTTTAAGTCCTACTATGATTTTTAGGGGTTACCTTAAAATGTACAGTTTGGTCCACAATAGTATGTTGTGCAGCAGATCCAGGATCTTACATTTTGACCATTAGGATCTTATATTTAAGTTCTACATTTAGATTCTTGCAACATTTTTTTTTTTTTTCAAATTAAATCCCTTGTTCCCTGAGCCATCTGGAGTTGGTAATACTATGCACAATCTGCAGCATAAAGTACTACTGTGCAGACTGCAGTATAATTCCTTCTTTATGCCAGTTTTGTCACAACAGAATCAAAACAGTAGGACACTGTTACTCTCCCTTCTTGGTTAGACTGAAGAAGACATCAGTAGGTCTTTTGGAAGGGCTGGAAGGAGGTTCCAATGCAACACATGACATCTCTCCATCCCTTTCAGTTCCAAAATGAATTGAGTATCAATTCAGGAACTTAGATTCCTTACAATGCAACTGTTACTTTGTTGTGTCTTTCCAGTTGTATACTATTTTAAGCTTATTAGTATAATTATCATTAATTTTCCCTGAATTCATTTGTTTCCCAATATTGTAAAGCACCTTTCAGCCACACGCTTTGTGTATGCTCCCTGGGTTTCTTTTGATACATGTTACTGACAATCTTAGAAAAAGATTTGTCCTCAGTACAGTCTGTAAAGAGGAATGAATCATCTTCTGATGGAGAAAGCTGGAATCTTCACCACTTGTGAAGATGCAAGTTGAGTTGAATATGATAAGGTGGTATAGAGATACTTGGATAGGACAATCAAAGCTTCCACATAGGTACAATCTGATTTTTAAAATAATCTGATTTTAACATTTGTTTCTGTAAACTATGGGACTTTGGTTCATTTAAACACAGAGGTGTACAAGTTCAGTCTTACTTTGACTAGACGCCAGTTAGAAGGATCAGAGGCAGGCTAGGGAAAACGTGAAGAGCAGTTGGCAGTCCTTTTCTTTCTCAGTGCCAAAGCCTGTGGGGTTAATTTGAAGATACCCAAATCACCTTGGCAGCATCGTCTCTAGTCTTTTCCAGAACTGTGAAATTTAATGAGCCAGGACAATAAACATAGGATCATAGAAAAATAGTAATGGAAGGGACTTTAAGAAGTCATCTTATCCAGCTCCAGTGTAGGAGCAACAGTTTTTATGTCATTTCTAAGGGAAGTTTGTCTTGCCTGTTCTTAAAATATACTTGGCAATGGACTTTCCACAGCATCCATGAACAATCTATTCTAATGGGTAAAATGATGCAGGAAAGGGAAAATACTAGAAAGTTTTTCCTTTATGTCTGAAGTTGTTTGTAGTTCAAACTCTGTATCTGTTCTATCCAATGAGAATGTCAAATCATTCCTTCCATCTTTGCAGTAACCTTGGAGAAAGGCATTATCTGACACATGCTGGGGTTTAGAAGAAAATTTTGTGATTTCTGAAAAGGATGGTTATAAAGATTACTTGGTCTAAGTATTAATTAGATATGATGGAAGGTAGTTCATTCTTATGAGCATGACTGATGGAAGGAGGCAGAAAGAACATGCAAGGATCTGGTTTCCTTAATATTTATTTTCCAGTTATCTTGTCCAGTAGGACTAGTCCATAGTGCTCAGCTGAGCACAGTAGATTGGTACCCACTCCAAAAGCACAGGAAGAACAAGGGCTTCACCAGCAAGAAATAGACCAATGCAGAGGGAAGGGCTGCTGCTTATTCTTAAATGGTGTCTCTAAGTGCTGGGAAGCTTTGTTATTCAAAGTCCCTTACATAATTCAGGACTCTTCTTCTTACATAAGTTTCTAAAGCAGGAAAGCAGCTAGATTTCTGAATTCATCTTATTGAGTTAATCCACTCATGCTTCAACTCTTACCAGAGATACAACGGAACTCAAATAAAATGCTTTAGATCCTTATTTATGATTGAGGATGTTTCTTCTAGAAACCTAGATGTGAGATCTGAACAGTCTCTTTATCCATTCTAGACTGTATGTTTTGATACTTCAAAAAACAGACTCTGATTTTTCTCCAGGTTCAGTGCTCAGTAATTGAATCCATATACTCAAATAAATAAAATTACAGTACTGCTGTGTGCCTTCACAACTCTTGATTCTCATAAAGCTGTACCGAGTCCTGTTTTGCCAGCCTTTTGTAAAGAGAAATCAAAATATTTACAAGCCAAATGGCTCATCTTTTGAGCCCTTATCAAATGCTTATATTCCATTTTCATCAATTCTTTTTTTTTTTCCTCCCATGGCAACTTAAGGCATTTTTTCCTGATCTTGGAGCCCCTTCGAATAGTCTTATCTGTGATAGTTCCCTAGCCAGGTTTGCAAGTCAAATTCTTTTCTAAATGTTACTCCTCTTTCTATCCTAAGATGTAACCATAGCTGCCTCCGTTAGTAAGAGCTTCCTACAGAGAAGCTTCTACCTAAGTTAGAAGCTGGCAAGGCTATTGTTGGCATAGGACTCCTTCATGAAAAAGAGTCTGAGGCTATATTTGTCTTCTGCAGAAGTTATAACTAAAGGAAGAGAGTACAAAAATCATCAGTCTTCAAATAAATCAAATTATCAATAAAACCCATTCAAATTGCATCCAGCAAGCATTCTGCTCAAGGAGACACTGCTTCAGGAAAATGGCTTCATCATAGCTGAACAGAAAGAGTATCCTGTGGAAGCAGTTATGGTCAGGGAGTTAGTTAGTCTTCCATACATTCTTTCACTCCATGTGAAACAGAGGCATGTGTGATTTTTCTTCTACCCATTTCAGTCATCTCACTCTGCTGTGAATGCTCCAGATTGACAGATGGAGCCTCTCTGGAGAAGAAGGATGTTTCTTTCCTCTACTTACATGTCCAACAAGCACTGCAGAGACACGTGTTGTTTTGGGTTTTATATTGTGAGGTGCCACTGTGTTTGGGGGTGTTTGAGAGAGGAGTGTTCCTAATGGAAAGAAAGTAGAAAATTGTCTATGAATGTTGTCTACTGTCAGACTTAAGATGAGATATGATGTCTATTATTGATTTCCATAAACTTGAGCTTTGTGTTCAAGCTCTCATAATCATTGAGTCTTCATTGTGTCTCTAGCTGTAAACATTTTCAAGTGTTTGTCTCTAAGGATGCACGTGTGGGACCTGCTAATGTCCAACATAAACAGTCACATTTAGTTAAGGAGAAAACTTTTTTTTCCTGACTTTGTAATTTCTGTGTACACAGAACTTTGTGGTCTAGATATTAAGGAGGCTGTTGCATTTTATTTGGACTAGACTGAGGTTTCCTATGTGCCTGAGAATCTCAGTCTCCATGGATAAAACAAGGGCTTAAGAGCTTCTGAAGTAATCATTACTTAGAAGACTGAAGGATTGTGCTCTACAGCTTCCTAGAAACAGATGAAAAAAGTTTCCCTCCATCAGTGTTTTTTTAATTGTGATTCTGAGGTGTTAGCAGTTGATATGTGTTTGGTTGCTGCAAGAGTTAGCTGAAACTTTATTTTTTATTTAATATTTTAAATGACAATTTTCATTAAAAAATGGATCATTCATTCCCCCACCCCAATAAATTCAGTTTGATTTTTGCATTAATTCTAACTTTACATCGTTTTTTTCCTTATTTCAAAGTTGTCTCCATTGGCTGATTTTATACATATATATATATTTGGCAATTGCCTATGTGGTAACCTTCCATTTTTTATACCTACCTGAGATTCATGAGGTTCTTTCATGTTTGCTTTGCTATACACAATTTTATTTCTCTGGTTTGAGGTTTTAGCCAACTTTTTATATACTAAAAGTAAGATGAGAAAATAATTATTAGCAACTATGATCACCTAAAAAATTGGTCCTTAGAACAATCTCAGATTAAGCCACAGTGGCTCAGTCTCAGTAGCTGCCTCGAAGAGTTGGGTTTAGCTGGCTAATGGTGCATGTCTCTGCATGGTGTACCTCCCATGGTCTACTTCTCTGTATTGGCACAGTATGAGATAGAAGTAAGCAACACTCCCCTGTTGCAGAGTCACTCTTTCTTCCTCATTTTCCTGTCATATTAGTGGTATTGTAAGCAGAAATACTTGAAACTGCAAAGTGTGGGGTTTAAAATCAGTTTTAACTGAAATTGCAGCCACTAAGTTTTTTTGTTTGTTTTTTTTTTATGCATTGCATGTCACTACAAGGAAACTGAAAATGTTTCTGAACCTTCAACAGCAATCTTTCTGGAAATTTGAGATTCTTTTAAATTTAACCTTAAGGTAATTCAGAATTGTCTGGCTTTATTATGCTCACTGGGGGCATAAATGTTATCATTTAACTGGTTTTACACACAAATTCCTGATACAAACTCAGCCTTGATTACATACGTGCAGTTTTATATGTATGAATGATTGCAAACTTGTACCTGAAAATATGGTCTATCTTGATAACCAGAGAAAACTATTAAACAGTTTAAGACATTAAATGTATTTATGACCAATCCATGGTATCCTTTCAAAAATCACCATTCTTATTAATCATTATGAAAAATAAGATCTTTCACAGAAAATTGTTTCTTAATGAACAGAATACTGTCTTGGAGAGCAAAGTATAAGAGATTTAACACTTGACAGTATTGTTCTGAGAGGAATTTTGGTGCTTTTAGGTCAACTCTTCATGTAATTTACATAGAAAAAACAGCTTAATACTGTTCTTGCCCCTAATTAAATGAAATTGGTATTCGCTTTATTTAGCAGCAATGAGGTATAGCAGGATCTGGAATATGAGAAAAGAAGAAATAAGTTCATTGTAAGCTGAGGAACAAGGTCCACAAGTATGAGCCTTTACAAGTAGCCTTGTCTTACCTAAATGACACTTACAGCACAGTTAATTTCCTCTCAGGAGTGGCTCTGCATCATTTCATTGGAAATATTTTATATTAAGAAATTGTCTTTGAGTAAGAACCACAGGTTATTGAATTAGTAAATATACCTCTTTTCCTCGAAACTGGGGGAGCATGCCTTTTGACTCCACCTTGCTTCCCCTACAATATACAAGTATAGGAGACGTTTTTCTTTGAAGTTCTTATGAGGTCCATGATGGAGTCCAGCATGAGCAAGACGTTTACTGCAGGCAGGGGTAAGAAAATCTTATTCTTTATTTTGTGCAGCCACTCTATCCTGGACAGCAATGCTATGGAGGATGCACTTGCAAAAGAACACTCCATTCTAGCGTTTTAGATCAAGACACCAGTGCAAAATTGGTATTTTTAATACCCCTCTCATGACCGTCTATGGTCGTTTTGTTTGTAAGAGGTGATCGAGGGCCAAATACAACCCTGGGGTAGGGGGCCGAGGTGAGTGGGGGACTTCTAATCGTGCCAGGAGTTGCATTTAGCCTCTAGAGGGTGCGCTTTGATCCCTCTTGATCACACAACAATTTGCTGTGACCAAAGCAAGCGAGCGGGTGAATATAGCCACTTCTGCATGAGCAGCAACATCAGACACCAGCAGACACTGTTGAGGCAAGGCTCTCATCTTATGCAATAAACCATTTCAGCTTATGTGTACTCTTCAGAGCTGGAACCTGCCTCTTTTTTCATTGAATTGGATGTTAGGTATTCAATCAGCATTCAGATTTATGCTTTAGATGCTCATGAAAGAGGATGCTTTCCGTCGTGTGCCTGTCAGTGGTGATGCTTGCATGCAGTTTTTATATTTTTGGAGTTATTGTCTTAAAATATTAACACAAACATCCTGCCACATAGACAAATCTGTGGAGATACTGAAATCTGAAGAGCTAAGAGATTTGCAATATAAGGTTTTCTTTTACCCTTTGACTTCCTTATAAATCCTTTTTTTTTTTTTTCTTTAATGTGAAAGGTGTCTTCAGGAACATAGCTTATCGTTTTCCTGTGATATATGTGTGCTTTAAAATGTAGTCTAAATTTGCTCAGTAAAAATCACATTCGGGATCTAGTAGTATAGTTGCATTCACGACAGAATAAAAGGCTTGTATTACTACATCTGATTCAAAACAATGGCTTAATTGGCCAGGAAAATGTAGTTATCAGATGATAAAGATATGAAGTCAAGGGCAAGATATGCCTGAAAACAAGCATTTTCCTGCCTAAAATTAGGCAAAGTTAATAGGTTAAATTTTGTTTATTGAATAAGAGAACCCAAAGTTGATTGATATAGTAATTTCAGTGTTTGCTATGGCAAATATTTAGCTCATTATCAGTTTTAATAGCATTTTGCAGAACAAGCCTTTTCTTGACATGCAGAAAATACTATTAAATTTCCCTGCATAGATACATTGTTATGACATGCAATAACTACTTGAATATAAAGGGGATTAATAATTTAAAAGGTGTTAACAAATTAGGGCCATCATTAAAAATAGACTTTGAACCATTTTGTAGAAAAATCAGATTGAGGTAATGCTCCGCTCTTATGATAAAGAATTACAGCATTAATTCTGCAAAGTGAACTTATTGCTCCTATTCGTCTCCAAAACCCTGGAGCATTAAAAGACAGGAAGAATGAAATGATCACTGCGTTTTTTCAGGCACAACAGCTCTAATATTTCCATCACAGTTTCACAGCTCAGCTTGCATGGTTGTGCTAGAGGAAAAAGCCCATAAACGTCATGCTTCCCTTTGTTTTGTTTTGGCTGGTCTTATGAAATCGGGTCGAATATTTTCAGACAGTTTATATTAATATACTGAGAATTTTGCTTGTACAGCATCTGTGCAGAGTATAAAGCAAACATTTCTCCTGTATAGAAGCTGTTCTTTTCTTGATTTTAAAATGTAATCCTCAGTTTTCTCTTGCATTTTGTTTTTCCTTTCTTGCAACAATTGATGACCAGAGGCATTTCAAGGTTGAATTCTTGTTGGTTTGCAAATTATTAATTTGTTTTCTTTCCAACTTGAGGCAAACAGAAATAAGATCACTTTTGAAGCCCTTTCTTCATTGTTTCATATTGCATCCATGAAACATGCAGAAAAATGGATCCAAGTTTTTCTGCCATAAGTGTATTAGGAAATACATTCGTGATTCTTACTCATGTGAGTAATCCCTGCTCATAAGAATACTTTCACTGCAGTAAGGGTCAGGAGTGGACCCTTATTTTAGAAATAATTCAACTGAAAGATTTAAACAAGCTTTAAAAGGCTAAGCTTTTATTTTTGCTTTATTCCTCTTATTGTTTTTTTTCAGACATATTTTGGAGAAGAAAAAATAATTTCTAGGATTTAAGTGATAAATTTCACATTTGAAGGACAGAGATACCAGGAGCTCTTTCAGGCCCCGAAGGTAGCAAAATATTTGTCCTCTCTCCCTCTCTTATTCTCACTTGCCATGGCAGTCATCTCCCTTCATAACATTTCCCTCTCACCCCCCTTCCTGAGTTTTCCCTCCCCTTCTCCTTGCACTTTCTGAGACCACAGAACCCAGATGGTGACCTCACTGTTGCCAGGCACTGGGGGAGCTGTTTCTGTTATACCCACCTCTCGATAGCTGTACTGAGAAACACGCCAAAAGTCCAGTGCTGAGATATGTTTAATTTTTATATGACTTTCTTTCCAGCGAATTTGTTTGTCAGCACCAATTTTTATTCCCGAACTCAAGTCTCCGATATAGGCAGTGGTGCAACATCAAGTTTAAATAAAACAATGAGTTTCCAGTCATCTAGTTGTGATTTTAGCAGAGTCAGATGTTGTTAAAGCACCAATCAATAAATGGTTAAAGCATTATTTATATAGCACCTCTATTCCTGCTAATACTGAAAAATTCATAACACCATGACATTTTTCAGGCAGAAGTGCATATGTTGGTGCAGACAAAAAGAACATCTCCTTTTATGTACCAATACACCAGTGTTTGATTTTTTTTAATCACACAGAATGAAGTGTGATGGAGAAAGTAGAACATGTAGCAGAGGAGAAAAGATTCATGTTCTGATAAAGTATAAAATAAGAGTAACTGTGGTAGAGATACAGTTAGGAAGGGACATCAAGGATAACAAACTATTAGTATGTTATTAGCCAGAGGAGAGTATTAGCCTGCTATACAACAGAGGGGAGAAACTCTTAATAGATGACCTAGGGGAGGCCAATGTGCTTTAATGCTTTTTTTGCTTTAATCTTCACTGAAAAGGTCAGCTGGGATCATGTGGCAAACAGAGTTTATATCTGCCACAGAAAAAGCAAGATCCAAGGCTAGAACAGGAGAAAGTAGGCTAGAGAGTACTTAGAGGAGTTAGATCTTCAAAGCAGATGGGCCTCAGAAACTTTATCCTACAACACTTAAAAAACTGGTTGGAACAGTCTTGAGGTCATTAGCCATTTTTGAAAACTCATGGAGGTCAAGTCAGGTTCCAGAGTAGTGGAAAAAGACAAACCTGATGCCTGTTTTTAGAAAGGGAAAGAGGAGGAGCCACCAAGGAATTTCAGACAGAACAACTTAGGATGCTGTCTTGGAAAAATACCAGAACATACAATCAGATATTTGATAGATACCTAGGAGAAAACAAGGAAATGTGTGACAGCCAAAATGGATTTGCCAAAACAAATTGTGTCAAGCCAAAATAATTAACAGGGCAACAGGACTTCCAGGTAAAGAAGTTAAAATAAGGAAAATATATATGATATTGTCTGTCTGAAGCTTTGACGTAGTATTACACGCAACACATAAGCAAGTAAGGAAGCAGGGACTACATGAACCTACTGTCAAGTGGGTAAATAATCTTTATAAAAAAACCTGACGATTAAAAGCTATCAGTGGCTGTTGTTAGAAATGGAAGGCTGTTTAGCATGGGCTTCTATAGGGATCCAAGCCTGTACTATCTTGTATTTTCATTCCTTATCTGGAGACTGGAATAGAGAGTATGCTTATCACATATGCAGATAACACAAACTAGGGAAGGAACATAAGCATTCTGGTTCATGGCATTGCAATTCAAAAAGGATCCTGACAAATTGAGAAACACACATTTTGTAATGTTCTCGGCATTAGTGTGTGTGTATGTGTGAGTATATATAATCCAGAATAATCAAGTTACAAAAAGGGAGCAAATACCAGTTCTGTGGAGAGGAAAAAAAAATCTAGACTCGCAGTAAATCACGAGCTGAACCTGAATCAACAGTGTTAAGTTGTAAAAACTGCAAACATCTTACTAAGGTATTGAAAATGATGACTCTTGAAGTAATCCTGCTCTACTCAACACCTGATAAGGTCTCACATTAGTGTCGTAGCAGTTCTGGATATCGTGCTTTATGAAGTAAGCAGACAAGCTGGAGAAAGTTCAGAAAGTTTGAAAAGGAGCTAAAAATCATGACCAAAAGAAAAGTTTAATTTAATGGTAGATTTTGTGCCCTGCGTCTCTTCTGTAGACACAGAAGAAGAAACAATAACAGAGTTGAGATATGTATGAAAATGAACTGTGCGATGTCCGTTGCAGCCACATGTTTCAATGGTTTATGAGTTGCCATTATGATGAGGGTGATTTTTATATGTGTCCCTCCCTTGTCCACTTTCCAGCCCAGGATCATTTCATCTCTTCCTAGGCTGCCAGGACTACAAGGGGTAAATGCAATCTTTCAGCTTTTGTCTCAGTGTTTCCTTCCAGAGCATTGTCTCTTGAGGCTTAAGGCATGTACATGACCTCATATGAAGTTACTATTAATGGCACTTTCATGAACGTGCTGACTACACAGTACAAGTTTTTTGCTGGTTTTGTGTGGTTTTTATCCTCAGGTACAGACATTTTCAAATGCAAATATTCAAGTGAAGAGAACATATGTATTCTAAATTCACAACCTCCCCTTTTGCTATTCCCGGGGCTGCATGCCCAAAAAATGACAATCCTGTCTTAAGGGAGCGGCAGCATGCAGTGCCTTCGACATCGTTTCTGTATAGAACATAAGGGCTTACGTTGGCAGTTTTGGCTAGAAAGGGTGGGAGGCTAGAATGTCTAGCAGCGATTCAGTGTATTCCTTAGGGGTTTTTCACATGAATGATTTGATTGTAAACACAATGGGAACTATAGGTACTTACATGTATGTGTCCATACATTGGTGAACATGGTCTCTTCCGTAAATGCTGAAAAAATTCCACCACATGAGAGAGGTGCAATTACTGAATGCTTTCTAAGACACTTTTGTGCTCAATCCAAGTATTGTGGGGAATACTAACCCTTTTGTAGGAGTTATTTATGAAAACCTGAATATGGCATCCCTGTATAGCTGGGACATACATGAGGGAGGGGCTCTGGTGCAAATAAGTCTGGAGAGTGGCACGCAGATCTTGTTTAAAAGGCATTGAGAGCAGCTTACAAGTAGTAGTGTTAGGATTAAGAGTAGCTTGCAAGTAAGAATTTGGGGTGGAGGTTATTTCCTACTTTCTTGTTCTTACTTCATTGTATGAAACTTCTCTGCTTCTCCGAGGGCAAGTCAATCTTGCCTTGATATGTTTTCCAAATAATCCGCTGTATAATTACTGTTTTAAAGCTACTTAGAGGTAAAATGTTCTGGTATATGCATTTTTGAGTCCTAAAACCTCTGGTAATTAGGATTTGAAGATGACCACATGCTGTGACTGAAATGCTCCTTTCCACTGGCTGATACCAACCAAGAGATATATTTTCTCATTGAGCATTTTACATGCGCTCACAAGATTGTTTCTCTTGCTGCCAAGTCTTCTGATATAGTATGATTTTCATTAAAATTTATTTTTCAATTTAAAATTGTTTCCATGTTAATATAACGTGGTTTTCAACTTGAGGCATAGGTAATAAGCAACAAGTAAGACGAATTTAACAGAAATTCTATTGGGTCTGTAGTGTTTTCTCCCTCTACTCAGTATTAAGGGATCTATAACCCAAGAAATCAAGGCTTTTGAAAGTAAACTAAGCAAATAAAAAGTCAGGGCGGGGTGGTGTATGTTGTAAAATATTTAATATTTGAGCATTTGTCCATGTCTTTTGGCCTCTAGAAATTACAAATATTTGTAGATTTGAAATTCAGAGAACTATTTGAAAAATTAATTGAGTACAATACTTTATGATTAAACTATACCTATAATTTCAGGTTTCCTACAAGCTTTAAACTATTTGATTGCTTACATTTTGAAGGAAGAAGAGAAAGAGAAAAGGGCTATAGAATGATGGAAGTTGTTTCAGAGTCTGACTTAATAAATGTGACAATCAAATATGAGGATTTTTGGAAACAGAGATAAGTGATGCTAGCCCGAAGGCTGAACTTAATGTCAAAGAGGGTGTTCATGCAAAGTAAAACAGTGTATCTAGTAAACTAGAGAAATACCATCTTTGGAGAAAAAAATCTCTAAAGGTTTTATGCCACTTTTAACAGACAACAACAAAAAAGCCCTAGCTGTACCTCAGGATATGATCAGTCTTTTTGAACTGAATTTGTTCAGTGCTTTTTTGTTCTTCAGTGCTGTCTGCAAGCATTCCCTGTCTCAGTTATAAGGCTCAGAGTTTGGCAGTTTTATTTCTTTGTTATATTTTCATCATGTGAGATAAAAAGTCACCTATGAGTGATATAATGGAAACAAATGTTACCTGTATCTGAGAAGGAGGAAAAAAAGCCCTCAGCTGCACTGAATCCATGCACTTATTCTTTCATAAATTTTTTGAAAGTTTTTGAAAATGATAGGTGATTTTTTTTTTTTCTTCTCTGCTCTGCCAAACTGCCTCTCTACCAGAAGTGAAGTTCAGTAGCCACCTTAGGAATAGCATTTCTCAGGCTAGCTGAGGTTGCGACTGTTGTAGGTATGATATGTTCAGGCTCTGTGGGAGGGGATGAAGGCTGCATCACTCTGGAGTAGCCCCTGGAGGTTAGCTTAGAGCAGCAGTACCGCTTTGGAGGAGGCTGTCAGCCCTCTGGGCAACAGGGATGTGCTGTTTTTAATAAGTACATTGCACAAGACAGTATCTATGAGGTAAAGGGGATTTCTTCACAATAAAGTCTCTTGAAAAATTATGATTAGTAAGTCCAAAGCTGCATAGTTAATTTCTGAAGAATATAGTGTGTTCAAAATAACAAACAGTCCTAGATGTTTAAAATGTGAATACAGCCTAAATAAAACACATTCTACAGATGAGCAGTTTGGCTCATCCCTTGCTCAGAGATTTGAATTTGAGCTCCTTTTTGTTTTTACCAGTTGTGAAGGAGTTAGAGATATGAAGATCATTTCATTTCATTTAACTGCAGGTCTTCAGCTAAATAATATTTAATTTGATTAGTCAGCATATTCATTTTTGGGAGGAGAAATTGAGAGGAGGACAAAAATAATAGGGACTGTCAATAAGTTTGCATTTTCTAGATATCACAATGCCATATATATTGCAATAAACTGCTTTTCAGAATGTGGAGTGCAGCAGGTTTTGAGGCTTTCTATATAGCTTGTACTTTCATTTCTTGCTTTAGTATTTGGTGATGGCAAACACGTCATCTATCTCATGTTTTTTTCAAGTTTAGCTACTTATGATCTTCATCAATTAGTGACTGAAAGGTCAGGCTTTTTTATTGGACACATAGTAAGTAAACACATCAAAAAATTACTCAAAAATGAAAACTGAGCACTATGTTATCAACATATTAAGCAAAACTCACATGTTCATGACGAGCAATTGAGTGAGCTAAATCAGACAATACTTTAAATATGACATGATGTGACAAAGAGTCCCTTATATTTTCTCTTACGTATTTTTCATTATTATAAAATCTTGTAAATCTGGTGTTCATAAGCTTGATTCACTGACCTGCTCATTGAATTTGGGCAGACGTAATCAAAAAGTCCTGCAGAACATCATTGATGAACTGATCTAAAATGAGACCGCAAGATTGCCTAGCTCTTTATTTCCAAAGAAATGCATGTCAGCCAGAAATGAAGGCTGAGGTTCTGGTTGTCCTAAAGTTATTACGAGTGGGAGATTATACAGACATATATGGTAGTGATGAACAGAGATCAGAGAGACCAGAACATCAAGGGGAAGGAGAAAGGGGAATTTAGAGATCAAAGATTGCAGAGAAACTGGAGGGAGAGTTGGCTTTGTCTCCTCTGCCAAAAAAGGTGTGGTTTTTTTGTAGAAAAAAAACCTAACAGTAGGGTTAGTTATTTTGCTGTAGAAGACAACAAAAGTTCTCTAGCTTTTACTGTGCTGTAGCTGAAAAAGTTCAACTGCAGAAGTGAACTGTAACACCTCTGTCCCTTGTCTTCCTTTTTACTTAACAGTGAGATAATTCTTAATGAATGAACTGAATTTCTCTGTTTTATTTCATTGAACACTATTCAGAGATGAAAAATCTAAAAGAAGGAGCAGCCTAACTTGGACAAAAATGATGGAGTCTGATTTTCATGCTAAGCAACATTTGACATGACAGGAAGGACTCAGACTATCAGAAAAGCACATAGAGAGTGATATCTGGAGAGAATTAGGCACTGAGGGCTGTGCAGTATGAGATAGCAATTTATTTCCCTCTTTGCCACCAATTTGCTTTATAAATGTTGAAAACTCACTTTTCCTCTCTGGTATGTTTTTTTTCTTGTTTCTTAAATAATCACAGAAAAGCACAGTTATTAGTTAATTCTTCTCTTAATCCTTCATTATTCAAGAAAAGAGCTTACTGAAACGTAAGGTCAGATCTCTTTAATATTGGCTATTTATAATTAGACAGTGAAAGCCATACCTAAATATTTAAAGCAGTTTGAGATGTTGATTACCCATAACTCCCAATGGAAATATACACTTTATTTATGAGAAGCCTAGGGAGAGAATGAAATCTGTGTATTTTTGGAGGTTCTGGGAGAGTATATCAGAAAAGTGTGTGTCCAGAGTGATTCGGGTACAGTTGATTCTGGTCAAAATTATTATTCCAGGACCATTTTTTATTATCTTGTGCTTCTTGGATATCAGTCAAAGATATGACATTAAATGCCATATCTGTAGTACTCCAGTTTTAAAGAAACTTGCTACAAATTATAGCTTTTCTGTACTTTCTCGTATAAAATTAGCTGAGACTTTGAGGAAACTTGTCTACAATTTCTCCCATCTCATCAGCAGTAGACAAGGCTTTGTCAGAAAGCTTTGTATAAAGAAGGATCTGTGAGAGTACGCTTATGCTGGGTCATGTCCTAAGTTTCCTTTATCATACAAGTTTCTGTAGAAGCAATTTGCACAACATGAGTATTTGCATGATAGTAGATGCAGCAAGAGCGCAAAGTAGTAGTATTTCTCATGATTGAGTTACATTGGAAACAATTGCTACAGTTTGGTGAATTATTTTAGCTCTGTTAAATTTTCATCTACAAACGTGTACTGGCAGCCAACGTGTCTACCACCAGGTTCTTGTTACTTTCTAGAGAACATAGTATGTAATTCTCATTTTTAGTACTTGAAAATAATTATCAGAAAAACTTCCTCACCCCCAAAGTTAAAAAGCAATAATAATAAAGCCAAATTGTAATAACTTTAGTTTCTGGTCTTCAGGATGGACCTCGTAGTAGTATCCTCTTAAATTCACAGCAAAAGAATGATTTTGTTAATAGACTAAATTTTCCTCTAGGATTATGTGTTTAACAGATGTCTACTGTATACCTTATCTAGGGAGTTGATTCTTTGTTTAGTATAAGTAGCACTGGGATCACAGTAAAAGAGAAGGCTAGCCTCCTTTGCTGTCTGCAGACTAGATTGCCTTAAGAGACATTGAGACCAGTAGAGAAAAAAGAAATTACACTGATCCAATAGATATACTGCTGAGAGGTTTCTATTATATTCTTACCTCAGACATTGTACCACCATTAAATTCACACTTTCAGGCCCTGGGAATCAGGTCAGCATGACAGAGAAGTTTGGCTGAAATGAATCTGCTATATTAGTTTTTGTGAAAATGATTAAGCTCTGCAGGTTCAAGATCAGTACTATTTTTCATGCAGTCATTGTTTCAAAGCTAGGCAAATAAACCCTAATATAAAAGAGAAAATGATAGGGAGCCAGACAAAGATGAAATTGAGCAGCAGAGTAAACAAACTACCTGAATACATGATCTCTAGTAGAAAACAACACCAAGTCATTTATTTGGCACTGTTAAAAATCAGCTGGCAGGCAATTTTATTTTTTTTTAAGTATTTTAAGTAGACTGCCCATCAAATAAGCATAATTATAATCAAAATTCTTACAACGTTCTCAAAATTCCTAAAGGCAATCAGCTCCACTCAAATTAGTAACTTGGATAAATCACCATTAATTAGCTAATATAAGCCAGCAGGTGGTTTTGAGCCCAGAGAGATTCCCTGGTTATTTAAATTATGTATACTATACTACACCAAAGATAGAGTAAGTGAAAGGGGAACAACAGGCACAAGTCTGGGTTGGTGGTTTTTTGTTTTTTTTTTAAAAAAGGGGGGGGAACCCAACCCAAAACTGTTTAGGGATGATGCTCAGCTAAAGTCTTCTCCAACTCCCACGTCCTACCCAAAGGAATACAAGGCAGCTTTGACCCTCAGCTCAGATAATATAATCCAGGAATGTTCTGCATAGTTCCTATTTCAACACTGAAATATATGCAGGAAACAAAATCTTCATTGGAAGCTTGCTTGAATGGGTTTGTTCTGAAGATATGGTGAGTACTAGAGGATGGACATAGCAGTGACTATGTTTTATAAAAAGTGCATCAGTGAAGCCAAAAAGATAGCCTTGTCAGCGTATAGGTTAATCACAAAAACAGAGGGTGATTCTTTTTTGTGAGCTTGTGGTAGATCCTTCCTATAAATAAATTAAATGAAAATTACATCATATTAAGAGATTAATGTTCAATCTTCTAAGACCAATGCTGTTGTGCTCCGTTGTGGACAATAACTGTTAAGAACCAAATTGAACACTCTTACATTAGTACAGCAGAAGAAAATTAGAATTTTTTTAAATACTGCTACCAATAGCTTCATGAGACCTGAGGTTCTTTGAAAAAGCTGATCCATATCTGCATGCAAATCTATTGTCTTGCAATAATTTCTATTTGTATGGTGTGTTACCCTAAAAATCCCAGAGATTGCCATAAAATTTTGTCATAAATTGCTGCCGCCCATAAGACTTATGCTTGGTGGTCATGGAAAATCGAGGCTCAGCTATATTTTACAGTCTTTGATTGAAGCTAATGACGTTTTGTGGGAGGAAACAGCAAGATCAATACAGATATGTGTATTTGTCCCAGTGACAGCATCTCTGAAGGTCTGGACTGTGATGCAGTGACAGTACTTTAAAGGATTAAAAATCCTGCCAGGTATTACTGAATGATGTGCAGGTCTTGTAGTAATATTTAATCCCAATGCGTGCTCTTGGATCATCCGTACTTTTCACATTAATCAACTCAGTGTAATGGTCTGTTACAAAGAACTGAGATTGCATATTGCATTGTATTGCTGCCTCTGTATCTGGCATATCCTTTGTGCTGGGTGATGTATTTTGATGATAAACTTTCATACGTTTATGCAGGTTTCTAGTCTATCACATTTTTTTTTCAATGTAAATGATAAATGTATTATAAACATATTATCCACAAATTATTTAGCATTTCCATTCAAATATAAATTTCTATAAATGGAGTCTGTTCAATACTAGAAAGAATACCATAGGAAGAAGGGGTTTTCATTGCCATATTATAACCCAAATCCTCAAGTCCTTAATGTTTTGCTTAACAGAGAAAACACGACGCCTCGACCTACCTAAGTCCTCCCCACTTCTGCAATAAACACTTAGGAATCGGGCTTATCCCACATAAACGAGGAACCAAAGTGGTTCCCGAGTTGTTTGAACAGTGTAGCATTGTCAAGCCTCAAGACATGTTGCGAACTACTGTGCAGTCTTCACAACATTTCAATTAAAAACACTCTTCTGTGGACTATCTCCCATGGCCTCACAGACCAATGCTTCCTTAGTGGATCAAAGTCCCTCACAGAAGAGGACAATAGATATACAATAATCGAAAGCATGAAGATCGGTGCACGTGGTCAACTTTCCAGCTGTTGATAGAGACTCTGTTAAAAGATGATACAGACTAGAACTTAATTCATTTTGCTATGGACTTCTTTACCCACTGCCAGTCTCCATGGGCCTGCCACAATTGCTTTGGGTGGGTGGGTAGACCTGGACCACACAGGAGTTCACCAAATTTGAGTGCAATTTTTCTTCATTTTTAAAAGGTTTTCTCAGCCTTTGCCCTAGCCTTTCACTCTTCCACTGAAAAAAAGAGTTAGGGCATAAGCAATGATTTCAGGATGTATGTCAGTCAAATGCAAAATATGTAAAAATGGTAACAACTATAACTAATTCCATAGGGAAAATTAATTCCATATATACAGAAAAGTAGTACCACTACTTTTTAAAAAATGTGTCCTGCATTGTATTTTAAACTACTTTAAAAATTCTTTTTTTCTGGGCATCATATAGAAGTATACAACTGTTCAGGGGGAAAAAAAAATGCAGACTTGTTGCTCAACACATGCAACAGTGCCCTTTGATATCTTTTTTTTCGGACTTTGTAATAATGCTGTGACTACCGCTGTTCACAAATATTTTATTTATAAAAACTATCCTCCCACCGGGCTGCTGCAGATGATCTGCAAGCCGAAGAGTAGCCTGTGAACTCCACTCGCTCTAGGAAATGGTGCTTCTGTTTTTAAGCAGAAAACAGAGAAGGGTTTGAGATTGGGTTGAGATTTTTAGTAAATAGTAGTGCGTTCCCAATTTCAGTATATAGAACAAGGGATCTAGCCGTCGGTTACAGTGTTAAGATAATAGTTTAATGTCCAGTCTTTCTATGACAACGCTGTTATGCTCTATGGTTGATAAAAACTGTAGAAAACCAGTCTGAATGCCTTTATGTCAGCACGACAGGTAGAATTAGTGTTATTTTTGCAAGTAAAAATAGTGATTCGATATAGTGGAAAGATTAGTGCTCACAAACCATCATTTGTTAGTAGCTTTTGAATGGAAGCCAAATAGGCGTTAATGCTCAGAAAATGTCTAGTTTAATAGAATGAGTTTTAGTGGCCAAAAATATGAAATTTAGAGAGTGGTGAAAACCCTGGGATAGTGTTTAGCAGAGGTAAGTTAAGTCTGATTTCATACAGGGAACAACTGGACGAGTTCCTACATAGGTTATGTTAACCCTTCTCTAATCTCCATTATTAGAGATCATGCTTTTCTAATAGTAACATAATATACTGAAAAATGACTGTAGTAAGCCAGATCAAAGGTCTGTCTAGTCAGGTATCTCTCTAGCAGTGGCTAACAGATTAGGAAAAAATATAAGAATAGGAAATTTGGAATCAATACTTCTGTCTGGTATTCTTTCCACATCTTCAGCAGCCTGCAAGTTAGGGATTTTCTGAAGAAGTTGTTGAATGTAGGTCCCACTATATTTAATAGGCTTTACTGTACTTGTCCATGAATGTGTCCAGTGTATTTCTAACTGTTGCATAACTTTGGCAGCCAGGACACCTCACTGAATTTCACAGCTAAAGAATAGCTTCCTTGAATCTGTCCTTAGCCTGTTCTTTTGCAATTGCAGCAAAAAATCTTGCCCCTCAACTTCTGCTCCATGAGAAATACTGAGTTATCATTTCTTACTCCTTTTCTTCATGACGCTAATGAAAATACATACATCTCTTTATATCCCACCATCAGTCATCTTTCTATCAAACTGAAGGTTGCAATCTCCCTGGCATAAAAGACTGTTTTCCACATGTGCATTAATTTGCATTTATCAACTCTGAATTTTATCTGATGCTTTATTGCCCAGTCACAAAATCTTTTTGAAGTTCTTTAAAGTTTTGATTTTGATTACTCTGTGTAATTTTGTATCAGCAGTAGCTTCTGTCACTTTGCTGTTCACTAACATTTTGTGTTCTTTTTTTTTTTTAAATGTTTAACTGTACAAATTCTGCCTTAGATCCCTGTTGAAATCACTACTGATCTGTCTTCATAGTGAAAACCAATCCATCTATTCTTACTTTTATTTCCTACCTTTAACTAGTTATTAATCCAGAGAAGATATCTGAAGTATTCTGGGAGTCTAATCAACCAGGTAATATTCATCCAGATCCTCATGCATTCCTCAAAAGACCAATAATCTCATGAGACCTGTACAAAAGCCATCTTGATTTCTTCTCCTCATTATAACATTTTAATTCACTTATCTATCATTACATCCTTTATTAGAATTGTAGCTAATTTGCCTAGTATGGAAGTCAGATTTTTACTGCTGTCTCCTCCCACGGAACATTCTTGCTTTTAATTAATGTCTTGTTTAGTACTTCATATTATTCTGGTATTGAGGCTGATTTTAAGCAATACCTATGTACGTGTCCTTTAAACCTCTTGAGCAAATACTACTTTCTTGCCTGATTCATTTCTCGGTTTCTTCTAATCCTCCTCCAAAGGTGTTTCAATTTGGGAGTGTTCCTCTCACTCTTACCTAGAAAATAAAGATGCTGATGTAGATCTCTGCTGGAGGTCTTCCTTTGTGACCACCATCCCAAGAATACATTTCACCTTTCTGCTGTTATCTTTTATTCCTTGAGTTCTCTTTTAAATGGGGGAGGGGGGTCCTGGAAAAAAAAAAAAATTAAAAGAAGCATGCAGTTATGCTTTTTCCCACTATTTTATTGTAAGGTCACAAATAGAAATAGGAAAACAATGCAATCTGTGGAGATGTGGTACTTGAAACCTGCACTGTTATCTTTGTGCAGTCCTCATAAAATAAAGCAAAGGACTAAGTTGTATTTTTATGCGTATACCCTGAAATCTTTCAGCTTTTCTATTTTAAAAAATTGTCTCCGATATCTTGGCATCAAGAAAGTTAACATTAGAGTTCAGTCTAAAAATGGGTAGTCATCAGCTATTTGTAGGTGCAGTGAGGGTGTCAGGTTGATGTTCTTGGGTTGTAACAGTGAGCAGGTTTCTGTGTCAGTGGCAAATGAGCAGAATACAGAGTGACTGCAAAACAGCTACGTTCTCCTGTGCTATCCAAGGGAATTTCTGACAGGCACGTCAAACTACAGAGGCCCTGATCCTGCTTTTAATTAAGAGCTATATGTTAGAGACATCTGTACCTTCCTTCTTGTGCATTGAAAATTTCAGGGGAAGCTTCCACAGTAATCAGTGCTAGAATACAACCTTATGTGGTAACTAAACTTTTAGCGACTTACCGTTTCTTCACTGTATTGTCTTATTCATTAGTCGTATGAAAAAAAATTGCTGTATTGTTCATGACCATTTCCACTCTTTCTTTCTTCACCCTTCTTTTCACATTTTTGCTGTCTTCAGGGTTTTCTTCCATCTTTTCCCTGCATTTCTTTCCTCACAGGGAATTCAGTCTTCACTCCTAGTTCTTTTCTCACAGCACTGGTTAAATAATCAGAGATAAAGTTTGGCTTGATAACAAAGTGTCATTATTTGAATTTAGAGATAACATCCTAATCAAATTGGGAGTGGAATAAGCAGCTTACTCCTCAAGGGACATTGCTTTAAGTTGTCTGCCGACTTAGGCAAATACCACTGCATTAGTTATTGATCAGTCAGTGGAGGAAAAATGTGAACCTCTTTGGGGAAACAAATGGAGGGAATCTGCCCTAGAAGTCTTTGGGTACTGGAGAGAAACGGGGAGAGAAGAAGAATTTGGAATGCATAAATATAGTGAAACAATAGAAAGCATCAGCACTCAGAGAAGGAAAGATTTGTATCTTCTAAGAGTTTTTGCCTAGTCACCCAAACAGGAGGGGCAGGAGTTTGAAAGACATGAAAAATTCAATTTGTGATCGTTTACTCTTTGTCGGGTTTTTTTTGGTCGTCTTTTTTTTTTTTTTTCTTATATTTTGGCTGATCTGTTTGTAAAGAAGTCCTGAAAGGTTCTAGGCTTACTAACTTGAAAATTTCAGAAGATATGGTATGTGCTTTGTGGTATGTTTTGTGAGCTTTTCAAAGTTATCTTTAAAGGTGATATCACATTTTTGCCAAATTACATTTTCTCACAAGTGTATGATGTATGCTTGAATTAAGATGTCATGATTCGTTTAAATGTTTGAAAAAATTCAAAGAATGAAAAATGATGAAAAATTCATGTCCTTTTTTCAACAGCTTAACTTTTAATCTTTCCCTTTGCAGTGTCCTAAGCTTGCTGGCTTTTCAGTTTACTTTCTTTACATAGTCAAGGTCTACATTGAAAAGAACAATGCATGAAAGTATGTAGGTAAAAATGTAACCTTAGACTGATAATATATAACCTTTTTATATTAAGGCCTTGTCTGCAGATGTAAGGCTTCTTTGCTTTCAATTTAGTTAAGTAGCATCATAATGCAATATTTAAAAAAAAAAAAAAAAAATCCAGATAGATATCCTTTTTAGCTTGGTGGTGTGAGCTGTGCATACAATGAACTACTTAGTGCATGTTCCAAATCCCACTATAGTTACCAGAGTGCATACAGACACACAGACGAATAAACAGCAAGTTAGAACACCTTTTAAATTAAAGGATAATGTTGCCACAAGAACAGACTTTTTATTTTTATGAACTGGGCCATTGGTAGGTTTAGGTCAGGAACTAAAAGTAGTGAAGTTTTGAAGAAACCCTAAAAATAGAGCATTAGGGACTTCTGTTAAGGTAGGACTTAATACTTCAATGAGCAAGATGATATTATGTGAATGCTACAGTTGGACTATGATCCTACAAATTCAGAGGTATTGATTCAAGCTTGTAAACTGAAAAACTGAAAAATCAAGATTCTCAGGCACTCCTTGATGCCTGATTCAGTGATTCAGTTTTGGGAGAGTAGCTTATGATTCCCTTCATAGCTCCCTTACATTCAAGACAGGTCTTTATGGTCTGTTTTAAGACTATTGAGGACCTAGTTAGCGTAGTTTTCATTTCTCTCCCCTCTTTTTTATATAACCTCTTCAGAAGTGAGGTTCAACGATAATCCTAGTGTAGTTGAGGAGAGATGCAATACAAATATAGTTTTAAGATTTTGAATTCCCTTAGTGACTTGAGTGTGAGGTAAAAACTTTGACCTAACACATTGCAGAAAATATCTAGCTGTACAAAAAAAATGTTTCATTAGAATCACTGAGTTTTGGTTGCCATGAATGGAAGAATTCAGTTTAGATTATTAAAATTACAACCATTTAGTACCAATCTCCCTCCATGGTTAATGAAGAGACTTGTAAAGTTTTACAAAGTGAGGATTCAGTCTAGACCTGAACCACTAATTTGGCAGTGATGTAGCTCACACTAAGTTGTTTGTTTACTCTTGCTTCTAGTGAATAGATATTTTCTTAGCAAACATATTATATACAAAATAATTAACATTGTCTTACTAAATTTAGTTGTCCCTAAACAGATTTCAAAATAAATCTCTCACATTTGATAATTCAAGCTTCTCTACTAAAACTACTTTTTAAATGCCAGTAGCTGTAGTCTTCATTTATTTGTAAATTCTTTGTGTTTGTGTGTGTAATTAAACTTCAGAATAAGTTATAATAAAATACTCTGTTTTGTTACAGCATTACTTAAAAACTCCCAGGGAACTGAGTTGTAAATATTGCTCTCTGTGACTTGTTTTTCCTATAAAATAGGAAAACCAATTTCATACAAAACTTGCCTTTTCATATAATTATTTATCGGGAAGTTTTTTTGCCACTACAAACAATAATGTGAATGTAAATACATCAAAAAGATGTGTGTCTGAGAAGTCTATTAATATAGGTGAATTTACTTAGTGATCTCTGTACTAACAATGTCCTAGAAGACCACAGAATGATTCCTCTTTCTGAATTTCACTTAAATATCTAGAATAATGAATAGTAAGAAAGACTGACCAAAAATCAGAAGTGATTTAGCTGATGTGCAGATGTGCCTCCATGGATGTAGTCTTTCTGGTCTGAATCAGGTTATGTTATCAAGAACATAAGTTACACATTAAAATGAGACATTCAGTTATGCTTCAAAACAAAGTCTCTTGGTCTGTGCAACTCACATGTTGCTGGCATTTGGTATTGTCTAATGTGATCTTTCCCCTTCACGGCTGTACCCAGGTGTTATAAAGAGCTAAACTTAGACTTAATCCTCGTGGAACATTCCAAATAAGAGGGCTGGTGCTGGGATTGTGTTAGTCCTGAAGTGCCTGCTTTTGGGGAAGATTCAAACTGTGTTAAAGTCTCACTGTTGACTTATTGTGGACTCCATCCATCTTGTTGAGGTGAGGCAGCGATTTTTGGTAGTGTCAAACAGTGATAAGTGATCCAAAGGAACAACTTTTTTCTGTCTGTCTGTTGATAAAAGGAAATCTGACCTCACTGCCTCACAAGTCATTTTGGCTCCATGTCTTGTCTTGAATTTATACTGTACCAAATCTCTAAGGGTAGCTTCTAATTAGAAATTCCTTGTAGTAAGTCTTTGAGTATGCCATCTTATGGCAACTTAAGAAGAGGTTTTGGGGAGACTATTACTTGGCTATGAATTATGTATGCAGGATGAAGATCTTTAGTGTCAGTAAAAAATAGAAGAGAATATTCCATTTTTTAAGAGGTATTGTTTATCTCATCTACGCTCAGGAAGGAGTAAAAACATACAGAATTAAATGCCAATAATAATAGTATGATTAGTGTACATATGAATAAGGTGCACAAACTGGTACTTAGATTTGGATTAGTATGAGAAAGCTAACCATTGTGAAAGTTATTTTATTTGCATATTAAACAATTACATTAATGAAGAATACTGCTGTTAAAACAAATATGTAGTTAAAGTTCTTACCCAGAAGTGGAACACAGAAAAACTAACACTGACTTTGTTTTTTATTCTTCCAAGTACACAAACTTGCAGATAGGTTCAAAATATTTAGTTTAATTGCTATTAAAATTGAAGTCAGTGACAGAAAGGGCATCCAGTGAAATTGTGCATTGCCGCTTACCCTAAAGGAAGAAATATTGGGCCAATGAAAGCAACCTATAGAGAATGTGAAATAACAGCCAAGTGCTGGCATTTTAGGAATGTCTGTTCGTAGATGTGCAAGTTTTATTTCACATTGTCCTCACCCTTCTCAATAAGAATGACTGATAGCTTCACTTTGTGATTTCCCAGCTTTTAAGAGTCTATTTTTATTTATTTTTTATGACCAACCTCACACTTGTTAAATGTAATTTTTGCTTTATGTAACATAAAAAAGAGCACATCTGCACTATGCTGTCCCATGAATTAACAAGAATGACTGGACATAAGACAAGAAATCCTTTAAAAACATATGTTCACATTAAATATCTGGGCTATCACAGCAAAGGAGGTCTTATGGGGTCATTTTTGATGCAGTGCAAGTAAACCATTTCTGCTCTTCTGAAATAGTTTCTTTCAGGTTTATATTGAGCTTGTATAAAGGCACATTACATAAATAAGGGCTTAGTTTGTACATTAGTCTTTTACATCTTGGATTCTTACTAAATCCTTGTTTTTACCAGCTTGATGCTTAAGAGATATTGATTTCTGCTACACATGTCTATGGTGTTTATTTTGATATGTCTGGGATTAAAACCAAAATTAACACGCATAATCAATTTTCTTAGAGTCAAAAAGGGTGCTTTGGTACCTTTGGTTACATTCTTCTGAAGAAAAAGGAGAGTAAAAAAGATGTGATAATAAAGGGATCGATTTATTCAATCACTGGGTATAAAAACATTAGCCTTGGGAAAGAGCCTTACTCTAAGAGCTTTAGCTGCCCAGTCTCACTTGTGTGGCACAAAATAATTTGCATTTTTAGAGAAATTTCATGTCTTCTGTGAGCTCTAGTGAAACATGAATAAATTGCTTTCTTTTCCTCTTTTTCTGATTTTATAAAGCTGAATCCATTAGGGGCTGAGTCAAACTGTAATGAAAGAAAGGCAACAACTGAGATGATGGAAACCCTGGATTACATTTCTTAGTAGTCCAAACCCAGCTGTCATGGCCTACGTGTCAAGTTAGTGGTCTTTGGGGAGGCTCGACAGTACATGTGAATATTTTTTTTAACTGCTGTGTTACAACAGGTCTCTAAAGCAGCTAGGAATTAAACAGAGAAGCAAAGATTAAGAATTAAATAGAGCTACAGCAAGCAGTTCACCAGAGAGATTTGCAGTCAGGCAAGGAAACCTTTCCAAGACTGTTAGCCCACTGCCATCTGCGTGACAGGCTTGCACATGACCCAGCATGCTCCCTCTGTGCACGCTGGGTTTACGTGGTCGCTGAAGATGCGTGTAAAGGATACGGTCGTTCGTGTTACTGAGGGCACTGGCCTGGCTGGCGCTGCTCTAGCACAGTCTGTCGAGTTCAACACAAATCAATGCTCCGCTCAAATAAAGCCTCTGCGAAAGGTTGGTGTTTTTATTCTTTTGTATTACAAATATTCTTCTTAGATGGTTCATAATATCATAGCTACAATCTAAACAGAACCCAGAAGAAGTCAAAGTACAGTCTCTAGTTTTATGCCTAATAAATGATTTTGCACACCAGCATCAAACTAGGGCTCTGCTGTGGGAAGAAGGGCAAGCTTCAAGATTTGTGCCTGTGAAATAAGCCTTCTGCTGGAACAAGGCTTTGCTTGAAGACTCTTAAACCTTCAAGTGTGGGTCTCTTATTCTAATTTATACCAAGAAATTTTGTCTATTATACCTTGTGAGTTTTGTGGTAAGGTTGGAACATGATTTGATCAGAACATACAGGTTCCAGCATGGATTTTAAGGGGAAAGCTGAGCATTTGTTGTTTTTATCGGGAAGACCTGCTTTCCTGTCAAAGCACCAAACATTCAAATGAGTACAGTCTGGTGTTAAATTACCAAACTGCTGTTACCCAGAGTCTTCTACCTAATGCTTGGAATTTATCCAGCTTCCAAAGAGGCTCTCACGTCCTCCCATGAAGGGGATGGTGGCACAGTCAAGGGGTCCCCAGGTCTGTAGTAGATTCAGATAGCTGAAATCATCTTAAAGTCCACATTTGCTTTGTGAATTTGGAGACATTTTCAGAGCTATGTTAATTTCAAAACAGATTTCTTGGATTGTAAGAACAGTTTAAAAAAAAAAATAATCTGCCAGAATCCCTCTCAGACTTGTGCCCTAGGGAAAAATTCTTTCCTTGTTTCTCAGCTGGTGACTTCACATGATTTACCACGTTTTAGGAGGCATTTCAAACTGGCAGCAGCTGTAACTGCAATGGTGTCTGCCTCCACTTCCACTGATGCCTTTGAGAGGGACAGAACTGAGAATCAAACCTTCCGTTAACAGTCTAACCTACAGCAGCAGCACAGAAATAACCCTGTTGCCTTTTCTTCCCTTGCGTCGTGGTTGGGGGAAAGGTCCAAAAGAACCCAGGTCACCTGTTGCCGCTCTCCTTCCCTCAGGCCTAGAAGTCCATGCCTCCCTTCAGCCTCATTAAGTCTCTGCCATGCTGAGAGTATCGAGTGGTGGTTCTCATCCCAGCCTTGTCACTGCAGTCGAGGGGTGGAGTGGCAGGGTGACATCTTTTACTTTATGAAGATATTTGTTTGCCTGATGGATGTTTCTAAGCTCTGCTGTTCCTAGAGCAAAACAATGTGATTGGTAGGGCATAATTCAAAATGAATTTAAAATTACTGAAGTCAAACATTTTCTAAAAAGACCCATTTTCAAGTAATTTGGCAAAGCTGACATAACCATGCTAACTTCAGTGAAGCTGCATTGGTTGCATCACTTGAGGATTGGGCCCAGACTAGCCAGAGCATTTATTTTTAAATTCTAGCTTCTACTGGTATGTTCATAAAAGTCTCTGTAGCTCTATAACTTTCTAAAGTAGCCCACAAGTCTTATGCTGACTGCTAATAAAACAGAAAATCCATTTCCATTTTTCAGTGTAATCTTTTTTTCATGTGAATCTATTTCTCATCAAAAGAAGCGAATGACTGGCCTGAAAGCTGGATTTCTCTACTTATCTGCAAAGATGGAAAAGACAAGTAGTGGCCTTTCAAGCTGTCCCATGTTGTCTGGAAGAACGTGGCCATAAATCCAAAAAGTAAGAGGGAGAAACCCGACACTCCATGTTGCTCTGACCAACAAAAGTATTGTTCCCAATGCCTGGTGAAGACAAGTAGGTCTGATCTCACTCTGTTGGTAAAATCAGCAAGGAAAGCTGCGACAAAGAAGCTTCTCCAAAGTGTCTCTGGGAGAGGTATCTCACATAACATTATATCCGTGTCACCACATGTGAATGCAAGGACCCTGCATAAACTAGGACCTTAATTTCCAGCAGCTGTTTTTTGGTTTGGTTGTTGGTTGGTTGGTTGTTTTGTTGTGGTGTTTTGGTTTTGGTTTTTTTTTTTTTTAAAGAGAAGTAGGAGCACTTTGCATCAGTCTTAGAGGAGGACTTTAGCTGCTATAGAGAATGATATTCTCCCCAGAAAACCTCAGTCACGAAAACTGATACTTCCACAAGGGATTCTGTATCTTCTTTTTAAAGAACATAATCTTCCAGATGCTTCCCCTACATCACCTTAGGCAGAGAGGATGCACTCATGCCTAAGATGCATTAGAAGATGTAAAGCTAAAGTCAGATAAGGAGAAAAAAAATCTCCCTGGCATCCTTTTTTTTGTAGCAGATGCATTGCTGGATTTTCTCTGCTTCACTGGCTTCAGTTTCTGTACCCGGAAGATACCTTTGGCTAAGCTCTTGGAAGACAGTTTCCCAGGCAAAAAATCTGCATTATAGAGGCCTCGGATGATAAACAGTTTGTGAGCCACTAGGCAGAGCAGTCACTGGAGATGCTGAAATAGAGAAGTCTCAACCATGAAGAAGTACTCTTACGTATAGTTATAGAAGAGTAGGTAAGCCTTTAGAGGCCAGAAAACAGCAGAGCCAAACCAGAACATGAAGAATGAGGTCTGCAGAAAGAGAAACTCTCAACAAAATCACATAGAGCGCTCATGTCAAAATACAGAGATAAAAGCAAAAAGAACTAAAATCAGAGATACTTCTAGTCAGAGCAGTCTGATACTATATTTGAACCTCAGTATGCTAATGGTATATAATTAAGCAAGAGGAGGTGTTTGAGTAATCTGAGCTTTCCAGCTTTCCCTCCTTTTGGGACGCCTTTGAGGGACCAGAATTTCAGAGAAAGGGGTGCTAAGCACTCTCTGACAGCTGGATCCTTTGAAGACACATCAAGCTGCACATTCAGAATATCACACACTGCCAGTGATTTAAATACAGAGCTCCTCTGTTCAGTGACATATTTTGCTCAGTGGGTAGAAGATGGTGTTTACAAAATGCAGTTATGAACTGGCTTACTATCCTGCCTTGCAGGTTTTAATTGTGTCTTTATAACAAATACTGAACAGACTGGATGCAATATGTCTATATGAGTAAAGGATAAGGTATGAGGTTTTATGTGTAGTCATGCAAGAAGGTTGCATAATAAGTGCATAAAGCAGGTTCTCAAGCAGAGTATTTTAAAGGTTTACAGGACAAGGACTGTAGTGATTTGGGGGAAGACAGCAAGAATTTTTCACTGTACAGCTTGGGCATGAATTGGTCTTAGAATCATCCTTGTGTCTGAAATCTGTGTTTTCACATTTACTGTATTTTAATTATTTACTGAGCAACTGATATACCTTGCTTTGCTTTAAAATGAATGTAGCAATGATAATTCTGCACACAAACTGGGAACAGATATGCTGCTTCTGTTACGATCGTTATGTTGTCTGAAACGTCAGTCCACTTACTGCTTCTTTGCCCTTTGCAATGAGATTAGATTTCATTCATAACTGTAAAGATGTGTGTAATATCTTTAAAAATGGTGTCAAAAGTTCTCCAGGACTATAAAATACCACTTCTGTGAGCAAGATAAAGATTGCCTTTCAGAAGGCTTTCTAAGTAGCTTTTGGGCTCAATCTTTAGTGATGGCTCATGACTCTCAGCAGGGATAGAGGTAGTGGAAGTGTTTTTCTACTGCTTGTATGTTCTCGTGAACTCCACAGGGTAGCTAAGGGTGAGTTTGGCTGTTACCATGAGAGCGGGCAGCCCCACTTTGCTCAGAACTTTGCTTTCTCGACAAGTTTCCCCAGGGCTTGTCCTGTCTTTAGGAGAGAGCAAGTAGGTTCCAGTTGTGATCTTTATTCTGCATCTGGGTGGGAGGTGAAAGAAATGAAACCTTTCTCTGGGCCATCTGGGAATTCTCCTTTGCACTGTGGAAACCTCAATTAACCAGCTGGGCAGATGGCCAGCCTGCTTTGTGCTGCTGGAAAACTTTGCCTTGGACTGACAAAGTTTCAAGATACTGAACCAGGAACATTGTTTCCTTAATTTCTCCCTGCCTTGGGTTGGAGTAGAGCCAGGGATGAGATGATATATTGAGACTTTAAACTAATAGTTTGGATTTCATGTAAAATTTGTTGACATTAAAGGTAAAACTATAAACTAAAAGCTGGCTGCTATTTTGTTTAGGTTTCTTCATGTTTGAAGTGATCTTCTTGATGACTGTTTTTCAAAGCTGATTTTTCTGTGTCACCAAAACTTATGTAGAATTTTTGTGATGTATCTCTAACTTCCAGATACACACAAGGCATGATGTCATATTTTGGCCTTGAGAAAATCCCTTTTTGCTACCGCCAGTCAACAGTCCAACCTGATAGAGCTGTTATTTAAAGTTGATACCCAGCAAATGGTTTGTGCAAAAGATGCTGCTATACTATATCATCACAGATTAGTATAACATTAGTTCATTTCACAATGAACAGATCGAGAGAGATTTCTGTTGTTGTACAAGTGTCTGGCACACGCCCAAACTATGTGAGAGAGGAAGATTAACTTGTCTGAGGACTGTTGAATACGAGTAAGTAAACAATGGAAGTTATTAGGAGGGAAAAATTCATATTCCTAGTAGGTTTTCTCATCCAAACCAGAAAAAACTTGCACTTTCCTTATAATGCCATGGCCTGAGTAGCTCTTTAAAAGCACATAAAATAAATTATGCTTCTCATTCATAAACTTACCCATCTGTGAAGCCTTTATTCAGAGAAACCTACCTGCTCAAATGCTTGCTGTAGTTCATTAAAGGCTCCCATTTGTACTCATAAAGACTCATTCATTGCCCTGAATAATATATACGGTATACTGAAAGAGAACCAACTCTCGCTTTTACAGTCTAAATTAAACAACTTTGTCTAATCAAAGAAGCACTGTCTCATTTCTAACTAGGCCATAAGCCCTAAGGGTCTTGTACGTGTGCATTTATTTATTTATTTTTGCCAAACTGTCCTGCAAGGATCTGAAAGCTAAGTGAACCGAGCTGACTAAATTGTTTCTCTTTTTCTGCCTGCTTAGAAAGACTGAAGCAAGCATGGGCACAATTGTGTTGAAGCAAATCCTCGTCCATAAACTCATTCTAAAATGCAATTGGATGATCTCCTGTCCTTTTCTCAGTCCCACCTTCTAACCTTTCTAATCTTGAGAGTTCATCTCTATTATATGCGGCTCTTACAAATGCCCATGATTAATAACTACTATGATTCATTAGCCTGTGTTGTTGGTATTGTTTCCCCAATGGGAGCATTTGCTATCTAGGGATAGTCTGTGATTACTCTGCCTTGTGGAACAGTAAGATGCTTTCAATCTAATGCGCTGTCCATGTTTTAGCATAAAATAATATTAAGGCATCCACATAATGGAACCATCTGAAGATCCATTTTATTAAGCACTGAAAGAAAATGTGTGTGTGTTTGTATGTGCAAGGGAAACATAATCAGCAAATCTTTTCTATCAGAAACATAATTTCAGTAAGCGTTTTGCATAAAGACGCAGCTATTTTGAGGTACAGTTCTTTGCATTTGAGGTTGAAAAAATACTCTATAGCCAACATCTTACCTGGTACAATTAACTTACTCAAATTATATACGGCCTATTCAAAGTAGGAAAAATAGGAAACAGAGGTAGGTTTATTGCATTTATTCCATTCTGCAGGTATTTATTTTAAATGCAATCTACCTTCAAGTACAAAACTGTAGTGCTCTTAAAAGATTACTGTTTCGAGTTACTTCACATACCTTAACAGAGCATGTAACCTTTTTACATTATATGATCAACTTTTTGACAGTGCAGGGCCAGCACAGCTAATGGAATAATAGCCTGCAGGGTCCAGCTAAATGATATACGAATATAATCAACCTTTGTGATGACTATTCAAAAGTAATCCCTTTAGCTTTCAACTGCAACATATATTTCAACCAGGCAAAGCCATATGAAGAAAATCTCTGCAGACTCCACTGATACAATATGGCCTTCATATCCCCACAGTGTGTTTGCTGCTCACAGTGAGTTTTAAATTTAAGGTAATGGCTACTGTATATTCATGTGAGCATAGAACAATACCTTTGATTTGTTGGAGAAATGTTACATTAGCTACCAAGGGCCCTATTCAGTAAACTTTGTCACAACCCTTATATATGGTTTACTGCTTATTCTAAATGGAATATGCCTGATAAAAATGCTTTGCATGCCCAAATTGTACAAATTCATTAATCTTTATATTCATAAAACCTCCAAGTACAACTGCCTCCATTCCAAGTGAAGCTAGTCAGGATACATGGCTAAACGCGTAGGCCCAATCTACCTTTAAAAAAGCACTGCATCAATTTTCATTTATCAAGACAGAAAAGTAGGAAGATCTTCTACAAGTGTGGGATGTGCATGTTTTTGGCAGTCCTGTTATTTGCTGCTGTACCTTTATTCCTACTCCATTACATCATTCTACAGATTATATAACTGAAAACAGCTGCGTGACCTTTAAAATTGCAAGTAATTTTTAAATTACAATTATGGGTTATATCTCATCATCTGCATTATGCCAACGTGATAACCTAGCATACCCTGCCAAATCATGGTGAGGGTATAAAGAATATGGTGAGAGTCTGGCTTTCTCTGTCCATTTTGTGACAAAAATGCCGTATTGGCTAATAGTGAGTCTGAATACATGGAATTACTTGTATTAAAGGAAAATAGATGTAATAAAAAACACTGCATTGCCTTATATTACTACTTTTGTACAGTACAGTAAGAGTTCACTCACATTAACAGCAGTTGCAAATATGGTCTTTGCATATGTGTCCCTAAATACATGTGAAAACAGAGTGGGACTGTTGCTGTCTTTTGTTTGAGGTGTTGTGTTATAGGACTTTATGCCACTTAGGGAAGCTAGCCGTAATGGAAGACTAGGAGAGGGTACGGACTTTTCTCCTATTTGCTTGCCATGCCACTTCTTGAGCCCACAGAAAATTAATGCATCTTCAGCATCCTGCAACAGGGAGTTCCAAAGATGTGTTGGCAATGCACAAAGAAACCCTTTCTTTGTCTCCAAGCCCACCACCTGCTACTTTCAGTATATCCTACCTCATCCTTTTTTTGGAAGAGACAGTGAAAAATGGTTTCTGGGTCACTGGCATGCTACTTTCATTCTTACTTTTGTCCTCTCCTCAAAATATTGCCTTTCTTTTTTTTTTTCAAAGCAGTTTCAGCTCCCCAAAACAATAGTCCTCTTACGACTCTTCATCAGTTCATGGAGCTTTTCAGTGGAGTTCTTGTTTAATAAAGTCCAACAGTCTCTGAACAATGCAGAACTTGGATTTGAATGCTTTCCCATCGCATGGGCATGCAAGCTCAGGAACCCAGGTGTTGCCTGCTTCATTTTCATTATAATCTTTTGAGAAAATGGTGCCTAAAATTCCTAGCCTCTCTAGAGTTAGTGATCATTTTAGCTTCAGTCTTTGTAGGTGTGGCTTTCATTCTTTCGTATGACTTTTCATACAAAAAAGGACTAGCAGCTCTGCTTAGCTTTCTCCCAGGAACGTAATGAAATAATGACATTTTCAGAAGTGTAATGATCTTTAGATAGACACATGTAAACAGCACGAACAGAGATGCCAATTCTAGCTGCACTGAAAATTTGACCAGACAATTTTAATTATATTTTATCAACAGCAGTGATAATATGTCAGGAACATCCTATTATGATTAATTATATTTACATGCTATTAATACATATTAATGTTTATCTCTGCATTTTGCGCAACACAATAAGATAGAAGGAGAATGCTTGATGGTGTGATCTGTGGCGGTATATATGTATTATCATTATGAATATGAGATGCTTTTATTGTTCCCAAATAGCACAGGCCAAACAAATGCCAAGAAAACATTTATGGCTCAGTATTCCATCAGTTATCCTTGATATGCTTCATATTTGCTGGGAGGGTAGAACTGTTAATCAGACAATAATAGCTTGGTGTCCAAGTGTGAAGGCAAAAGGCCAAAAGGTGCATGAGAAAAGCAATTTATGCTATAATTCCCCATCTGTCATGTACACATCCCCGCCGGTTTTGCATGTGTTAGTGTATGTAAGATACACTGCTGTCAGAGACACACTTTGATGTGTATTTACTTGCAAATACATATGTTGCTATACATACCTAGTCACATTTTGGGTTTGAGTCACCCACCTGTCTTGCACCACTTTTTCAACAATGAGCTTGCACGGGACAGAGCAATAATGCTACACTGGTGTGAAGCTGGGGTGGGGAACGTGGTTCAGCCCCCTTGCTAGCACTTCTGAATCGCATGAGGCTCTCAGCTGCTTCACAGTGTTTGAGTTCCTAAGCCAAACTGAGTCTATAAGTTATAGACTGTGCAGCTGTGAGCAGAGCCCCTTGTACTCAATTGGCTTGTACTAGATATTTTTTTTGTTTGTTTAGACATGGTCTGCTAGTAAAGGAATTTCCATTGGTGTACTTTAGGCCTTGTTTCAGAAAATGTTACCTGGAATAATTACATTGTTAAATACAGAGTAAACCACTAATGTACATGTTGCCCTCGTACAAAATGAGACTTCATTTGATAACTTACACTAATTCTCAGATATTCTTCATAGATTTACTTATCCTATTCTTACTTGCAACAACTATGGATGAAGTCCTAGTTAGCAATTATATTTAATAACAGCCTATGATATGACAAAAGAAATTTTATTGAGTCTTGAGTGGTCCAGTAGTTTGCATCTGTTCCAAACATTGCACCAGCAGAGACACTGCTTTGAACATTATTTTTCATCTCCACCATAATTGGATTAATGTATTTATTTTGGACATGAATTAGATTAGGATGCCATATAAGCACCATTGGTACTGCTGCGACTGAGAGTCCAATTTTAGGCATCACAGTGCAAAGAGGTAGTAACAAATTGAGGAGGATGCAGCCAAGGATTATACAGAGGTCAGAAAACATGAGCTCCTTTCAAATATTGAAGAGACTGCATTTGCTTAGCCTCAAAGAGAGAAGATTAGAGGAAGGAAAATAACTCCTCAAGCTTAAGGAGTTATTCTGAACGATAACAGTGTTCCTTTGCTCTTCATGTCTACCAAAGTTAGAACAAGAAAAAAATCAGCTTAATTTGCAATAAATATTTATTTTAAGTATTAGGGAAGAAACTGAGCTATAAGATTGTGAAGCACTGGAACAGAGAGATTAGGGATGTTGTGAAACGGCCTTCATCAGAAACCTTTGAGAATAGATTTGACAAATAGATGTCAGGCATGGATTAGATATATGTGCACTTTCTTCATTTGAGGAGGTGAACCAGATCAGTAGTTCCCAAAATAGGAGACAATCCCCCAGGGCTGGTGCGGTCGTAACTAGGCAGAGGGAAGTATGTTGCTGTAGAGTCACTGGGAACAGAGCAGAAAGTGTGGAAATGGAGCCAGGAAGCAACAAGGCTGAGCATCACAGATCACAGGAGCAAAGGAAGCACGTGGCGACCAAAAGCTGCCGAGTGAAGCCATTGCCTCCCAGCCACCTGCTCTTTTGATGACCTCCCGTTAGGAGGACCCCGCTGAGAGGTGGCAGCCTTACTCATCCAAACTCCTTACCCTGCTCTTGCTTTCTGCACTGCTCGCTTCTTGCCCTGGATAGTCGTCTTACTGCCTGCCATCTTTCAGTGCTGTCTTTGCCATCATCTTCTCCCAAATGCATCTTCCTTGTTGGCTCCCCAGCTGGCCCCACCTGGACCTACCGTGCAAAACCGGCCTGTTTGAGAACTGCTGCACAGGAGTGTGAGAAATAAGAACAGAAATCCCTGTCAGTTCTGTATTTCTAGGATTATATGTTATGTGGCTCGCCTCTGTGTTGTCTTAGATTTCCTTATCTTGTGACTTTTTGCTGTATTAGATGTTTTCCAAATAAACCTTCTAGGCTTTTTTTTACTATTAAGAATGTTGTAAGTCTAAAGCACTAATACCCTTTTTGTTTTTTTAAATAACAGAACTTGATACAGAAACAAGTGCTTCAAGCCCCTGTGAGCCTCTTCCAACAACACCAGTTCTAGACCCTTCCTGGTACAGTATATGATCTTAATCCATAGTCTTTACTAATATGCTGATTTTTGCAAAATGTCATTGGTATCAAAATTTAACCTGATTTTGACAGGTGATTGCACATCATCTCTGTTTTACTTTGTCCGAATAACAATATTTTTCCTGCTCATAAATGAACAAATTCATACTGCCTTCAGATTTTTTACTTGTTTTCCCAGTTTTAGAATTTAATTGCCTTTGATCATGTAAATGCTTTTAATTTACAGAAATAAGCCTTTGAGACAGAAACAAGTCTATTAACCAGATGCTGAACCCAAATATAAAACGTGTCGATATCAAAGCATATATATAAACTTACAACACTTACTATTTTTTTTTATTTGCTGTTTTTTCATTATAGAGAATGCCTGCTTGCTTACAGAGAAGCTGATAGATGTATAATGAGTACAGGAAGATCCTTGAAGAGTGATGCAACAAAGTAGGAATTTCAGTTGGAATTTTGTCATTTAAATGTGAGCACAATGATGCAGTTTAAATACCTGAGACTTCTAAGTTCTTTTATGACTGAAGTGTGGCTTCAATATGTGTTACATGCTTTTATCAAAAACAGCTGGTGTCATTGAAATAAATACAAAGGAAAAAGATATAAAGTTTGCACTTTGTGCCCCTAATGCTTATTGTCTTCCAAAATGTCATGATCCTCCTGTTAAGATATTAAACATCCTTTATGCCTACTGAATGAGAATCCAAGATGCTCAATATCTTGTAAGATCAGGTTCTAAATGTGTCTGGCGAGTCTTCCTTAAATCCCAGGTTATTGTTCCTTTCAGAAGAAATGAACTACAAGCTTGATGCCTTATTCATAGGGCTATTGGTGATTTTAGCATTTGTGCTGAACAGGTGTGGTTCAACTGTAACTTGAGTAGAATAGATCCGGCCTGGGTGGCATGCTATGGTGCGATTTTGATCTCATCTATAATACAGGTTGGACCCAAAACACAACTAAGTTTGTTTAAAATCTGGTTGAGCACACTCGTGAAACTGTTGAAAGCCTGTACAATCAAAGCATTTGAAATGCTATTGACTGTCTCAAGTGCAACATCAATCTATAGGCACAGCTGAAACAACTATATTTAATAATGAAAGTGCATCTGGTAGAATACCTGTATGTCACATTTTCAAAATTGAACCCGAAATTCCCCTTTTACCAAAGCCTGTGTCCATTCACTTCACAGAATCAGGGAAACTAAAATTCTGCCTAGATTCTTTTTGATAAATAACCTGAAGCACTGATTTTGGAGTGTGTGTGGAGAATTGTGTCCCATTTTGAGCTGATGAAATTCTTGACAGTGACCCCACATGATTCTTCCCCACATGACCCACAGCAGTCTGGCTCCTGTGGTCTTCACAGTCCTCAGAGGGCATTTTCCAGCTGCCATCACTGTTGGTCCAAAGAAGAGGCAGAGGACAGGAGCTGGTGGTTATCACTTTGCAGAATATATGTAAAAGCAGGATTTGGAACCTTTGAATTTTATTTAGGAAAATTGATGCAAGCTTTCATAATTTCATGTGTTAGAAAACCTGTTCTTTCAAACTACATAAACCAAGCTTTGTGAACCCCAACAGTCAACCATTCCTTTCTCTAAACAGAGGTTTCCGGATTCAGAGTTGGAAGCGAGGTCCATTAGACCTGTAATCAGTTTTTATTACAGTCTTTGAGCAAGCAATAGCTTTTGCCATAGTCATAACTCAATTTGCTGGTTTTCTTCAGGATTGCAATTTGAGTAACTGGTTGACATGTGACAATAGGATTTCTCCCTGTGAAGGTATGGTAAAAACATATCATTAACTACCTCTTATTAGGCCATTTTTGATCAAGATGCTGTGTGCATACAATGTAAATACAAATACCTCAACAATTTTATTCTTTTACTTAGAGGTCTTTATTGTCTGAACACCAAGCTTATTACAACAATGTTCATTTTGAATGTTTTTACAAGGCTGAAAAGTTGTATAGGAATGTTCCTACATGCAATTATGCACACACACACAAGCATAAAAATCTCTTTACTGTACTGAGTGTTAAGAGGTAAACATTTCGTGAAAACCAGGAAGAGAAACAAGACGATGAATTAAATATAAATAATAACAGTATCCACTTTACCCCTAATATTTTAATGCTATTGATATGAAATACTAAAAACATTCTAAACCAGCACAATTTGGCAAATAATATCTGAAAATCACATTAATCTGCAAACTCTTCTAATCTTGATAAGTATAGCAGGACTGCTTGTAAGAGGTGGCTATTTTTAGATATTTGGAATTTCTTTTATCAGAATATTGTCAAACTAAATGCCATATTTGAATTTATTCTTCATAGTAAAACAAAATATATAAAATAACATAAACCAAGCAGACATTCTAGAAAAGACAATTACCAGTTTTTTTAGGGCAAGTTTCTAAATTCTTAAGGGTTTCGAACCTCACGTACATTTCTGCAGTAACTGAGCATTCTGCGCAGGTGTCTCAAAATTTATTATGCAGTTATATTAAATAGCATCCACGATCATCACTATTTTTTGCTAATCTGCATGCATTACTAAGTGATAACTTTTGTATGCTTGTGAAAAAATGGTCAAAAATTAATCCTCTAGAGCATTAGGTCTCCCATATTTTTAACGATACTTTTTAGTCATAAAGCTTTTAATAAAAATAAGAGGACTTTTATCATCCTGTAATAATGTAAATGCAAGTTGTGTTCTTCGGAGTCAGGAAGCTTTGGGAGAAAATTATGTTCATTGAGCTAAATGTACCTGTTTCCCATCCCAGTAACGATCTGTCTGACGAGTAACTGTCTGTCTGGCAGAATGCAGGCGTTGTTCTGCTCCTTTGCAGACATTTTCAGTGGGAAAACGAAGGCTCTGCTTTCCCCTTCAAATTAATGGGGCAAGGAGGTTAGGCAGAATGTTGTTCCATACGTTATACTTTGGACAGGATCCTGGAATAAACCTCTCAGCGGTTAGAAGCGGTCAGAGCTCCACAGGTCATGGGCAGGTCTCAGTGCAACACCTCGCCTGATCCAGCTGAAAGCACAGTGCTCACTGGTACTTGGCTGCAGTATCAACTCAGTGTTTCCTTGGAAGAAAAATCACCAGTTACTGAAATACCAATGCGTCTTCCAGCATCACTTTTCTTCAGTGATCTTTTGCCAGACATAGTCCTGCTTGTGAGATCTGCTGAGATCAGAGCTCAAATTAGTGTAATGGAACTTTTGTCCTTTGTCTCTTTACATGAGATGCTCTAATTTCTTTAAAAAGCTCCTCATATGGAACAGAATTATTCTCCACTCTGCCTCGTTCATTATCATTGCAATCCTTCCTCCAAGTTTTTCCAGAAAGCCTCTAATCCCCTGACCCTTCCAATCAGAAAGGAGGACTCATGAGAGAGTAGGAATTGCAGTTGCAAGTTTTTCTGTGCTCTGAGAAATTATAGGCATAGTTGACTTTAATGAAGTTAGGAAAGCAGGTAAATCAATTTAGCCTATAATACCAGTTGTCTGTTTCAAAAGAAAGACACATATTATAGCAGATGAATCTCTGAATAGTTCTGAAGTGTAATACTGATGTCTCTAAAATCTGTGTCTTGTGGGTGCCTAAGGTATGTGAGACTAGCAATTAAGACTGCTTTTTGAATAGGGGTTTAGTAGGTAGCAGATGGTATTGACTAACAATTCATAGCAGAGGGGAAGGTTGTACCTCAGAAAGGATTCTGTTTATAATTATGAAAAGCATGTTTTCGGACCATTAATAGGGTATATCTTGTTAATTATGATGATATATAAGGTATTGCACCTGTGAAGCCATTTAGAAAATTAATGTTTGAGTCACAGAAAGGTCATTGCCATTCTGGAAGGAATCCATTCATCTCTAAATAGGCCATCCAAATATAGACTAAGAAATACACTATATATAATTACCTAGAAATAGATGGAATAAACAAGATTGATGATAGGTATTACTAAAGCCACACTTTCCTGCTAGGAAAAAGTAGAACGTAACTGAAAGAAACAATAATATACATGTAAAAATGCAAGGAACAGGTTAAAGTCTTAAGTAGTTATGTGAGATTCAGCCATTACACATGAGGTGAGAACTCATCAGCCTTCAGAAGTGGTGTACATCAAGGACTTTGTCCTGAGATTCAGTAAGGAATTCCTGAAGACAGCTCCTACAAAGAAGAGAATGAGGACGAATTTTTTTTTTTTTCCCCAAAACTGTGTCTTGTTTGACAGCATAACTTCATAGTATCTCTATATTGGCCATACTTATGCTTACAAGTAGATAGAATGTATGTGCTGTCTTTGAAGACAAATAAACATGTGTGAGTCTTCTTTTGACACAGGCATATCACTGAAGAGTGATGCTGAGCATGAAGGAGCCCAGCAGCTATGATGCTAAAGTGATGCCAAAAGTTTAACCTTAGGAGATAAACTTCTCTTTCCAAACATTTAATGTTTAGATTTTAAAACTACAGAATAAAAGTCCAGAATCTCTGTTGGTCAAGCAGGCTCTCAAGCCCATTTAGCAGAGGAGGAAAAAGAGAAAAAAGTGTGAGTGTGCCTTTAATTGAAATTTGTTGCATTATCACACGAAAGGCAACAAGAGCGGCTTTCAGGCACAGCTAACCTGGGCCAGAGCTGAAGTGCTGGCGATGGCCCTGCCCGAAGCCTCTGGGAGCTGAGGGTGTGCAGCCCCAGAAGAATTCCTCAGCTCTTTGTAGGATCACAGGGAGAGGGAGAAGTCTCAAGTTGTCCCAGCAGCTACCCATTCTCCAGCTCAGTTCTACAGCTTGGACACTGGCAATACAGGTAGACAGAAAACCGGTGGACAGCACATTTGTGGTAGCACACGGAAGACCCAGGTGCTGGGAGCTTGAACATACTAGGAGTGTCTGGGGGCGGCGGCAACAGCTCCTGGCTCCCACGCAGCTCTAAACCCAGCTAGGACTGAGGTACAGTCCAGCCAGAACGATGAGCGGTAAGCCTTGTATCTGAGAGGCAGCTTCCTTCAACAGCAGCTTTCGTAACTGGCTCGTTTAGCCCCCGATGTGGGCAATACATAGCCATATACATACGTATATCATCTTTGAAAGGTTGCTACCTCCTACACTGAGCTATTCTATCCCTGGCAATATTGTTCCCCGGTCTTCCTGGACTGTTTCAGAAAACATTGCCCCATCTGGCCACAAGTTCACCATTTGTAATTGAAGTGGCTTGAATCTGGACTTAACCACAGCAGTGTCTCTAAAAAACGTCTTCAGAGAGCCCTCCCTGAAGCATGGTGGTCACTGTTATTTTCTCCTGTTTTCTTTCATAAGAGCTGTCTGCCTCCCGGCTCCTCAGCATCAGTGGGCTGAGAAAATTAGACACTTTCCCTTTCCACATAAGTACCAGGAAATCAGTTTCCCTGGCATTGCTGTCCACTTTCTGGGCAGACCACGCTTATGCCAGGCTCACAGTGCAGATTCAAACAAAATGTATCTATGATAAGGGCAGTTCAGGATTACCAGGCTTGTGTCTCCAGGCTCCACTCTCTCACAGCAGCCCCTTTAACTTTTACATTCTGAATTGCAATGAGCTTTTGCGTCTGCTGAGCCCTGATACTCTCAGAGGAGCTCTGTGATATTAGAATATTTTGATGAATTAGAGCCTTTGCTTTTACTTCACCTCTACAAGCCCCTGTTCTGGGAGAGCAGTATCACCGATGCATTCACGTTTTGCAGTGCGTTTGGCAGAAATGGCTAAACAACTGCTTGAGATGGGGACAGTTAAGCAGAAAGGGGTGAGGATTTACAGCACTTTGAATTCTTCCTGTCACGCTGACATCCAGCACCAGCGTACCCTGTTCACGGGGGGGGCAGGGAGGGGTGCATCTGGCCTTGCCAGCAACAGCAGAGCAGATCATGGGCACAGAGCCAGCGGTGAGTGGACACCCATGCAGGTTTGTAAAATGTAGCTGCTGCTGGGCTGGTTGAAGGGAGGCTCTAAGGGCAGTCGGCAGCTCCCTTATGTAGAAAATGTGTGGGGTTCTTTTAAATGATGGCTGTAGGTCAGCTAAGTGGCTGTGTACCTACCATGCCACCGGAGCTTGGGGCTCTACAAGAGCAATACAATCTGTGTTGGCACTGCTTACTCTGAATAACTAAGGAGGAACACCACAAACAGGTCTTACTGATGTGCCTGTAGGGGAAGTTCTCGCTAGCAGGAGAACTGTGTGAAACCAGCCTGGACCAAGCCAGCTCCATCTCCTGAAACACAAACTTGCGGGCCAGGAAAGGTGACTCTGGCAGGGGCAAGAAAGATGTCAAGGTTCAGTGTGAATATTTTAAGTGCAGCAGGAGCCAGTTAGACTGTAAGATGTCAGGACTAGGAACCTTTTTTGAAATAACTTGTGTGTACCAGGCCTGGCACAGTAGTCGGGGACTGGCACAAGCTGTGTGCATTTACACACGCCAAACCGCCTCGGAGCAGGCGCTGTTCAGTCAGTGTTGCTGGTTGGGGTCACTTGTATAAGTCTTGTTCTAGGGGTTTTGGTTTTTTTTTCCTCCTTCTTCCTGATTAGAAAATCACAGGATAGTGGAACCTGGCTAGAAAATTACTTTCTGAGACCATCTGTGCCAAAAATTTGGTAGTTTATGCGAACTAAATGAAGAAACAGGCTGTGAAGGTGAGTGAAGTAAAAGAATTTAAAAACCTAAACTAATATATTTGCAAAAAATAGGCTTGGCTTAGTCACCCCCTCTGTTCCTGCCAGATCCCACATCCCACTGTAGGGAGCTGTGGTATTTCCATCAGTGAGACAATGCGCTTTCCCTTGAAAGCTGCTGGGTTTAATCTCACCATCAGACGGCGTGATTCATTTCTGCAGTCCCTGTTGTACGTTTCTTAATATCAGACATGAGTGAAATATCTTTGGGACTGTGAGTGAGAGTGGAGTTAACTATTTTTTCAAAGGAAAAAGATGCTGGAAATATATAGTGGTCTTCATCAGCTGAAAGAGCATGTGAAACCAAGGCCGGACTCCCGGGCTGCACATGATGAGCCTGTCATGGTATCGACTAAGTGAGGCAGACAGAGGCTTTCCCACCTCTAAACCAGAGCCAGTTCGGTTCAGTCGAATCCCAGGCGTCGTTCGGAGCATTTGGCCCAGCACGCAGCTGCCTGGAGGTGGCCGCATCTGGTGAGTAACAGCTACACCCCTGGAGAGGAGAGGAGCTCTGCTGCATGAATTCATGCTCCATGACATAGCAAAGCTTTCCTCTGCCTTTTGTAATGCTACAGTAGCTCCACAGAGGCGTATGAATGGGCAAAACATTTCATGTAATAGTTTAGGTTTCCTCTCACGTTCTGTGAGAGCAGCACATGTACATAGTCTGCTTTAAATATGGTCATCATATGCATTGTCTCAAATCATCGTATATGTCCAGAAGTCCTCCTGAGAGCTGCGTTCAACGAAGACAAACTGAAGTCCTTTTACTTTTTCCTCTGGTTTCTGAGCCTTTGAAGTTTGTTCAGAGCGTATACTAAAGCGCTTTCCTGCAACAGGTTTCCTGTAATGGAAGCTGCAATTCTCAGGTCATCTCTTGACTTCTGAAGCAAAGGCTTCAAAGCTCCCCAGATACTGCAAGCTGAAGTAAACATCTGCATGTGGTAGCCCTGCATTATGTGTCTTCACACCTTTGTTTCCTGGTGGTTGTACTCAGGTCTTTTGAACTTCTACCTGTAAATAATCTTCAACACCTTTGAAACACAAGTGTTCATAGTGGTGCTATTAAATGAAAAAGTTTATTTCATAGTTTAAAGTGTTCCTGCCATATTTAGCTGTTCTTTTGTATCCCTGCATAATGATCACCCCTTTTGGGGGAAAGTACTTTCTGTGATTTTGTCTGTTTTGCCATGACTTGTTCCTTGGTTAGGAGCTTGATCCTCTTTTCTCACCCTTTTCCACATGCAGCATTAAAAAAAATAATCTGTTGATCTGATATGTGGATATTCACACCAGAAATAAGTCAGACTCTCACTCCCCAGCGGAAAGGCTTTGGATCAAGACCCAAATACAAATTACAGTAAAACTGAGATTTTGAGCCTGCTGTATTCCTTTCCCATTTACACTTTCTTCCCTGCTTTTCCTTGTACTCATTTGTTTCCTTCTTCCCCTTCATTCAAAGTCTCCCCTCCGAATTCACAATTCTGATTAACATTGGGTTCTGCAAAGCTCGTTCACCCGCCACTCACATCATCTGCCAAAAAGTTGGTGTGTGCAGTTTCTTCTTTACAAGGAACCACCGTCTCTTTTCTCTGATTGTCTGAAACCACTTGCTAACCAAAAGTAAGTCACGTCTCCAAAATGATCGTGCGGTTGTTTATGTTGCTAGGAAAAATGAAACTGTTCTGTATTGCTGAAAAGTGAGCAAACTCATTGGCTTTGTGCGTATGGAAAGTGGATGAGTTCTGGATTTCTGTGTTTATTCGTGACTTCACAAGTGTTTTCCCCAGTTTTCAGGTGTCAGCAACCTTTGAGATAGCAGGATTTGCTCTGTATTACTATTGCCTGGGATTTTGGTCTGTCTACTTTGCTTCATAGCCTTCCTTCATTGTTAGCCTCGTATGCCTGCCGACTGAAGACTTGATACAAATGAGAAGTAAAGATGATGAGCTATTTCTAATTAAACTTTGCCGCAAACAGCAGATTTGTAAAAGTTATGTTATGCCCTCAAGAAAAACGAAGGTACTTAAGCCTAGAATATCACTGATCTCCGTACACCAGCCTGCTGCTAAATGCTTCCGAACTCTGCCCTTCAGAAACTCAGACCTTCACCTGGCTGCGTGGGGCTCTGTATATCGGAGCAATAATACCCATCAGTTGTAAACCGGTAGTGCTTTTACCCAGCATCATCCACAACTGCCTCCCCGTTAATTCTCTCAGCCTGGAAGCACCCTGATGTCTCCTTAATAGGGGTTAGTATTATTTATAGCAATTTACAGGTGTGCTGCTAAGAGACGGAACTGTAAATCACCTCAAATATTGTTCCATGATGAAGCGCCTCTACATTATTTAACAAATTGTCCCAACATGACTGAACGATCCACAATGGGAAAACTTGCCACAGAAATGTGATATCGAAAAGGCCGCAATCCTGCGTATTTAGTTTAGATTTGTAATTGCAGTTGATATTCTTCTGGCAGTTTTGTACTCCAGGAGTATTTTCAGCTTCAGCAAAGCAGAGTACTTCTAACCTGGGAGTGTCAGTGGGGCAATACGATGACTAATGCATGTGACACTGTTATACCACTGGCGTTGCAGCGGTATTTGGCACAAAAAAAGATGGGGCTGCATGGGCGCATTTTAGTTAGGGCTTACTGCCTAGAGTGTAAGGCAGCAACATTGTTCTACAGCATATGAGAGTGATTCTGCCTCGGTAGAAAGAAGATTGAGGTGTGATGAAATGCCAGCCAAAAGTGCCTACAGATACCTCAAAATACAGAATTACACATGTTCTGAGATGTTGGTCTACCGTATTTGGCCTTAATCTGAGCACAGCACTTTCCTGGACCAAGAAAATGCTTCTAATTCTAAAATGAGAGGAAAGGTGGAGCAGCATCTTCTTGCTAGAAAACTTCAACTGAAAATTAACCACTTTAATTGTTGTATCGGTCCTTTCTCTTGTAATTGCAGGTGGGTTTCTTCCTGCAGATGTGCAGGGTACTATTACATGGTAAACAGCTTCTGTTTTTCCTTTAGTCAGCTGAGGACAGTTTAAAATTGTCGTGCCTAAAACACACACCCGGTTGAGACCTCACTGGGTGAGACCTGGCGCAAAACCTAACGGAGCAGCCTGGCACAGGCAGCCAGCTCAGCTGCCGGTTTCCTCTGGGCAAGAAAACTCGCTCACCAAAGCCCAGAGGTGTATTTGTTAGGGCAAAGGAGGGAAGAAGGGATCTGGAGGGGTGAAGGGAGGGTTGGTGTCAGTGCTTCCTTCCCAGGGATTCAGGGTTTGGAGGTGCATGAATCAAAGAGTCTTTTCTAAAGATGAAAACTGGATACCCCTGGCAATGCCTCTGCTTTTTAAGGAGTAACTTTTTTTTCAATTTAACCTTTTCAGTTTTCTCAGTTAAATCTTAACATCAGTCGGAGCTCAGCTAACGTGAAGTCCAAGACCTTCTAAAACTATTGGTGAGGATGTTTAAAATGTTGCTGCAGAAATGAAGCGTCCGTTTCCATGTGGTTAACAGGGCTGCTTGTGTTCGCGCATGTCCGTGTGCAGGAGCACCCACTTAGTTAAAGCCGACCCGAGGCAGCAGAGCTGCATTCGGGCTGCTGCTGCGCTCGGAGGGTGAGGACCGTCGCAACAGAAGCCGTCTGGGGGGCAGGAAAGGGTGAAGGAGGTGCTGAAACGTTCCCCCCAGCAGCATCTCCTCTTCATGTGGCTCAGTCACAGATGGGAGCCTGGCTTCCTCAGGAGAGCCTGAGGGCCCTCTGTTTGTACCTCTCTCTCTCTGCCTCTCCCAGGCTCAAACTGGTTTTAAAACTGTTTTAAGCCCACTTCAAACCGATGGAACGGATAGGGAAAGGGCTTAACTGTGAATATAGCCCCACAGATGTCGTGCAGCGAAGCAGCTGACAGAGGGGACAGACCCCATGTGTTTCCCACACAAGGGAAAAGGCAGAAAATCACACATGTACAAGAAAGCCTGCCCCAGGCAAGAGGTTTTAATAATGCTCCATCCCCAGGAAAAGCGTCAGGCGGGGTTTGGGCCTTATTTGACACCAGAGAACCCAACCAAAAGACCCGAACCCAAAGGAAGTCGGCTTTCGCCATTCCACTGCCACTCTGCCTCCCTGCTGCAGTGCCCCTGAGGCCGAGCTTTAGAACCGGCTGCTGTGCTGCTACGGGGGAAATAAACCGCTTCTTGCCGCAGTTCGAGGTGAATGGGTGTTTCGTTGGGCGTGTCATACTCCCAGTGTCCCGGGAGTAAGATATTCAAGGACGTTACTGGCTCAGCTTTATGGAGGTGCTGTCAGATGGAGCAGGCTTGGTCCCCTGGCCTGAGCACTCTCCTAGGATTTGGGAGACTTCTTTACAGTTCCTCATCCAGCCCAAACTTCTCTGTTTTCCTCTGCTGTAAGGTGGGGTAGCAGGATGTCCCTGCCTCCTGGGGATGTTGGGGGGATCAGTATGCTAAATACCATCAGGCACTCAGAGAGGGGCAAAAGCACTGAATTGCCATAAAGACCCAGAAAGAATTGTAAAACTCCAGAAAAATAAATCCTTAAAAAAAAAAAAAAATCAGCCAGTACATTGGGATGCAGTGTTAAATACATTGTCACTCACCCCCAGCGTGGTTTTCCCTTCTCTGCATGCTCTCATCCACGCATTGCCACTGCTTTTGCAATTCAAGCCTGCGACGTGTATAAAACGGGACTATTGCAGCACACAAGCGTTGGAGTTTGGGCCGTGTGTTTTCCTTCACAGAGCACTGCCGCCTTGGCTCTAGAAACCTTGTAAGTGATGTTTTGCAAAAATAAATAAATAAAGGAGTGAATGAAAATGTCATATACATAAATATGCCACAATAAGTTTAGTCTTTGGATCAAAGTGCTCAAAACGAGACAGCTTTGAAACAGAAAGGTAGGAATCAAAATTACACATCCTTGTGTATCAGCTCGGATGCCAGCTGTTTAACTGAGGCATACATACCGTGGCTGATTAAATGAAAACATTTTAACAGCTGTCTAAAAAAAGTACAACGCTCTCCCCGTCTTCCCAGGCCTGCCTCGTATACCATCCCCACGGGCTGCCCAGGAGAGCGGCCGCTTGGCTCCAGCCCGCGCCTGCCCCGCTCGTCGGCACGCTCGCAGGGGCCACCGGGCACACGGGGCGGCTCTGGGCTGGTCCAAGGGACAGGCAATAAGATCCTTGGCAATGTCCGGACCTCACCGGGTCCTGGTGCCATTGACTCGCAAACCTGCGTCTGGGCAAAAGCCCATCGGCCGGCTGGCTCGAATCCAGGCTATTCGATGAGTTAAAAGTAATGCTGGCTAATTCAGGGGGACAAAGCGGCTCAGCAGGTTGAGGGGAGAGGCGCCGGTTTTCATATCCAAGCCAAACACAGCCCGGCCTCCCCAGCAGGGAAGAGGCTTTATGGAAGAGAAAAAGCTTTAGGTAAGTGGTGGGTGGTCTCTGGCGGCTGCATCCCTGTCAGCCTGCGGAACCAGCTGGGGACCGTTCTCCAGCCCCGGGGCCAAGCGGCACTGCGTGACTGCTAATTCCCCTCCGCTCTTCTCCTCGCTCCCCAGAACTGTGCGGGCACAACCGAACTGCCTGTTTGGAGCAGACAGTGTCCCCAGCCCGTGGTCAAGCATTGCTCGGGAGGCCGTTTATCAGCTCTGGCCAGCACGGCAGAGGCAGAGCCGTCTGTGGCCAGCCCGATGGCCCCGTCCTGCTTCATTTCCTGGCGTAGGCACAGCCAGGAGGTGCTGACCTGCAACGCGAGCCGGGGCTCCGAGGCGCCTGCACCAGGTGGCCTCCCGGGATCCCGTCCCCTCGGCTATACTGGGAGGATGGTGACACTCTTTTCGTAGCGCAGGTGTTGACACAAGCACCAGTACTGCGTTTCAATAGTGTCCTCATCAGGGCCGGCAGGAATCACACAGCCTGGGGTGCATTGGCCGTCACCCCTCTCCGAACGTGACCTCCCCGGCCTGGGAGGTGAGTGTTTCCCCAGCCGTCCTGAGCAGACAAGGGATTAGCCTGGACAGAGGCGCAGGGACCAGACATGTCGTCCATCCCCCAGCCCACTGCTGACCCACTTTGTGTCATCCTATCGACAGAAGCTGAAACAACTAGTGGTTTGAATTGCAACCAGGTGGGAGGACAATGGGGAGCAGGCAGCCACCCCAGCCCTCACGGGGTGAGCTGCAGCAATTAGCAAGGGGTTCCTAGGTGGGCTTCCACCACAACAACGCCCCTTCTCTGTTGAGGAAGGACCAGTAGGAAAGGTTTGTGGGCATCTCCACACAACATACGTAAGTGCGAGAGAAATTTGAGTTATGTATCAAGGAACTAGGCATGTCCATTCACAGTCATTTTTGAAGATATTGCATTTTAAGAATGTATTCTTAAAGAATCTGTATTTCTAAAATGAAGAACAATCAGGAAAGAAATTTCGCAACTCAGGATGTAAAAACAATTTCAAAAGGTGACATTTCTTGCTTTTTTCTTTTTTGCATAGCAGCTGTTGTGTGTAAGTGCATGTGTGTGTTTGTGTGCACCTGTGGGATGGAGGCTTTTATAATGCGAAGGTTTGCACAAGCCCTCCTCATCACATTCTTCTTTGGCCCATGGGGATTCATGTTGCTGCCCAGAGGGTGCCACCATGCGTGTCACTGCCAGGAGCCCCCCCACAAGAGTCGCAGCCACTGCCGGGATGGGAATGGGACCTGTACACAGCTCATTCACTGCTGCACATCCACCATTTCTGCCCACAAAATAAGGCAAGAAACTGAACTGCTTTTCACTTGCTTAAAAGCTGTAATCACTGCTGCCATAAAATGTCATCGTCGTAACACGAGACTTTTCCATGGCTTTCCTTCCCCATCTGGCATGCGCTGACTTGCCCTGCTATGTTTGACATGATGTTTTTAATGGCTTTTTTAAATACAGCCAAAACTATCTCCCTATAAAGTGCCCCCCAAAAAAGTATGTTCTCAATGGTAAGTTTATTCTACCTACTTCCGTAGCTTTCCCTCCAAAATAACGTGGTGCCACAGGCAATAGAAAAGCTATGAGGGTTTTCAGTGAACATATGGGTAAGAAAGGGCTTTCCACCATGCAATGAGCCCTTCTCAAATCCAGCAGACCACACACATGTTCCCACATGCACCCTGAGAGGACTCGATCCCCAAATGCCACATGCAAACGGACAAGGAGAACGCATGCCAGCCACGTACACGGCAACGTGGTGCTGCGCTCCATCTCCTGCATGTTCCTGGTGGCAATAACTATAAGCACATCTCCAAGTACGATTCAGCACATCAACTTTGGGCCTTTTGGTGGCTCTTTGTGTCTCATGTTTGCCTACCCGGGGTGATGCTTTCGCTTATCATCCTGAAGGTATTTTTCTTTTCCTCTGCCCAGAGGTCCCATCTGGGACCAGTATAGTCGTGGTGGCCCTAGGAGGGGCCTCACGTTGCTGGTGATGACGCTGCGATCTGCAGAAGACGTGTCCAGCTCTTCAGGAGCAGCCACCTCTTGTGTGGGAGCCGGGGCTGTATGCACCCCACCCCGCAGAGATGGGGGCTCCCCCCGGGCTCGCTGCCCAGGAGGTGGGGAGGGCTGGATGCAGCCGTGTGGCTGCTGACACATGGCGCTCCCGGCTGGAGAAGAGAGAAACGTTCCCACGGGCGTCAGTGTGTCCCTGGGACCGTGCAGTGAGGTCAATACCCCTTCGATACAGCCCGTGCGGAAAGCCCGTTAGAGCCCCAGCGGGGACGTTTGTGCCGGGGGTTTGCCGGGCTGCAGCGGGGTTTGAAAGGCTGCTGATACCGGCACCCCCCGGCCGCAGCTCCCTCTGCCCTGGCCCCTGACCCGTAACGCTCGGGGGGGGGGGGGGGCTCCGGGGGCAAAGGGGCCTTTCCGATGCGTGGTGAGAGCCCCCTCTCGCAGGGGGGAATTGCCGGCACACCCCCCCCCCCACCTCCGCAGCCCGAACGCCGCCGGGGCAGCGGGCGCCCCTCCCCAGGGCCTCGGGGCGGGCGCTGCGGGGCTCCGTGTACATTCCCCGGGGGGCACCGGCCCCGCCGCCCGGATGTCACCGCCGCCTCCTCCCCGTTATTTACATCCATCTTTAGCAGTCTAATTACCCGCTTTATTGCTTTCGCCCGGGGGAAGCCCGGGGACGGCGGCGCAGAGGAGAACCCTCCCCGCAAACCCCCGCCGCGCTCCGCTCCGGTCCGCTCCGCACCGCCCGGGGGACGGGGAGGGCCGGACACACACAGCTCAGCCGGGCCTTGCCCCTCAGCGCCTGCTTTCCAGCAGGATTTCGGCCGGGGAGGGGCGGAGCAGGTCTCCGGAGGCGGCCGGGACCCGCCGGCGGGCCGAGGGAAGTCCCCGGGGGGGCCGGCGGGAAGCTCCCCGTCAGCCCGCCCTCATGGGGCGGCTTCATCGTGTTGCACCAACGCGATCTGCACCGGCGGAGGAAAAAAAAAAAAAAAAAAAAAAAAAAAAAAAAACCCACCCCAACAGAATAGATGGATTTTCAGATAAGCAGCGGAGGTAATTTATTGGCCTTTATGCTCTTCCGATGGAGTGGGGGAGAGACAAGCGGAATCGTGTCTGCACATCATTAAGCGGGTGTACTCCGCCTCAGCCAAAAGAGGTTTCCCCCCCCCCCCAGCCCCTCCCCGCTGTCGGGGGATGCCCCGCGCCCCAGCCCAAGCACGGAGGCGAACCCCGGGCCGCCCCCGGCCAGGGCCCGGCGCCACGGTGAGGGGCCGTCGCGCCAGGGTGCCGCTCCCCCAGCCCCGGGGGGAGCCCCAGCCTCTCCCCGCTCCTCCAGGTTGTCCGCGGCGCACTTGCTCTTCCAAACTCATCTAAATTACATCAATAACAGAGCGCACTCTTTAATGAGCTCTCAACTTTAAAGACTTGAAGGATATTAACAAGCCGCTTGACAAATGGTGCTTAGAAGCACATTAAAGACGCTGCTAATGGAGCGCATAATGACGGCTAATTTTCGATCAGATATAAATTAGAGCCCCAACAGTTATTTGCCTTAAGGACTTTATGTAAATGATCCTGTTCTGTATAAACGGGGAGGCGAGGCGAGGCGAGCCCCGCCGCGCTGCTGAGCGGTGCCGCAGCCGGACGGGGCGCGCAGTCCCCGGCCCCTCCCGCCGCGGAACCACCGCGGGGGCCCCGCCTGCCCCCGCCCCCCCTCCGCGCCGCCCCGCTCCCAGGGGCGGACAGCGGCTCCGGCCCCACCGGCCCACGGGCGCCCGGCGGCCAAGCGGGTTTGCTGGGGGCGGGGAAGCAGAAGGAGGAGGCCGAAGGCTCGCCCCGCTCCGGAGCTGGTTGCGGAGGGGAGGGGGCGGCTGTGCCCGCCGGGGAGGACGGTGCCAAACGCCCGCGGGGCTTGGGGCCGGCCCAGCCCGCCCCGGCCGGGCAGCGCTGCTCCCCGCGGTCTCTGCGGCCGCGGAGGGCTGGGGCAGGGCCGAGGCGGGGGCCCAGCTGCGAAGCCGGCTCCTGCACACCCCTCCGCTCCCGGGGCCGTCCCAGCTGCCGCCCGGCGCTCCTGAAAGCTTTTTTTTTTTTTTTTCCCGCTCCCGTTGTTTTGGTTTGGGGATTGCCTTGAGTTTTGGGGTAGGATTTTGGGGTTTGTTTTTTTTTTTTTCTTGTTTTTAATTTTTTTGGCAACAAGTGCCAGCTGGGGGCCCGGCCCCGGAACGGGGAAGGTGTGACACCTCCTTTCCCCCCCCCCAGCACAGCGGCTCCTGCCCGCCCGCAGGCCGGTCCTGCCCGAAGCCGGCGGCAGCCCCCGGCCCTGCCCGGCCTCCGGGATGCCTCTGGCACGGAGGAGCCGTGTGAGCAGGTCAGCAACGCCCCCGCCGCGGGAAGGGGGTCCCGGCTGGCTGTGGGAACCCGCGGTGTTTTCTTGGGCAATTTTTGGCTGGTAGGTTGGGATTATTTTTCCTTTCCTCCCCGCCCTGCTTCTTGCGGGGCGTCCTCCTCCCTCCAAAAAAAAAGCATTTACCTTTGCGGAGCGCGCCGAGCCGCAGGGCAGGTTCCCCCCCTGCGCCGCCGGGGTCCGGGCTGCCTCCTCCGGGAGGTCTCACCTGCCAAAATAACAATAAAAGGGGGAGGGGAGCGTTGTCCCACTGTTCTCCCCCCACCCCTGGTTACCGCGCCGGGACCACAAACCAGCGGGGAGCAGGGGGGGCTGCTGGGGTCTGGCACCACCGCGCTAAGGGGGGCGACGGGGGGGGGGACACGGACCCGCCGGCCGGGGGCCAGGCTTCCTCCTCCGCACTGCCCGACCCCCCCCGAGAGGGGATTTTGGAAAAAAAAATGGGGACCCCGACATCCTTCCCCGCGCCTCCCTGTGCAGCGACCCGCGGGCCGGGGCGGGCCGAGGCGCGGGAGTTACGCGGGGCCGGAGGGCCCGGCCGGCGGCCGTACTCACCCGGGCGGCCCCGGGGCTGCGCCTCCTGCTCCGCGCTCCCTGCCCCGGTCCATCGATTTGTTCCTGGAAAAACGCGGCGCATTCTTATAGCAGCTACGAGCAATTAATATTGCATTAACCCTATTTAAAAAAAAAGAAAAGAAAAGAAAAGAAAAAAATCCGCACTCTCTCAAAGCCATCTATTATTAACGCGAGTGTAATTGGAGACCCGAGACGTGGGTGTGTGCGTGTCGTGGGGTAAGGCAGGAAAACACAGGCGTGACAGTGTGGCGGGAAGGAAGGGGAGCCGAGGGTGGCTAATATTTAATTTCAGGTCTGTGGTTTTCTAATTCGAGATTAAAAGCAGTCACGTCTTTGAAGCCAGACACTTGGTGTAAATGTACAGTTAAAATATTCTATTCCACAGTCCCCAGACAGAGCTCTGCTACTCCCAGGCTTCATTAAATTTTAATTATCATCCCAGACTGAAGCAAGGGAAGAGGGGGAAGACTGTCCACCTAATTGCAATTGATAAAGGCAAAGAAGCCTGGGTTTTTTCCCTCGCCGCGCACGCACAGCGGTTGGTGGTGGTGGTGGCTGTTGTTCTAATGCGGGCAAAGTCCGGCGAGGGCAGCGCGAGCGTCTCCACCTATAGATCTGCTGTTTACAAAAGATGCACGTGAAGGAAAGCCGGGAAGTGATGTTATAGATGGGGGGGGGGGGACGACACGACACTAGCTCTTGGAGAGCTCTAGCGAAAGAGCAACGGAAGAGACAGGGACCCTCATTAGGGCTCGGCAGCTTATTGTCTCCCAAAACAAAGCGCGGCGGTGCCTCAGAGCTCCCCGGCCCGGGCGGCGGTGCCAGGCGGCAGCAGCGGGGCTGCCCGGCTGCCCGCCCCGGGTCTCTCGGAGCCCAGGCGCCTCTGCCCCCTCCTCCCCCCGGCTCTTTCGTTCCTTTTCGTTTGTTAATAATCTGCCTGTGTGGGACAGGCAGGTACTGGGAGAAGTCGACTAATTGCCCCAGGTTTTTAATTTGGGCAACTAGAGAGCAGTCTATCTCCAGGCAGTAAAAGGTAAAAAATAAAACCCGCCGCGTTTGCTTTCTAAGCAGCTTCCTATTATCACATCGCCACTTAATTTTATTTCCATTCTCTCCAAGTTAAATAGAAAGCCGAGCTCACAGGGGAGCTGCCATGTGCCTACAGACTGGGGATGTCAAGCAGAGAGACTCACTGTGCAAAGTTAATTTCAATTCCCGAGGAGGATTTCACATTCTCGCTCGCTCTGACCCACAGTAATTAGCTGAGATAACTAATGATTACTTACTTATTCCTTGTAATTATCTGGATTTAATAATTCGCTGTGTAATTTATTAATTCGCCCGTAATAGCCTTTAAGTGAATGGCTCATTTAAGAGGGCGAAGCGGCAGTTCAGGGGCTGTTCGCCGCCTGCTGCCTGCACCTACTGACGGTTCTGGGGGGCTCTCTGCTACTTTTAGGGGTCCGACTGGCCCCTACCCCCGCCAGCCTGGCTCGCCCCGGCCCCCCGATCCGTCACTTTCCGCCCTCTTTCCGCCCCCCGCCTCTTAAAACGACCCCCGTGCCCGCGGAGGTTGCGCGGCAGCCCAGCCCGCGGCGCGGGGGGGGGCGCATGGAGGCATTTCCCCGCGGGGGGCAGTGTCGGCGGGGGGCGCAGCCCTGGCCCTTGCCCGGTCGGCGGGGCGCGCAGGGGTGCGCAGGGGCGCGCAGGGGTGCGCGGGCTCCGCGCAAGGACAGCGCCACCCCATCCCAAAAAGCCGCCGTGCGCCGGCTGACGGAGAAGAGAAGCCGCGCTGCGCGCCCGCGGGGTTGTACGGTACCGTTGCGGTAGCAATGACGGTAACGACAGCGGCAAGCCTTGGCCGTGCCGGGGGCCGCCGAGGGCCGGGGGCGGGGGGGGGGGGGGGGGGGGGCCGCCTGTGCTGGCCGGGTCGGGGAGGACGAGGCGCTGGCTCCGCGCCCGCGGAGCCGCCACCCCGGCCGTGCCAGCAGGCCGACACCCTCGGAGTGCCCGGGCGGCTTTGAAGATGCAGCTGGAGCTGGTGGCTGGGCGGAAATATGAATATTTAATAGCGGTTCGTGTATGATCTCCTCTCCCCCCTCCCCGCCCGTCGCCGTCGGGTTTCCCCGGCTTTTGTGAGCGCCACGCGGGGAAATTACTTTTTCCTTCCTTTTTTTTTTCTTTTTTTTCTTTTTTTTTTTTTTTTTGTGTGCGTGTGTGGCACCTTCGACTCTCCCGCACCGGGACGCCGAGCGGCTCGGGTGGCGGGGACACCCCCGCACCCCCCACAGTCACAGCCACGCACACGGTCACCCGCGACAGCCGCGCGGCGGGCGGGGCGCGGAGCGGAGCGGAGCGGAGCTGTCCGTGGTGCTGCCCCCGGCAGCGGCCAGCACCCCCCGGGCCGCCTCCCCCCCGGCCCCGGGGGGCCGCAGCCGGGGACCCCCCTTTCCCCCCTTCCCCCCCTCCCCGGCTCGGAGGCGCCGCCGCACGCCGGGCAGCACCGCGCTGGTGCGGGCGGTCAGGGGGGTGCAAAGCCCCCGCCTCGCCGCGGGGTTTGAGCGCATCCCGCGACCCGGAGGCGGCGTTGAGCTCGGGCAGAGGCTGGGCGGTGGGAAACAAGAAGCAGCAAACGCGCTTTGCCAATAAAACGTTAAAATCCTTTTTTTCTTTTTTTTTTAATGAAAGACGATTTAACAACATTTAAAAATAACTTAGTACATTACTAGAATAAATAAACCGCCTATTAACAAAAACAAAAAACCCCAAACCAACCAAACAAAAACAACCGAAGAAAACCAAACCAAACCCAAAACAACGAAATCGGGTCATGTACAGAACTTAAGACTTCAAACAGTCTCGGATAGAACAGCGATACAGCGGAATCTGTAAGAATATATCTATATGTGCGTCAACGCCAATGAAATATTTACAATACATACAGGTACCCAACCGAGTACCCTCGTTTTATTGTTGTTGTTTTTCCAAAAGAAATGTACCAAACCATTTGTGAATTTACAAGCAGTGCAGCCTCGCTCGCTCGCTCCCTTTCCTACAAATTTAAATTTGGCTTTTCTACAAACAGACCTCCAAAGGGGACTTTCCTCCGTGGAAAAGTATTGCAATTAAAGGTAATAAATAACCGACCGACCAAATAAATAAATAAATAAATAAGCAATCGGATAGACAGATAAATAACCGAGCCGGTCTGAACACCGTCGCGATACAGCTTTGAAATCGAGAAAGACGGATATTGTGCTGGCAAGAAACCCGAAGCGACAACCCCCCCCCACACACACGCTGTCACCTACGCGGCCACGTCCTTTCTCGCTTCGGGAGCAGCGTGTGGTGGGGACAATATGGGAATCCCCATTAAATATGTAACGCGGTAAACAAATACCTCGGACAGTGAATCAGGCTACACAAATAATGTAGGACATCTACTATAGGGTGCCGACGCCGTACGAATAAGAATACTCGTCAGAGAAATACCTTAGGTTCAGGTGACAATTTACAGATGGCCAAAAAGGACGTTCAGAAGAAGAAGAAGAGAAAAGCTCACGTTCATAAACCCTACCAACACAAAATATTTGATTCTCACTATCCATTTTTTTTTTTTACTTTTATCAAGACTTAGATTAAAGAGGTGTAATTAATTAGAATGAGCACAAAATGAAGTTGCTAGAGAGATAAATTAATAATTTACAAGGGGTTGTTTGGCAGTAATCTAATAATAGCTTTTGAAGACCAGTGAACACAGCAGGATCAGCTCTTTCCCTAAGCGTTATAACTTCAGAGAAGGAAAAGGATAATAACCACAGTAAAAATATATATATATTTATATATTTATAATACGCAGTGTAAATGCAGAAAAACCTGCCATCTGTTTTTATCATTATTATTATTATTATTATTTAAATCAAAATACTTTTGAGACGTCTCTCGCGGCGCAAGCCTCAACTCTAGCTTCAAGTTTGGGTCCCGAGAACCCCGTGGCACTGCGGACACACGGCTGCGGAGGGCACCTTCCGCGCTTGCACCCAGGCGAGGTCTGTTAAGAATAAAAACCAGCGGTACTTGCCGGGGCGGGTCCGGGCGGCGGCTCCGCGGGGAAGTTCCCCCCGAAAGTTGGGCGCAGGGCGGGCGGTGGGGTGGGCTGGGGGCGGTGGGGTGGTTTTTTTCCTCCTTTCCTTTTTTTTTTTTTTTGTTGTTGTTGTTGTTTGTTTGTTTGATTTTAATTTTCTTTTATTGGTTTATTGTGATGATCTGTTGGTTCTCCTCCGCTGCCGGCTCAGATGCCGGCCGAGTACTTCATGCGCTTCTGCTTCTGGCGCTGGTTGCAGAACCAGACGCGGACCACGTTCTTCTTGAGGTCGAGCTTCTCGGCGATGGCGGCGATCTTCTCGGAGGAGGGCCGGGGCTGGAGGGCGAAGTAGGCCTCCAGCGAGCGCTTCTCGGGGGCGGCGATGGAGGTCCGCTTGCGTTTCTTCTCCGCGCCGCTGAAGAGCTCGGGTTTGGCCAGCTTCTCGCGGTGGGACTTCTCGGCCTCCTCCAGCCAGGCCTGCAGGATGGGCTTGAGGGCGATCATGTTGTTGTGGGAGAGGGTGAGCGACTCGAAGCGGCAGATGGTGCTCTGGCTGAGGGAACCCACCCCCGGGATCTTCAGGTTGGCCAGCGCCGAGCCCACGTCGGCCTGGGTCACACCCAGCTTGATGCGGCGCTGCTTGAAGCGCTCGGCGAAGGCCTCCAAGTCGCGGGGGTCGGCGTCCACGTCGCTCATGCAGCCCATGTGGGCCGGCAGCCCGTGGGCGTGGGCCATGCCCAGCGCCGCCGGGTGCATGGGGTTCATGCCGGCCATGTGCGGAGCGTGGCCCGGCGTGGAGACCACGGCGCCGTCGGGGGCCGCCATGGCTCCCAGCGCCAGCCCCGGCGTCAGGTGCTCCAAAAGTTCCCCCTCCAGCGCCTGGTGAGGCTGGTGGTGGTGGTGGTGGTGGTGGTGATGGTGGTGGTGGGTGCCCGACAGGGCGGACGGGTGGGAGATGGGCACCGAGGAGGAGGAGGCGGCCGAGGTGCAGGGGATGGTGTTCATGGTGTGGTAGGTGGCGTCCGGCTTGAAGGGGCTGTGGTGCGGCGGGTGATGGTGGTGGCTCTTGCTCGGGGAGACGATGTCCACCGCTGCCAGGGCTTCGGCGCGGGCCAGCAGGCTCTCGTCCAGACCGCCGAATATATTGCTCTGCAATTGCAAATAGAAGGCACACATAACGCTCAGCAGGGAATTCGCCTCCCCGCGCACTCCGCCGTGCCACTAAAACCTTCCCAGCATGTTAAAAGAGAAATCCTGGAGAAGGGGGGGGGGGGGGGGGGGGGGGCTGGGGGGAGAGGAGAGGAGAAGAGGGAGCGAGCGGGGCGAGGGAGCGGGCGCGGCGCGCAGCCGCTCGCACAGAGGCAGCCAGCGGCGGGCAGACGGACGGACGGACGGGCGGACGGACGGACACACGCACCAGCCGCACGCAGCATCCCAGGTCATAAAAATTAATACGGGCGGCAAGAGCCGCCGCATGCATAAGTTGAGCGAGCGCCCGGCGGCGCCGGGTGATTTGCTGCGCGGCCATGAAAAAATCATCAGGCGGATCCGGGGGGCCGCCGAGGGGCTCCCCTTAAAGCGGGGCGGCGGGCGGCGGGCACCTACCGGAGGGGCGGGCAGGCAGGCCCGCCGCATCGCCTCCGCGCCGCCGCCGCCGCCGCCGGGACCGGAGCCCGAGCCGGAGCCGGAGCCGCCGCTGCCGGGGCCGGAGCCGGAGCCGGGGCCGGAGCCGGAGCCGCGTCCGGCGGAGCCGCCGGTGCCGGTGGTGCTGGGGGAGCTGGTGGCGGGGGCGGCGGCGCCGGCCGAGGGGCAGGGCGAGGCGGTGTGCAGGGCCGAGTACTTGGTTTCGTGGAGGCCGCCGCCGCCGCCGCCGCCGTGGGGGAGGCCGAAGGGCTGCTTGCTGCTCAGGGACATCATCATGGTTCTCGCCGCCGACGCGGCCCGGCCCGCAGGCAGGCGGCTGCCGGAGGAGGGCAGGGGCGCGGGGCCGGGGGCCCGGACCCCCCGGAAAAGCCACAGGAGCCCCGGCCCTCCCCCCGCCCCGCGCCCCCACCTCCCGAAAAAAAAAAAAAAAAGAAAAAAAAAAGAAAAAAAAAATCCCACTCGCCCCCCAGCCGGCTGCCCGAGCCCCGCCGGGGAGGACGCGGCCGGGAGAGGCGGCTCCGGCGAGCCGGGGATGCGCGGGGGATGCGCGGGCTGCCTCCCGCCCGCCCGCCCGCCCTCCGCCCGGGCGCTCGCCGCCGTCCGCCGCCGCCTCCGCTCCGGCGCCGGCCCTCGCCTCTCGCGAAGTGCCCTCCCCGCCGCCGCGCCGGTGGGTTTTACTCTCTCCCCTCCCTCCCCTCCCCTCTCGCCTGTCACTACAGCCCAACTCCTCGGGAAGGGCCCTCCGCGCCTGCCTCCTCGGCCCCGGCCCCCTCCTCCGACGCTCCCTGCCCGCCCCCCGCCGCCCCCGCGCCCACGCCCACGCGTGCTCCCACACTCACCGCCGCTCCCCGCCACCTCCCGGAAAGGGGAGGGGAAAAGCCAAAATCGCAAAAAAAAAAAAGGGGGGGAGGGGGGCGAGAAGCGACCCCCTCGCCGCCCCAAATCCACCCTCCATTAAAAAAAAAAAAAAAACAACAAAAAACCAAAAAAAAACAAGCGGGGAAGAAAAGTCCCGTCCGGGCTCACAACGAGCCCACAGCCACAGAGTGTCCCGGGCGCTGCCCTGGCACTGCTCGCCGCTCCGGCGGGGCGGCGGGGGCGGCGGGGGGCGGTGGCCGCCAGGCGCTGCGTGGGGGTCGCGGAGGGAAATGCAGGGAGCGGCGGCCGCGGTCTGTGTCCCCCCTCCCCTCCCCGGCACCCCTCATCGCGGGGAGCCGGACAGATCCTCCTGCAAAAGCGCACCGCTGTCCCGCCAACTTCCCCCCGCCTCTCTCTTCGAACAAGAAGAAAAGAAAAAAAGAGAGTGAAAAGAAATCGGGGAAAGTCGGTTTTACTGAAGGTGGCCGGGTTTATTTCCATGAATTTCACTTTGCAGCAGGAAGGTTAAAATAAGTGCTTAGGTGTTTAATTTCTCACCTAAACAGCAGACTTGGTAATTTTAAGGGAAATAAAAAAAAATTACATTGTATCAGCTCTCACTGTCGCCAGCTCGGAGAAATGAAATAAATCAAAGTTAAAAGCTTGAGTATCATTTAATTATGGTGCGAATAGCGCTTGGAAAGAAGTAGAACAACATCTCTAAACAAATTATGGCCGGGCCAGGAAGGAATTATTAGATTGAAATTTCATTTAGGCTCGGGAGACACAGCGCTTCAATATGTAATCTGTTATGCCTCATCTGATTTGTATGCTTAATTCAGCTTGACGAATTTATTAGTTTTCATAATAGTAAAAAAATTGAGCAGCACTATGGGCTAATGCATTGTGTGTACTATAAATTGTATGTCACCGTTGAAAGGCTGAAGTCTATAGAAATCTTTTATTAATGACAACATAGGAAAGAGGATTTTCTTGCAAGCCTTTAAGGAGTTCATGCCAAACCTCCGCGCTCCGTGTCTCAGTAGGCTATTAACATATCGTCATACTAATTAGGCTACTTCATGAGTGATATAATTTCAAACTTTAAATTATGTTCTAATTAACAAGGGTTGTCCAATTTGCTTAATCTTCAAAAGGCTTTTGGCTCGTCTAATTAGTCTAAAGCATCGAGCATCTCCAACGCCCAAGAAAAAGCCATCAATAATATTTTGGCGTGTTTGTAGTGCATCCCGGGCAGAGCCCACGCGAGGCGCGGCACGCCCGTGGCGGGCAGCGGCTGGCAGGGAGGCAGCTGTCCCTCCGCCTCCCTCCGCCGGAGCCCCTGCAGCGCCTGGCCGCTCCTGCGCTCCCGCCTTCGCCTCCCCCAGCAGCGGCCGCCACCCTTCGCGGTTCAGCACGGGCGTGCCAGGAGGTGTGCGGGTGAAACAGCCCAGGAGGAAAAGCTCCCACTTTCGGGGGTGGGTAAAAAAAAAAAAAAAAGGAATAAAAGGGGAAAAAAAAAAAAAAAAGAAAAAAGCCTCGTTGGCGCTGGGAAGTCCGAGAGCAGCCAGCCTGCCAGGTGCGCGGAGCCGCGGAAAGGGCTTTGCCCGCCCGGCTCTCCGGCTGAACTTTGGCGGAGAGAAGGGCGAGGAGAAAAACCTCTCCACGCTATACATTTAACCCCTCCCGCATTGAGTTTAATTACTCGCAATAGTTGTTTTAATGTATGCTGTCACACGGGAGAATTGAGAATGCATATCGTTAATATGAATTAATCTTGATTTTAATAGCAACTGACAACCGATCTCCAAAACGCTGAGCGCTGATCGCCGCTCCGAACGGCCGCCACGGGGGTGCAGCGGGGTGCGGAGCAGCGCGGCGGAATAGCTGGGCAAACTTTCCTCGGTGCCGGGCCCGGGGGCTGACCCCGGGGGTCCCCGCAGGGGCCGCGCCTGCCGGTGGCTCTCCGCGCTGCAGGCACTCGCCGCCGGCCCCGGCTCCGCGCAGCGCCGCGCTGCCGCTGTACCCCGCTGCCGGCAGCGCCCTGCAAAACGTTGCATTTCCCTTTCCCCCCTTTTTGGGGTTGGGGTTTTTTTTGGGGGGGGGGTGTTGTTTTGGGGGGGTGGGGGGTTTTTTTTTTGAGAGAGAGACGCCGCGATGCCCAGCTGCCCCCCGCCCCGCGTCGTGAGGGACGCCGGGGGGAGCCGCGGCAGGCACGGAGCCCTCGCCGCCCCCGGCAGCTCCTCGGCCCTCCGGGGCCCCGGGCCCTGCAGCCGGCTCTGCGCACCAGTGGGCCGCCTAAATAAAAGAGCTCCCCCCCCTTACCCACGCCCACACCCTGACCCACGCAGACATCTGGGGAGAAATCACTGTCGCCTCTCATGTATCCATGTTCTGATTTACGATTAAAATTTAAAGCCGCGCATTCATATTTTACCGAACCTAATGCGCCCTATGAATTTTTAATCCATTAAGATGCGGGCTACACTTTGAGCAAACTCTACCTTTGTTTTGAGCGCAGGGCAGCGCCGGCCCCGGCTCTGCCGGAGGGGCGGCCCCGGTGCCTCATACCGCCCCCGGCCCCCCGCCGCCTCTGGGCTGCTCCCCCGGGGCTCCGGGGGTGGGAGGCGACCTGGCCCCGCCGCCGCGGGGGCACCGCGGGTGCGGACAGCTGCAAGGCTCGAAGCCGCGGCAGCCGCAGGGCCGGGCCACCCCGTCGGGGCAGTCCCGCACCCCCAGGGGTGCCTCCGCACCCCCCAGCACCCTCGCTCCCCCCCTACTCCCCGGCATCGATGCCTGCACCGGTTGCTGCTCCCCCTCTCCCCCTCCAAATCTGATTTCGGGGCCCGTGAGTGGCGGTGGGCAGGCACCGGGGGGGGGGGGGGTGCACCCTTCGCGCCGCCCTCCGCCGCCTCCCGAGACGGGCCGGCCCCGCCGGCCCCTGGGCCTCGCCGGGGCCGCGCTGCCGCCGCAAGCCAAGTCAAGTCACGAAGTCAAACTTAAAGCCCGGAACGATCAATGAAGACTTCTGCCGTCCGTGGCGCCTCGTGCTTCCTGGCACTAAAATAAATGCAAGAAATCGAAACTTAATTACTTGAAAGAAATCCAGAAATCCCTCTGCATAATTTATCCAGGCATTTTTCGTGGCGTTTGTGTTGAACGCACGCGTTTGGCTCCGCACGCTCCTCTCCCCAACGCCGCTCCCCTCGGCAGGCGCGGAGCGACGGGCGGGCGAGAGGCGGCCGGTGTGTTCCCGGCCCCCCCCGAGCCCCGCCCGGCCGAGGGACGAGAGGAGGAGAGGTGGGGGGGTGTCTTCGGAGAATAGCGCGTTTCTGCCTCAGGGCCGCCCGGCGCTGAGCCCTCCCCCCTGGCCGAGAGCATCTCCTGGGGCAGGGATGCGGGCAGGGCGGCGTGCGGTACCCTCTGCTCCCCCCCCTGCGAGGTCTGAGCCCCGAGCGAGGCGCTCGGCAGATATTTTCCGCTCAGGAGTGTCTGGCGTACCAACCCGAGTCTCCTAAGCGTAATGGGAAGTGCCAATAAAGTAACTCGGTTATTCTGATAAACTCTCCCCTCGTCTTTGATGATACCCCCGTGGCCTCCGCAGTCCTTCTTATGAATAGGGTATGACACCTGCTAGCTGGGGGTAGTATATTAACCGGCAACGCAGCGATGGCCTCCTCATTTGCCATCTAGCCCGGCTGATGAGAGCCTGCTCGGCGAGCCTTTCGCTGAATTCATTAGGACTGGGAGTCTGCCGGCTCAGGAGCAAACTTTATCATAGACACCTCGTCGAGAAGTTGAAGTAATGTTATGAAAGAATGAAAAATACATTTGGGAGCTGCCTGGAAACTGAAGTACATTTTGATTTAACTTACATTAACAGAAACCTAATGTAAAAGTGAAGGGATCTAACAAAACCATTAATAATTTAAAAATAATTACAGATAGTCTATCCTTACTATTCATAACCACTCAACATTTTAGACAAAGAAAGCTGAATATTCTTTGTGGGAGAAAGATGTGAGCAGACTGCTAAGCAGGAGCCGTCCGGCTTACGCTGCCTCTCTGCCCATGTGTGTCTCGTTCCCCGCGGTACCCAGGGCACCATCCCAAAAGTAGTTTTCCAGGAGGGAGGGTGAAAGCTGTCTGGAGGTGGAGGGCAGGTCCTGCCTTTGTACGGGGCTTTTTGGCAGGCATCTACCACTGATTTCAAGCCCTCCTTCTTGCTGGAGTTGCTGTTCAAGGTGTGTCCAGTCTGGTGGGGGAGACCAAGGATGCTCTCACACCTCCTCGGGCTCTCAGGAAGCTCTGCCAGCCTCGGAGGCCTCGGGAAAGGCCTTTTCCATCCTTAGCCTTGGTTAACACCAGCGGCAATGGTGACTCTCCTCTCCCATGCTGTGCCGTGCTAGTTAACAACAGCTGACATCAGCACCATACATCATCTGCTTGGCTTGCCATGGCTCCTTACAAAAGTTATTTTTAATGCATCCATTTTCATTCAAGTATGCCTTATAGCTCAAGGGTCTTGAACATCCTGCAAGCCTGTGATTTTGCCCGTGTTTCTGTTCATTTGGGGTTGGTTTTTAGGGGTTTTTTTTTTTGAGCTACACCTGCTGTCCCAACACTGTGTAAAATCAAAGCAGCTGTAGCTGATGCAAAGTTCATTGCTTTTCCTTACACATACAGATGAAATTGTGAAGAGGGAAATTCACAGACATAAAGTGGCTTCTAAAGGAAAAAAAATATCAGACGATACAAAGCAGATAAGAAATTCAGATTTCACTCTCACAGGAACCTACCCCCCCTCACAGGTGGGGGATCCCTTCCTAACCGCTTCCCCAACCGCTCCTTGCACTGAAAACATTAAGATCTCATGGATCATTAAAAAAAAATAATCCTATAAATCACACTGTGGATGTCCTTGGGACTCTATTCTTGCTGATTTAGACAAAACCCTGGTATCTTAGATTACCCTTCATTAATTATTTTCATTAATTTCCCTTGTTATAGATGTATTATCACAAATCATATTCCAAACACATCCACTAATGAAGCACGAAATTCCTCTCTACCTCCATATGCCATTTAAATGGAGCAACGAGAACGCGCGTGTTCAGCGCATCGCTGCGGCACAGCCAAGCCCGGTGCCTGGAGGCTGGTGTCAAGCAGTCGATGCGACCAAAGACGGTGCTTGGATGTCAGTTATCGTTTGGGACTTGCTCCAACTCAGAGAAAATATTTGGATTTTTCTATTTGGTCATCAACATGGGCACGTTCTCAGCTCAGAGCTGTTAGCCCTTGCAAATTTTCAGTGTCCTCCATCTTCCCCGGTGGTGTTTTCAAGGTAAATCTGAGTTCCTTTCCTCCCCCTTCCACCATGTGAGGTGTTGGCTGATCTCTTTATACATCCCCAGGATTCACCAGGTACCACAGAGCAGCCTTCCCTTTTTAGCCAGGAAGGTATATGCTATATGCTTTTCAATAAGCATTGAAAAAGATGGTGAAAACCTTTTGTTTCTGAGAAGGCTGTCACCAACGGATAGATACAATTTTAAAAAAGGTTTAACAGTTGTGTCTGTGGATTGGCGTTTGTACCTCGAGCCATTAAATAGTGTGCTAAAATACTTATTTAGGTAGACAGAGTCCTGTGGCTTTGGTGTGTGCTGTGGCATATTTTGTGCTTTCCATGGTTTTGGTGAGGTCTTGCGTGGACTCATCCTGCTTCGTGAATGAGTAGTGGAAACTGTTTGTGATTTACGCTGTTTTCTCCCTTTCATTCAATATCCCCACACTCAGAGCATGACACAACTCGACCCTGGCTTGTGAGGAAGGCCCACTAGGACCAGCATCTGCTAGAAATACTAGATATATGCTGAAGCATCTGTCCCCGGAGGACCAGGCATGCTGAGCTCAGGCATGGTCTACAGGTTCATCCTCCTTGAAAAATAGGCTTTAATTCTCAAAATATATATCTGTGCATAAAAGCAATGTCTGGAGGCAGGTCCACCTTACATGTGGACATAGACACTTGTCTACGTTTTACTCAAAGCTAATCACAAATTCTCAACTTTTTTCCCCCCCTTTTTTTTTGTTTTGTTTTGTTTTGTTAAAATTCAGTGGAAACGCATTCTACCTTTCCTACAACCTCTGGGCATACATCAAAGCCTTCCCTTCGCACACAGAACATGGGCAGATATCTGCCTGTGCTCTCCTATCCCTTTTTATAAATGAAATATTGTATGTTCTGAAGACTGTTAATATAATGAAATCAAATTGTGAAATGCCTCTGCAGCTTATAGCAACATTTCCTATTGGAAGCAGCCTGTTAGGACTATGTTATCACGTATCTCTCGCAGTCCTGAGACAGCAATCGAATTCCAGTGAAATCTCTTACCAAAGGCAATCAAGTCGATCAATGGGACTTTTGCCAGTAACATCAAACCTGATGAAATGACTCTGTGTTAAGAACTGCAAATATACACACAGAAAAGAGGACAGATCAGAAAATGGGACTATGAAGATAAAGAAAAAATGCAGAAAGAAATGATACCCAGAAAAAAAATTTGCAGGAGATTAGTAACTGACTGACATATTTGGCCAACCCTCTACAGAATTTAAAATGCAGACAACTCAGTCTATAGCCTGTAACATAAACCCCTGTAGAGGCATTTACTCCGGAGAACTCTCAGCCACACATCCTGCTTTAAATACTTTACTGAATTGGGATGAACTAAACCTCTGCTTAACTGCTTTGCTGTTGGTTTTGATGGGGGAGACCTGGGACAACCCAAAGAGGCTGCAATTTTAAAACTTTCAAATATCATCATCAAGCTGCACAGGTGTCTGTTGCTATGTATATACAGTAAATACAGCATCAAATCATATTTTTACTTGTTAATCCCTTTACAGTTATGTTGCCTGTTGACATAGTGAACTTATTTGAGTAAAATGGATTTTCTTTTCCTCATTTAGGCCAGCATGTTTCCTTGGACTAAGTTAATTTGTTGCTGCACACCGGTGAGATGGAGGCAACGCTTTCAAACAGGTCCAGGCAGCCCTGTCTTTCCCAGTGACTTGGGCTCTCCGCACACGTGCCTGCCTCTGGAAATGTTCCTGCTGGGGTCAGACGCTCTAGCCCAAACTAGGCCAAAACGGCAGGGGGGTGTTGGAGGTTTTTTTGTCGTTGTTTTGGGTTTATTTGTTGGGGGGAATTTTTTTTTTTTTAAGCTTGATATAGTTTTTAATGATGCTCGTGGATATTTTTGAGTGAGGGGGTTGGATCTGACAAAGCTTTTACAAGCATTAAAGCTTGTCTGCTTTAAGTGCTGACAGCTGTGGAATGGCTCTTAATCCCGAGGGATGCACTCGGGAGTGCCCTGTCCGTGGTCCATCCGTCCGTCCGTCCGTGCTGGTGACTGGAGGGGCAGCAGCGGCTGGGGGGGCCGCGAGTGTCCCGACCGCGGCGGGGGCGGGTGGCTGAATTACTGCCGCCCCATCCGTACGAATACAGCGGGGCACCCTAGGGGGGACACAAGAGGAAATTAAGAGCAGTTTGTGGCTGCGTCCCTGTTGTTTTTTTTTTTCCGGAGGCCGGGGAGGTGGGCTCAGGGTCAGATCCTCCCGCCCTTGCCCCCCCATCCTTCCTCCTTCCCCCGCCGGCTCCGGAGCGCGGCGGCCCCGGGTGATGCTGTAGGGCGGTGGGGGCTGCCGCAGCCGGACATCGGCCGTGTTTCCGTGGGTAAACCCGGGGCCCGGCCTGGGGAGCCGCCGCAGTTTTGCTCGGGGAGGGATGAGCCCGGGAGGCGCTTCCCCACAGCCGGGGCAGGGCCGGGGGTGCCCCGGGGCAGGCGTCTGCCCGGCCGGGCCCCGCTGCCTGGTTCCTGGGGATAAGGAAAATTCCTCTCTCTTCTCAACCGGAGCCAAAAGCAAACCCTCCTCGAGATTCCCAGGGCAGTGCTGTGACCCACCTGCTGCCCGGACTGTGCAAAAGGTATGTCTTGGAATGAAACGCAGTTTAAATCTTACTTTGTCTCTCTATTACACCTAATGTCCTTCCATGTCCCCAGTATGACACCTCATGGCATGTCATAGCATGTTGCAGCATGCTATATTGTGGCTACAGTAGGCATGTTACTTTATTTTACAAAAATAATAAATTCTCCAAGGGCAGGAGACACATCAATCGAGAAAGAAGATGGTTCAATCTGTGCTCATCAACTGCTCAGAATACTTAAAAATGAACCAAAAAACTAGAAAAGCTCAGGACCCTGACATATAAGGGTTATGTGCTTGGAGGCCAAGGCAACTTAAGTTCATCAATTAGCAAGGCCCAGCTGCTTTAGGTATTAAAAGGTCGGGAAAGCCAACTCAGACAAAACAGGTGTGTAGAACGAGTATCTTCTTGCAGGCAAGTGAGGGGAAGAAGGTGATGAGGAAAGTTTTGGTTTATTTGATTCAAATTTGAGCTCCAGCTGTGGGTGGGAGCCTGTGCTCTGTGGGCTGGGTGGACCCTGGCTGGGGAAGGGCAGGAGGCAGGGCTGGTTTGCAATCCTGCAATTTTGGAGCCTGCTGCAAAAAGCAGAAGGCTTGTGTAGAGTTTGATGTTCAATATTCATATGGTCGTGTTTTAGCAGGGGTGAGTGTTCTACACACAGCTGTCGCTTTCACAATCTTGTAGATAAGCTGTGTCAGCATGGTCTTTATAAATCCTGTTTTTACCAAAGATTTATGATATAACTGTAAATGCGTGCTCTGGACTGGTATCTTCCATAGAGGGTTTTAGTGAGGGATATTATTTTTAGAGAGTTAGTGCACTTATTTTCTATACCTAAGATACACGATGAAAAATGTAATTTATAATGTGGCATAATAAAAATGGATGGTCTTTGAGGGGATAGCAGACTTACTCCCATACCTACACAGTATCTTTTTTGGTAACACTTTTGACAATGATTTCACATGTGCGTTATAGTGGTGTGAGAGGTGGTGACGGTGCATCAGGCAACAGTAGGAGCTGCTGCGTCAACTCTGACCTTATCAAGACCACTATGTGTGTAAGAGCAGTCAAGTTGGACAAAGAGGGAAGGAAGGAAGAAACACTCATTCAGCGGAAGTACATGGCTAGACTCTGCTTTCATTTATTCTACTTTAAGTCAGAAATAACCAAGTGAATTGGAAGCATCTTTGCTGAATTAATACATGTGTGAATGCTCCAAACATTTCAATGCTCTTACGAAGTTAAACCAGACCTGGGAATAGCTGGGTAGCTTTCTTCTGAGAGCTGAGATATGCTGCCTCCTGTACTGCTGTTTGGCAAGACTATTTTAAAGAGGCAGTCCAATGTTCGAGCTGGTTTTAAGACAGGCTGCATTCACTGTTGGATTCTGTGTGGTATTGGCATCTCTGTTTATTTCATTGTAATCACGATAACCTTTTTTTAGCACAAATCAAGCTGTTACACGTGAAGTGGTGGAAAATGGATCTCTGTATCTGTATGAACAGTGACTGGTTTTTCCCCTTACTCAGGGCCTTTGTGCACTTAAGGTGCTACAAGCATCTGCAAAGCAAAAGCCATGGAAATGACAAACGAAAGCTGGGTTGGTGCGTTCTTCGTTATGGCAAAACTTCTGCCAAGTCAAAGACCAGACGTCAAATGAGAATTTCATCTGAATCCAGAGGAGAGACTTAGCTGTATTAGTATTACTAAAATTGAAAAACTGCCAAGTGGAGTTTGCAATCTTGTTTTGGTGGTTTGTTTTGTTTTTAAGAAATAACTGACAAACCAGAAACTATAAAAAAAAAAAACTTGCTTAGTGTACGCACACAGTTACCTTTTGAGATCATCATCCCTCTTTATATTATGCAAGCAGAAAATCCTACATATATTTGCACTTGTTAGCTAATGTACATTATCTAATTGGACCTTAAGTACTATGCTGGCACACATCAGAATATCACGATTTCGGGTTATAGCAATTGTTCAGTTCAGGGATATAACATGAATTCTTGAACTGCTTCCAGTAGTTTAAAAAAACCCAAAACAACCAAACAAAAAGCACAACACCCAACTGTAAGTCAACAAAGAAATTCTTTTACGTTTTGTGGTGTTCTTGTGAGCTCCTCTGGTGTAAAAGCCACAAGTTTCCTTGTTTACCCAGTTTGACAGGTCCTCTAAGTAGAAGCAAGGAAGGGGGAACACCACTTTTTGGATAAAACACCCCTACAGTTTTGGAAAGGACAAAAATGAGAAATTTAGTCTTTATCTGCTCATGTAATTTCTACCATGTTTCCAAAACATATGCTAGTATGAATTCTGTGATTATCTGAAACGAAAGCAACTTTGGTCTGATTTGTCGATGTCTACTTCAGATTGCTAAGATTGTGCTGTTCAGAATTTGGTTGAAGTCTACTGATAGTTTATGTTTATGTGCAAATAACCTTTTTTTATCTGTCCCTAACTGTTACAATCTGTCATGAAGAGAAGAGTGGGATCAGCATTTTAAAGCAGGTGGAGGGCGGTGGGATCACAGGTGACGGTAGCTCAGGATGCGAGCAGGAAGCACACGCCTTCTCAGGATAACTTTTGTTACTTAGGTCAACTTTTGGAGGAAAAGCATTACAGAAGAGCAAGGACTTGGTGCTAGGGAGGAAAAAAGTAGACCACTACATCTTCAGAACAAAGACTCTTGCTTCTCTGGTACAGCAGAAGTTAGTGTTGTAGGGTTTGGGTGGTTTTTATCTGTTTTTCATTAATACTTGCCTCTGCAAAAGGAAAATCTTCTTTCAGGACTGGTCCAAGGTGTGGAACAAATGCACCCATGAACCAGGGACTGATGTTTACTACCTTCTACCTCGGGTCCCGAACACTTACCTGACTTGCTGATACAAAGATGTCCGTGTGTGTGTTTAGCTGAAGCATCTCATACCCAATGCCAAAAATGAAAGAAAATAGCAGAGCACTCTAGAAACACGAAAATCTAAGCAGGAGGAAAAAAATATACACTGAATGGTTGGGATGAGAGTAAGGCAGCACAGTAACCCCACAGTAGTCATCACTTGCATTGCTTAACATACCTCCTGTAGTGGCCCTTGGATGCTCAAGGGCTGAGCACAGGTACGAGGACTGGAGAGAAAAAGAGGTCCCCGCCGGGCCATGGATATGGGCAGGGGGTGAGGGGTGTGTGCCGTGAGGAAGGCGAGCTGTCAAGCAGGAGGATGAGTTTACTCTGGGTTAATGTGATGGGTTTATTATCATAAACTCGGCTGATAACAGAGGAAGTTCTGAGCAAGCATGGGTTTTCATAACTCCCAGCAAGTCCCAAGAGAAGGTGTTGTGTTTGGGGTCAGTCTATTAGCCAGTGACCGTGGGTGGTTTGGGTTTGTAATTCCAGAAGCAATTAACACAAGAAAACAAAACGCTGGCTTGATGAGGTGAAGCAAATATCATACATTTCAGTACTTGCTCGATAGTTATTTTTCATCCCTGCACTTGGCTAACTCAGTCCAGGAATTTCCTTTATCTCCCCATCAGAATTGAATTAAATCAAGATTTTAATCCCATTTATTGCAAGATAATGCTCCAGAAAACTCTAAACAAAAAAATGCTGTGGCTAGTGACTGACAATGTGTTTGGAGTTTAGAAAGCAGCTGCTGAAAGCTGTTTTCTAGTTGAAGCTTCTTGCTGGCTCCGGGTTTTGGGAAGGTCAGACTGCGTTGGCCCAGCTGTCATCCAGACTGGTAACTGCCATGGACCCCCCTTTGCTGTCATTCATTCATGTTCAGTGAGAGTTTGATTGCAAACAGCTAAAATCGGATACTAATCCCCTATGTAGAGCATGCTGGAGGCTTATGTCCTGTTCGTCTTGGAGTAAATTAAGCATAGCAGGTTTGATCCTTTTTATCTTCATAAGAAGCTGGCCAACTGGTGTCGGTCAAGGATAATTTCTCTTAATTATTCTTAAATCATCAAGCAGCCTGTTTAGTAAGTGGGATGACACAGGAGCATGAGGCTGCCTGCTCTTTTTCAGGCAGGGGTGGATCCCGGCAGATCCGGGGTCTGCCCGCGCCTGGCCCCTGGGCATCGCTGGGGCTCGGCCGCAGGACGGTGCGGGGCTGTCGGCTCTTCGGAGTGGCTGCTGTCTTCTGGCATGCGTTTACATGCTGAAAAGCAAAACGGTGCTTGCTTCTGGCTGGGGTCTTCAGAGGCTGCTACGACACCAATAAGTAAAAGTTAATTGCAAATTTATTTCCATGTAGCAATAAGGGAAAAACACTTGGGGCCAGTTTCCTTTAAAGAAAAGGGGGGAAAAGCCTGTTCTACACTCATTTGATTAACCCGTGCTGTTAATCACTGCCAGGTTTATGAACCTCTATTATAAACTTGTTACTCTAAGGGGTTTCAGTTCAGTGACTGAAAAACAGCTTTAGGGCCTGGGTAGGTAAGAGTAGTGAGAAGTACAAGTAGAAGCACCGAGCCTTTGAAGAGGTGTATAAATAATTAGCACCATATTTCATGTGGACTCTTTCGTCAAGATACGCTGTCAGACCTGGGATTTTATCAGAACATGATGAAAATGTAGAAAGAGCTCTATATTTATTCTAGCATAACAATGTTGAAATCTACAATAATTCGGTCTGTTAGAAGCTATTTTAGGTCACAGGTAACAGCTCTGCACTGCTGAACTGCTCTTGTATCTGCTGCGGTTTCTTCAGAAAGCAGAAAGTGTCTGAGAGGTTCTTTACACTCTTGTGTCTTTTGAATCTTAGATCCATATTTCATGGTTGCAAAACATACAACACAGGTGAAAACCTGAACTGCATCTTAATAAAGCAAAGCGATGAATAAATAGTAGCCTACGTAACATCAGAAGGTGGAGGGGAAATACAGCAGGTAAAATAGAAAACAAAGGTGGGAACTTCTCAAAACACTCCAGTGGGGGAAGGGGGTGGAACCCAAACCCTAAACTTCTAGGACATACCCATGTATCTCAAAAGTGGCAAAAATTTTGTTCTTACTGATAAACGACAAGCACAAATGCCCCTAACGGAATATATGTATCAGGAAACCAATGGCATCACAAGTCTCTTAGATACGAAGCACAACTCTGTTTTAATCATGGTTTCGTTTAGCATCGTTCTGGTGGTTTGGGTTGGTTGTTTGTTTTTTTTTTTTCCCCTGGTTATGTGGTAAAAATGTTTGCTTTTTAGGGCAAGACTTCTGCTCACCCTTTTTTTTTGCCAGCACTGATACTGATCTCTGGGGAAAAGCCTCAGCTCCACCTGTTGTAGATGGCTTTGCTCTTCCCACCTGGAGGAGGAGGTCAGTGGGTGTCAGCGTGAGTCTTGTCCAACTAAGAATTAATTTTGGCCTCAACATAACCCAGCATCAGCTGGTGGGTGTGGGACCCCTATGAGAAACCCACGTGCTCAAATGCAGAGGTTATTTTAGCAGAAATGCGTCGGTCTCTGCTACTTTCAGAAATGCTAATGGGACTTCGGCGAGGTCAGGACTTCCTGAGCGCTTTCTCTGTTGACATGAATAGAATCAAGATTTCACTCTTCACGTTTTCCTACCAAGGCTTTCTGCCCAGCTTTGAAGTCTGGAAGAATAAATCAAAGAGCGAACTTCATTTTGCCTCCAGTTTGAATGTTTGGGCTGAGCAATAGTAACCTTAGTGCAAGACCACAGGCCAGTGAATTTCGAAGTTGTGGGCATGAGGCATTTTCCACCCCTTCTACGTACGTTAGGAATTACATAGACATGTTTAAATAATGATTACAGTTATTATTTTTAATAGCTTTCTTGCTTGTGTGCATTTGTATTTTAAGGGGCTAGTACTTAGCTAGCATTAAGTTGTATTTGTTCATTGTGCTTGTCAAATAATTTTAAAGGAATATGCTGCATTATTAAAGAATGGTGTTCTCTGTTTGCATGTTATGTGATGCGAAATGCAGTGGGATATCTACAGAATATAATACACAGTGAAATGAGAAGTTACAGCTGATATGTGGAAGGAGATGGCATCACCCCTAATCCTCCTGGGCTTGGCTCAGCAGCAAGTGAGCTCCTAAAGAAATACCACAAGGCACAACTGGACCTGACGGGTGTCTGTGAGCACTGCCCGTGATTCCGTCCGTGCAGTCAGTGTATGGCCGCTCCCTCCTGCCAGAGGCACCGGTGCAAGCAGACCAGTGTTTGTCCACCCATACAACTTTGCAGGACTCGTGGACAGCTTGTCACAAACCCAGTGAACTTGGTGGCAAAGTCCTAGCTGCAATTCTGCACTGGCCCAGGTGTTACTCCTCTGCAAAGCACTGTCCAAGTTAGCCTTTCTTACTATTTAAATTGTCACTTCCACTCTTGTTAAGAGCGGACTACTCTCATTTTTACACTTCTGTCTCTAAACTTGCCTGTGCTACTTAAACGAGAAGCTGTGTGCAAGAGACTAATGCTTAGGCAATAGACAAAACACCCAGATAGATGCAAAGGCAGTCCCTCCTCCTTAACAAAGCTGGTTCTTCCCACCCTGGTTTTAAACTGGAAGAAACACTATAGAAATCCATAGGCAAGGTAAGCAATGGAAAAAGCAGGTCCATACTTTATTGTCTACCTTCAGTCTCTTCTGATGTTCGCCAGAAGCTGACACTACCCTGGCTATTTCATGTACCACAGAGTTAGACCGACTTATTGGGTAGCCATTTTTATGATGTGCCTGATTTTTTTTTTTTTTTATTATTATTATTATTTTCACAGTAGCCCATAGGGCAGGCATTCCACTTGACAAGTGAGTGGAAATTGTGCCACTCAGCTATTACTTTTTAATCTGCTAAGCAGGAAAGTGAGCCTTTTAAGTGCCTGGCTTGTGGGAGGTCATCATTAGTCTGTCAAGGTATTTCTTTATTGTCATCTTCAATAAATGTATTTGATATGGCAACTCCTAGTTATTCTGTTTTGAACAGACAAGACGTACTGTTTATGAAAACAGACTTCTTAAAAGCAAGCTGTGGTGGGTAAAGGAGGAGAGGTTGTTTACAATATTTTAAGCCAAATGGTTCCTTTGGCAGGAGGTTTTCTGTAACAAGTGAGAACGACAAGAATTAGCTCTCTCAGCACTTCAACGAGCAGAGATTTTTGTCTGTAATGAGAAGAATGAGACTTGTTTGACATAAACTACAAAACAACACAGGGAAGATGAAGAAAGAGGGCAGAAATACATTACTGAAGGTGAGGAGAAACAAATTCACTGCTCTACTGTGAATTCAAGATTCTTGCTCATTATAATGTATAATTACAGCTGGCACCCTTCCAGAGAAGGGGTTGAAAAATGGTAGGTCTTGCCAACCATGCTAAATCCTGTTGAAGAACTGACCACAGCAGCATCCTACCTGAGTTCATCTAATCCAAATCGTTCCCATTTTATTCTTGTGTACCGAGTCCTTCTTTATGCAGAAATGCAAATTCTCTTTGGACTCCTGAGATTTAAAAACTGATTAGAATTTTTATGTTCCTCTGTTAAGGGTAAAATTAGGTTATGCCAAGATAGACAGCCCCCAAATTATATACTGATCTGAGAAAACGGGAATGGTTTACTTTTTGTCATTAAATGCATAGCTACTTTCAGCAACCAGTGCTAATGACACAGAACCACAGAATGGTTTGGGTTGGAAGGGACCTTAAAGATCATCTAGTTTCAACCCCCCTGCTACAGGCAGGGACACCCTCCACTAGACCACGTTGCCCAAAGCCCCACCCAACCTGGTCTTAAACACTTCCAGGGAGGGGGCATCACAACTTCGCTGGGCAACCTGTTCCAGTGCCTCACCACCTTCACAGTAAAGAATTTCTTCCTTGTATCTAATCTAAATCTACCTTGTTTAAGTTTAAAGCCATTACCCCTTGTCCTGTCACTACATGGCCTTGTAAACAGTCCCTCTCCATCTTGCTTGTAGGCCTCCTTCAGGTACTGGAAGGCTTCTATAAGGTCTCCCTGGAGCCGCCTTTTCTGCAGGCTGAACAACCCCAACTCTCTCAGCCTGTCCTCATAGGAGAGGTGCTCCAGCCCTCTGATCATCTTGGTGGCCCTCATCTGGGCTCACTCCAACAGGCCCAAGTCTTGTACTGGGGACCCCAGAGCTGCATGCAGTAGTCCAGGTGGGGTTGCATGAGAATGGAGCAGATGGGGTGAATCACCTCCCTTGACCTGCTGGTCATGCTTCTTTTGATGCAGCCCAGGATATAGTTGGCTTTCTGGGCTGCAAGCACGCGTTGCTGGCTCATGTTGAGCTTCTTGTCCACCAGCACCCCCAAGTCCTTCTCCTCAGGGCTGCTCTCAATCCATTCTCTGCCCGGCCTACATTCATGCTTGGGATTACCCTGACCTATGTGCAGGACCTTGCACTTGGCCTTGTTGAACTTCATGAGGTTTGTACAGGCCCACCTCTCAAGCCTGTCAAGGTTCCTCTGAATGGCACCTCTTCTGAATTTTGTTGTCTTTCTGAATTTTTTAGCAGTTTAGGGATAAGTTTACTAATGCCAGATTCTACCTACTTGAAGTAGGATATTCATCCGTGTATCACTTAAAAGTAAACCTTTGAGTTGCTTTCTAAATCTAGCATGTGACTGAGAACAGCAGAGAGATTACCTGTGTGGCTATCCTAATTTCCTCTGCAGCTCTCCCAAGGAGCGGAGCTTGAGCTCAGTGAGGACGGTGGGCTGAAGCTTGGCTGTCTGCATGTGTCTGGGTAGATATGTGTATGTGCACCTTCTAAGGCACGGCTTTGTTTTTAAAAGTGATGGTGGACCAGGATACTATAGGACAAAGTGAATATTTATTGAATTTAAGCTCAGGATGGTTGTTGGTGACCAGACATTTCCTGTGTAATAAAATTGTAAAGCTCATACTATTTTTTTTTTTCTCTCTCTCTTCCCCCTCCTATTTTTCTCCCTTTGAGAGCAATTGCAAGGCTAAGCTACATTGCTGGAGACCTGCTCCTTTCCCACCAGTAAACAATGGCACCTAAGCAGCAGTGGCTGCAGGCAGATGACTCTGGACTCTGGTTTCCTGGCTCTGAAATACCTGTCTATTTGGTGGTGCGGGGACAATGATTGCTTTTCTTCTGGTCTGGCTCCCAAAGGCTCTTCGCACCTCGCATATCCTAGTTACATGGACGTTGTTCTTCTCTTCCCAAGGTCTTCTGACAGCCTCAAAACTGGAGCTAGCGATAAAGCATTCACTTTGTCACTTGCTCTCCCCCACTCTTGTTGGGCGTTTCATGGCAGCTGGCTCAGCTTCGCTCCTCTCCTCGCCCCGTCGTGCATACGCGTGCTTCATTTCATTGCAAGCTGGGGATAGGAGCCTGGTGAAGTGGTCTGGTTGGAGTAGGATTGCAGCGAGGGAGAAGCTGAGGCTCCATGTAATGGAACAAATCTTATCTGTGCACCTTTCCTTTGGTTTGGATACAACTGTGTGCTGCTTATTAATATTTCATTTGTATTGCACATGCACACTGCTAAGAATGGTGCTTTTTTTGGCATAAAAAGGCTATTAATAACTGATCCTATATGTACTTAGGAGTTTCCAGAATCTCGTTACAGAAGTGATTCTTTTTTGCCCATTTCCACTCCAGTACTAGAGGCTCCATTTGCTTCTGCTTATTTTATCTCCGTGTAAGCACATGATTTTTTGATTGTATAATGAAAATAGCTAAGAAAATCAAGATGTCTTAAACATCTTAAAGGAGCTAAGTAATTATTACAAAAGAGTTTAAGAAGAATTGTTTGGAATTCTTTATTCCATTTCTTTCCTGTTGGCAATGCTGTTTTCTTTACTAGAGCTGTCTAGGGGAAGGAAAAATGTGTGTTAAAGCCAAAGGGGTGTGTATTCCACTGTATTTTATCTACAGTTTTTGGTTTAGACCCTCATCTGTTACACAGCCATAAACCAGATTTAATGTGATTGTAATAATAGACACAAATCAGGGTTAGGTCTGCTAAGCATAAAATGAGAATTACATTGAAGTAAAGATTTATGGGGCTAATCCTAGTTATATCAGGCAAGGAGAAAACCATGGATGTCTTGTGTAAGCACGGGAATATGTGCAAAAAAAAAAGTTATATAAAAAGTTATAATCTACTGAAATTTATTATTTTTTGTCTACATGATAAAAGACTTATTAAAATCAGAAAGAGGAAAATGAACCAAGTTTTGATGCTGTGAGAGAGTTCTTACAATTTCAGGTCTCTGGTGTCAGTTTGGAAAACAGAAGGTATTTTTTGTTTTCTGGGGTTTTTTTTCAACATTGGTATGAACTATAATTAAACCTGGTACCCATATGTTTACATAGAAAGACAAATGGTCTGTTTATTTCAGCAGCTGTTTAACAAGCCACCAGCACAATCAATTAAATTAATCCCAGGAAATAAAACTTGAAATAAAGATGATATCTGAAATCATTTTTATTCATGGTTAGAGACCGTGCAGATTCTTTTGACAAGTTGAAAAATCTTATGGGTGATGTTGAAAACTTCAATGTACAAGTGCTAATTCAATCTGAGGGCAAAAATCTTGACTTGGTAGAAAGGTTTCTGTGGAGTTATTACTAGAATAGCAAACCCCCAAGCAATACAAAGGCAGCCAGAGTATTGTATGCTCATTACCTGAATTTTCAAACACTTAACAACTGTGAGAAGTATGAATATGCAAAGCTTCCAGACTCTGACCAACGTTTTTCTTATTCTTTTCTATTCCTGGAATGAAAAAAGCCAGTGGTTTATGTCACTGCATACATGTAACTGTTACTAACTCAATTTAAAGTTGCATATGATATGAGATCATAGGTCTCTAACTCAGCAGAGCATTTAAGTAAATCAGCCTCTTCACCAGCTGCAGCACCTTAAAGGCGCGCAAGTGCTCTCCTGAACTGGGGCTAAAATTTCAGCCCTTGTGTCTTCACAGCTGTTATGTAGGGGAGATGGACGGTGGACCTTGCATGGACAGCGCAATATTAAAAATTTATTGAATCACAAGTATGGAGATTAAAACAATAAAACGTGAGGGAACTCCCGCCTTTAATGGTGAGGGTCCTAAACAGTCATCCTCAGGTCCAGAAGAAAAAACAGAAAAGAGAGCCTTATAATGAGTGTTCCATCTGAGGGAATGGTTTGAATAAGAATTCCCCTCCCATGTGGAAGACCCCTTGACCTCCATGAGGATTTTGGGGACTTACTGCCACATCAGGTCTGAAGGCTCCAACGGCAGTGTTGATTTCTCTAATTTTAAGTTCTGGGCCAGATCCTGCAAGCTCTTGTTTGCATATATAGGCCATTATGCTTGAATATTTTGTGACGGCATTTTATGACAGATAACATCTCAGCCCTGATGTTTCAACTGGCAATGTGAAATACCACAAAGTGTACACCACAGTCACACTGTCTGACCCTTACCTTTTGCTTTTTCTCACATGAGTGGCGCCACCAATTTCTGATAGACGAAAAAACCCTGAGGTATTTGCGTAAGACTTAGGATCTTGTGCTTACTGCTGAATGCTCAAAGCTTTGATATCTAATCTTAAACAAGACAGTAAAAACTACAAGAGTCAGGTTTTTTTAAAGCTAAAATCATCTTGCTATACAGACAGACAGACACCAATTTCTGCAGGTTAAGGCTAATAGGGCAGAAGCAAATTTGTTTATATTAGAGTGTCTCTTAAATATAAGAAAAATGTGTTTTAAAAATAATGTGTATAATACTGAAGAATGCCACAAAAAAAGCAGTTGATGTGCCATGAATGCTTTTATCTTTTACAAGAGCCAAGTTTTTATTCTCTACAGGCATTAAAGGATTTATTCTGGGAGCTTTTCTTCCGAGATACCTGTAGTCTTTCTCCCTGCTAACTCTTCCTGGTGCTGTTTGGAAGAGACTTCGTGGCTGCCTGAGTCCCTTGATCGTGGCACGTAGGCAAATATTCTAAAAATATTGAGGCTCTGAGCAAAGAGCTGGCAACACCTGTATTTGCGCTAGGCTCCCAAAGTCCCACTGCCCTGATTGCTTTGATGGGACCTGTTGGAGCACATCTGTCTACCTTCTCTTCAGCTTGAATGCTCCCGTTTCCTTTCTGTGGAAACCAAGAGGTGCAGTGGCCAGTTGAGCACCACTGGCTCGTGTTTCAGTGTGGAGATAGGTGGTGATGTGCCCTGGGAGCTGGGATGTGCTTCAGGGTCCCCAGCGTATCCTAAATTACAGTGGAGGAGCAGAGAGGGAACGTCATTGCAGTCTGGAAATGTGGCTGGGATCTGAAATGAGACTTGCTAAAAGCAGAGCTTCTCGCTTGTTCATCAGCATCTCCACAGTGAATTTCCTCCATGGACAAATTTTCTACTGAAAATTTTCATGCCTCCATTACTTAACCTGAAATGTGAAAATCAGTCCCTGTTTCTGCTTAAATACTGTCAAAAAATGTGTACACCTGCTTGCCCACTGTAAATGTGTAATAATATATGTAATAGCTGTATTATGTGCCTGTAACACTGAGGTCAAGGAATTCTTTTATGATAAAAGAAAATGAAACCTGCTGTCTTGAAAGCACTGAATCATTTGTAGAACTCACTCATGCAAATGAAGAGATAAGTGCAGGCAAGGAATGGTGTCACTTTTAGGTGCCTAACGTTCAGAGCACGACTCTGTCTTAACTGCAGAGAGCACGGCCAGCTACTGACTGGAATTTAAGGGTTTAGCTGTCATGTGGTTTCCTGTCTAAGAACTGACAAGTAATTTGAGTAGTAATCAATATACTGGTGCTTCCTGGAGTTGTACACATTTCCTAATAATCAATCCAAATTTTTGTTTGGCTATCATTGTTAAAGATGGTCAGTGTGGTGGGTTGACCCTGGCTAGACAGGGGAAGGAAAATACAACAAAGAAGTTGTGCGGTGAGATAAGGACAGGGAGATCACTCCCCAATTACTGTCATGGGCAAAACAGACTCGACTTGGGGAAATTAGTTTAATTTATTATCAATTAAATCAGAGTAGGATAGCGAGAAATAAACCCCAAATCTTAAAACACCTCTTCCCACCCCTCCTTTCTTCCCGGGCTCAACTTTATTCCTGATTTTCTCTCCCTCCTTCCCCTCAGCAGCACAGAGGGACGGGGAATGGGATTGTGGTCAGTTCATCACACATTGTCTCTGCCACTCCTTCCTCCTCAGGGGGAGGACTCCTCTCATTCTTCCCCTGCTCCAGCGTGGAGTCCCTCCCACAGAAGACAGTCCTCCACAAACTTCTCCAACATGAGTCCTTCCCATGGGCTGCAGTTCTTCATGAACTGTTCCAGTGTGGGTCTCTCCCATGGAGTGCAGACCTTCAGGAACAGACTCCTCCAGTGTGGGTCCCCCTCAGGGTCACAATTTCTGCCAGCAAACCTGCTCCAGCGTGGGCTTCTCTCTCCGTGGGGCCACACGTCCTGCCAGGAGCTTGCTCCAGCGTGGGCTTCCCACAGGCCACAGCCTCCTTCAGGTGTCTCCACCTGCTCTGGCATAGGGTCCTCCATGGGCTGCAGGTGGGTATCTGCTCCACCTCCATGGGCTGCAGGGGGACAGCCTGCCTCACCATGGTCTTCACCACAGGCTGCAGGGGAATCTCTGCTCCGGCGCCTGGAGCACCTCCTCCCCCTCCTTCTTGTTCACTGACCTTAGTGTCTGCAGAGTTGTTTCTCTCACATCGTCTTACTCCTCTCTCTGGCTACAGTTGCTCAGGTTTTTTTTCCCCCTTCTTAAATACCATACCCCAGAGGCGCTACCGCCATCACTGATGGGCTCAGCCTTGGCCAGCGGTGGGTCCGTCTTGGAGCCGGCTGGCATTGGCTCTATTGGATGTGGAGGAAGTTTCTAGCAGCTTCTCAGAGAAGCCACCCCTGTAGCCCCCTCACTACCAAAACCTTGCCATGCAAACCCAATACAATCAGAAAAGAAGGGGTCTGTGAATATAAATGAAGCATCCTATTGCTCTAGGCCGTGCTATGTCTAACTTGTGCAAAATGATGTTACTTGGTGTTAACTCGGTAGCTTTCTTTTTCCATAAGGCGGCTGGCGCTGTATTTTGGAATGCTGAATAGAAAATTAAAAATGCAGGCCAGTCTTTGGGAACATTTTACTTACTGTTTTAATAAACTTTTGTTTATGCCTAGAGGTGCCATTAAATTACCAGCCAGACATTAATATACAGTACACAAGGGATCTTGTATATAAGCAGTGATTATTGCTGCGTGACTCAGATGAAGCTTGCTATATATGCAGATAGCTGCTGGACAGGAGATGAAAAGCGAATACCTGTCTGGATAAAGCGTGGTGGTACTTAGGCAGTGGATGTGCCATTTGGTCAGCTATGTTTAGAAGTAAGCTATTTTTTCAGAGCAGAAGCATGACTCAAGGGGATAGTGGACGGTCATGGTAGGAACACCTTTGCTTTATTTCATAAAATAATGGAAGGCAAGCACACGGTGCGGATGATCCTGAAGCTAAAAGTACTAAGCATTGCCAACTGAAGTATTGTTCTGGACCCCCTTAAACAAGGAGTCTTTTTACTCCACCAAAGCATCTGCTTCAGTGTGCAGGGATGCTGGAAATGGTTAATGCTCCAAACACGGCTTGCTTTCTGTGCCACTTGCTTTCTCTGCCACAGTGAGAACGTCACCGAAAGAAGCAAAGACTGCAAGAACAAGCTGAAGTAAATGTGGGCCCTAGACACCGCACTGGAAAGCATCTTATCTGAGCAACAGAGTGGAGAGGTAAAATCAGAAAGATGTATTTTGCTGCAGGCCTTGTGCTTGTGTGCTTCCACAGACAGGTACAACTTCAAATGTGGGGTGGCAGGAGTGTTGTAAGTTCATCTAGAAGGAAGAAATTCAAAATCCCTCCAGCTCCTGAAAAAATGTATGCCAATTAATTCTGAATTGGGATTTTCCTTTACATTTGATCTACTTAAGAATGCACCACAAGGAAAGCTTCCTGTGAGGAAAGCTTAGAAATGCTCTCAGGGAAAAGGCACCATCCTAACTCTCCCACTTCCTAAAGGGATCAGGGCAGAACTCTGCTTGATGCATTTCCTATAAAGGAAATGTAAGGCCCTACCTAATACAGCCTCCTTAGGTTCTGCTGCACAAAAATAACCAGAGGATGCCTCCCCATCTCTGCTCTTCTTGTTTCTAGCTTCCCTGCTCTGCTTTCTGACTGACTTGCACCTAAAAAAGAGTGCCTTCCCTCGTTTCCTACATCACAAGGCTCCAGCATTAAAGCTACTTACATGGAACAAAATGGGGGAGGTTGGATGAGACATGGGACGTGAACAATACAAAACTGACCTAAGACGACTTGTGTGGTATAAGCTGGATAGATGGCAGGCAGTGGACAGCACTGCTTGGAAATCCTTGTGAAAGGTGATGATGTTGTAGGAATATTTCAAGTTCACAAAAGAATAACTCTTCCTTTCCTTAGGAATAGGAAGGAGGTGGCAGAGTGTCCCGGGGTAGAGATCTTCAGCAATGTCCCGGTAAAGGTGCGGGACAGATGCTGAGCATGAGAGAAGGGAGGAGTGAGAGGGTTTAGAGACTGCTTGGCTGTGCCAAAGAAACAAGTGTGTGACCACTGGATGTGCCAGAGGTGCAAAAGTCTTGCCTCCTGGTTAGTGAGGTGGTAGCAAAGTGTGTTGGGTTTGCGTGGCAAGGTTTTGGTAGTGGGTGGGGGCTATAGGGGTGGCTTCTGTGAGAAGCTGCTAGAAGCTTCCCCTGTGTCTGATAGAGCCAATGCCAGCCGGCTCCAAGATGGACCCGCCGCTGGCCAAGGCCAAGCCAATCAGCGCCTCTGTGATAACATATTTAAGAAAGAGAAAAACAGTTAGAGAGAGCTTTTTGCAGCCGGAGAGAGGAGTGAGAAGATGTAAGAAACTCTGCAGACACCAAGGTCAGTGCAGAAGGAGGGGGAGGAGGTGCTCCAGGTGCCGGAGCAGAGATTCCCCTACAGCCTGTGGAGGAAGGATGAGGGGGTGTAGAGATTCCACCTGCAGCCCGTGGAGCCTGTGAAGACCATGGTGAAGCAGGCTGTCCCCCTGCAGCCCACGGAGGGAGGATGAGGGCGTGTAGAGATTCCACCTGCAGCCCTTGGAGGACCCCACGCCGGAGCAGGTGGAGGCACCTGAAGGAGGCTGTGGCCTGTGGGAAGCCCGCGCTGGAGCAAGCTCCTGGCAGGACCTGTGGATCCGTGGAGAGAGGAGCCCACGCCGGAGCAGGTTTGCTGACAGGACTTGTGACCCCGTGGGGGACCCACGCTGGAGCAGTTTGCTCCTGAAGGTCTGCACCCCGTGGGAGAGACCCACGCTGGAGCAATTTGTGAAGGACTGTAGCCCGTGGGAGAGACTCATGTTGGAGAAATTTGTGAAGGACTGTCTCCTGTGAGAGGGACTCCATGCTGGAGCAGGGGAATGATGAGAGGAGTCCTCCCCCTGAGGATGAAGAAGTGGCAGAAACACCGCGTGAGGAACTGACCGTAACCCCCATCCCCCGTCCCCCTGTGCCGCTGAGGGGGGCGGAGGTTGAAGCCGGGGGTGAAGTTGAGCCCAGGAAGATGGGAGGGGTGGGGGGAGGTGTTTTAAGATTTGATTTTATTTCTCATTCCTCTACTCTGTTTTGCCTAGTAATAAATTAGATGAATTCCCTCTCCAAGTTCAGTCTGTTTTGCTCGTGATGATAATTAGTGAGTGATCTCTCCCTGTCCTTATCTCGACCCGTAAGCTTTTCGTTGTACCTTTTCTCCCCTGTCTAACGAAGGAGGGGAGTGATAGAGCAGCTCTGGTGGGCACCTGGCCCTCAGCCAGGGTCAACCCACCACACAAGGGAAACGAATTCACAGCAGAAGGAGAGCGGCACGACAGTAGGCTTGGATAGAAAAGGCTTTCCCTTCAGGCCACGTCCTTCTTGGTGCTGTTTACCTTGGGATGGTATGTACTCCAAAACTCTTACCTCAGCTTCGCTTTAACCTTGGTTATCATCCCATCTCCCCTCTCTTTGTTTAAATTAGCAGTTTGGGATGGATGCTTCTGGAATAATGACTGCATCCAAAACTTTCATCACACAGTGCTGACTTCATGATTTGTATTTGATTACTGCCAAAAAAATGAGGCAGTCATATTTTCCTTATATTTGATGGTTGGAGGGACTGTATTTGTTTCCATGTTTTTGTTTTTCATTTATGTCATTATTTGCCAGCAATACACAATCATGTCCTTTATTTTAGTTCAGCTTTATTCCCTTGTCCTTATATGATATTGTTATAGGCACAAAGCGTCCCAGTTTTTTTAATACTTCATTACTTATTAATGCCACAGATTGTGGGATGAAGAGTTGTCAGCATCCTCATTTTTTTCTGTATTGACAGATATAATAGCTGATTTGTTATTAAACAGCTTTTAAAGGATCTCTTACTCTCTGGTTATATTTTTTTCCTAATTATTTAGTGTGTTTCCCAATAGCTTATCTTCCTTTCTGACTCCACTTTTTTTTTTTGGCAGGGGGGGGTGTGTGTCTGCTTTCACATTTGAGTTAAGTTCTCCACTTGACTCTGAACCTTTGAGGGGCAAGGCAGAAGTGAACCTGATAAACGTCAGATGTTATCAGACCCCATCTGTTACTGTGCCCTCATGCCTCTCTAGGAGATGGCTTGTGAGGATGTCTGCAGGAGGTGGAGGGGGTGTTGGAGTTTTGACTCAGTTCAAAATCTGAGGGGATCTTCTGACAGCTTTGGCCTGGTGGTCCTCCTTCCTACTGAATCATAGAACGGTTTGGGTTTGGAAGAGACCTTTAAAGGTCATCTAGTCCAACCCCGCTGCAATAAGCAGGGACATCTTCAACTAGATCAGGTTGCTCAGAGCCCTGTCCAACCTGACCTTGAATATTTCCAGGGATGGGGCACCAATGGTATTAATCATGGCAGCTGGTACTAATGAGGGCTACATTAAAGTGAGGTCCATTATGTGAATATGCATTACCGTTACTTCATTGCAGTGTAAACATGCCTGGGTTTATGCTTGCACAATACCTGCTGCAAAGAAGCCTTGCAGTCTTACCTCTGAATTCTGCCCTGGTATAAACAACAATTTAGGAAAAAAAGAAAAGAAGAATAGCTCAATTCCAGCTCTGCCAAGTGGCCTGGAGCCACATGGATGGGTGGGAACGTGCCCCTTCCTCTCAGAACTGACATATGCAGCACATGGAAGCACTTACATTCCTGCGGGGGCACTTCCTAGTCCATTTTAAATCAAAAGGCCAGATAAGGCTGGATCAAATAACTTGATTTGCAAATAATGTGGAATTTACTTCAATGCAGGTAAATGATGGCGCTGTCAAGCTATATGACTGTAAGCTCCTCTATTTCCTGGCACTCAGAAAGGCCTGGTTTATTAAGGGGAGGGCAAGCAAAACCTTCCTTTGTACATCTGTACCCTAGTATGCATAGCAAGCTGCTTGGTTTCCATCCTTCAGAGGGAAACTGTGGAGGTAGGTGAAGAATGGTCAGGTTGTGAGTTATGAACATGGTTTGATGTTCAAAATAGTCAACAGAAGTCAATGTGCCAAGCTAAGCACAAAGGATGCGCCTACACTCGCATCTTTCTGTGGCACATCACGTTGATCGTGAGACTGTAGACTCCTAAATGACCAAACTAGCCATGGTCAGAGTTCATCATAGCTCTGCCTGGGGAACACACTTGGCTTTTCTCCAGACTGATGGAGAGCTGGGTCCTGGCCTGTGCTGAAGACAGGACATGGCAATGAGGTGCAAAGATCCAAGAGGTATGAAGCAAAAGATGCCATAGCATGACGAAGTCAAACTGACAGATCTCAGAAAGTCTAAAGACCACTTCTCTGGCATTCTCCCTCAGGCAAGCTAGTCAACTTGCCCCATTTCTCAGAACCTTTAAACTCTTTGGTTATGCTAATATCTAAAGGGAGAGACACAAATGGAATCAGGCCCCACCTCCCATCCAGCTGAGTGAATACAAAGTTTGGAGCATGGCTGTCCTTCCTCTTGGACAAGCCCTGCTATTCCTTCTAGAAGATAAAGCTTATGCTTCTAAAAGCCGGCTTTCAGCAACCTGAAGACAAACTCTTCTTCTAGCAACTGCCTCTTTAACAAGCCTATATGTGCTCACGTATTCCTGATTTCTCTGATGGATGCTCCTTCCAAACTTGACCTTTGTGACAGGTATCACAGCTGGGATGATTGCTCTCCTCTTTCTGCTTTCTGTGATTTGCATGCTCTTCCCATTATGAGTGGTTAATTACTCTGAAACTGTTGTAAAATGTTTGCACCTGCACATGGGTGTGCACACACACCCAGCAATAAATCTGCTGCTTCTCCCCTATAAAAATACAGAAGAGGTTTTTATACCAAAACTGCTTATATTTTAGGTGTTTTAGTATGGTTACTGTAATATTAGAAGGTTATTTTTGGAAGTATAAGGAGAAAACATATAAAAGTATCACTATGGTATCTCTGAAGTGTCTTATTTAACAGGTTAAATCCAATTGTTGTTCACTGTGAAATCAGCCAGAGAAGCTATTTCATGTTCTTGCTTTCATTTTTCAGGTTTAAATATGTACAACTTTTCATGGATTTAAAAAAATGTATTTTTTCTTATGCTTTTAAATTGCAGTTAAAGAAGCCCATAATTCGTTTCAAGCACAGCTTTATTATGCCAATTGCTTTTTTTTTTTTTTTTTTTAAAATCCAAGCTTCTGAATGCATTATAGCCTTGCTGTCTACTGGAAAAAGTGCAAAACATGAAAATTTCTCCAATCTATATGCTCTTTTGGAGGTCTAGGAGGAGAAGGCAAGAGAATATCATGTGTGGAACAGCACTAAGCCAGATTCTGTTTCTTTCTATGAACAAGCAGGTTCTAGGAAAGGGATCAGCAAAGCCTCATTTGTTGCCTTTTAAATTTTCTTCCTAATGTCTGAGATTAGTGCATGAAAATTTCACACTAGGCTCTTGATTAAAAGAAAAAATGCTTTTTTGCTGGATACTAAATTTATAAGAGGACCCTTTATTACAATTTAAAAAAAAAAGCGTTATGCATTTAAAGTCTCTGGGGAAAAACGAATTCATACCATTACAGAAATAAAACCAAAGATCTACAAAACCTTTTATCATCTTATAGATTCTATTTAGAAAAGCATACCTATATATGTGTTTAAGTCCCATTAAGCACTGTTCTAAATTGAACTTGTACATAATTCCTACTACTGCATTACGCTAATGGTAGTAAGTCCTGCAGCCTGTGAGCGTATTTAATAATATGCAGTAGCAACAACCAAAAGATCCCTTGCAGATGCCTGAAACAGTATAAGCAGCTAGGCCAGGGCAGAATAAGAGTTGTGAATTCCATTTCCATAAGGAAAACCAGCTAATGGGATCAGTATAGCAATCTCTTCAAGCTGCTGAGAAAATCTGAGATCATGCCACTAAGTGCTTGTGAGAAATATAAATGTGTTGTAAACTGTCTCCCATATATTTCCACTTTTTCTCCTCAACTTCCCTATTTATAATTAACACCTCCCTTTATCTTGTTCATTCTGAATATCTTTGTTCTTTTCAAGTTAAATTATTTAATACTATCTCTTCCTCTCGTTTAAGCTCCCTTTATCTCGTGATCCCCTCTCCTTTATATTGAAATCTCTCCTGTCTAAATGCATAATCAGATGACATCTGCTACTATGGAACTTAAAAATCCCAGCACATTGCCTAAAATAACTTAACTGTGTAGTTATTAGGCTGCATGGTACATTGTGCAGATAGGAGGCTGGGTACAAAAAAGAAACAGGCTCTATACAGCACAAAGAGGAGCCAACGTCTCGGCATCAGTTATACACCATGTAAGACTGATTGTTCATAATGTGAAGCCCAGAAACATTCAGTCCACTTCTGCATCTTTGCAGACATGAAAACCAGTCGCTGCTCACATAAACAGTCCTGTTGATTTCAACAGATTACCTGTGAGCAACAAAGATTTGATGTCATGTAGCTACGCATGTCATGAAGCTCGTGTATTATGCAGAAGGAAGCATGCGGGCCTTTAGAGGCAGGAAAGCATCTGGAAGCCCCGAGGTACGTTTGCAGTTGAACAAATATGAAAATTTGGTCATGTGAAATCAGAGAGACGATAAATTCTTGTTCCTGTACTGTGTCTAAGCCACAGCTAAATATATCCCAAAATGGTTTTGTACGATGTAACGGAGAACACACATGCCAGATCGTCAAGTCCCCGTGGTTAGTTAGGATATGTATATTATCTGTATGGGATCCTGATGAGGAACGTGAAATGTTGCAGGATATAGTTTTGGATGACAGACACTGAATTGTCTCTAATACTGATGAAATGCCTCAATACGGATGACAAATCGCCTTACAGCAACAGTGATGCTGTCTTGCAAACACTTAGGACGTGTGAGAGCCCTGCCAATTATACACTTGTAGTGTTTTCTTCCTTCCTGTTCTGCGCTGGTGGGGCAGGGCAGGGCTTACAGAGTGCTCTCTTATTTAAAAGCAGGAACTATTTCATATGAGAGACCTATATGCTCATCATGATAATCGAAGAACAGCTTTTAAACAATACCAGCTAAAATACCTTTGTATATGTCTTTCAATACACAGTTCAGAATATCTGCATACAATCCTAAAGATTACGGGGGAGCAACATGAATCCATGTATTTTGTAACTCAGTTGGCAAAAGACGTTTATTACAAACTTCATATCTCTTGGAAATAAATTTCCAGGCAAAGCATACACTCAAAGTAACAGAGCCTTATTAAAGCTTATCTTTTTCTTTAGTAAGTATAGACAAAAGTTAAACTTTTTTCTGTGATATCTGATGACCACTGGCAAACCACTAGTTTTTAAAAAACATTTCTTAACTGTTCTAAATCTAATACCCAGTGAAATAGCTCATCCTTCTCTAGCGAGGGAGAGACAGGCTTGGGACAGCGCACAAGGAGTGACCCTTTGGAGGGGAAAATGAGAAGAATCTTCCAGAGCCTTGGACCGAACCTGAAGTTTCTAACTTTTGCCAATTAGATCTGCTGCGAGCAGACATCTGAAACTTGCTGGCAAAATGAACCCAGAATTAACTTGGGCAGTGGGCAAGATTAGAAATTCATAATTAGTATCCACCTGCAAAGAGTGAGGGACAAGATTAGTAAAATGTAAAAACTGTGATGTAAAAGCAGGAAGAGACTGTTGTCTTTACCGCAGGATTGAATTTTATCACCAAACCGAGCATCCTCCATACCTGCTCCTTCTTTCCATCCTCTACAACTTCTGCAGCAATTCACGTTGCAGCAAATTCACTATGAAATTTGGCTGCTCCTAACTTCCAAGTGCTTAACTTTCAGCCTCAATAGGCTATTTGTTATTTTGTTTTCCCTAGGTAACCATGCTTTCCTGAATTGTGCTGAAGCTGCTTGTGCCACCTAGCCCTGCGGGTGCAGAGAGAGGCCTCTGCATCTGTGGAAAGAAGCAGCTGGGTCAGAACTGCTGGGCAGAGGATGCAAAAACTCCTGCCCGTCTCTGTTAAGGACCTCCAGGGCTGCGTACGCATTCACAACAAAACGACGTGGGAAACACTGGACATCTGCCTGGTCTCCTGCTGTGCTCACGTCAGAGGGCCTACGCTCTTGCCAGTGTGCTTTCAGAGCCGCAGAGGAAAAGATCTAAGCACTCTGATCTATGAATAAAAATCATGTCACCTCACCTGTGAATGAGTGTCCACACAAAGATTTAATATAATTTATATGATAAACATTAACTTTACACCTTTAGCTGATTCATCTTAGCCTTCCTGTGCAGTAATCAAATCCTCCAAGTAATCAAATCCTATGCTCATTATAATCACAGCTTGCTCTAGAACACCTGTTACGCATTTATTTTCTCCCCAAACAGTCAACCTGTAGCAGTTGCACAGGCAAATGCAGTGAGGTTTTGCACACTGGTGCTCGTATCTGAGAAGAGAGTGAGGACCAACGTGTACTCCAGCAACCTTTAACAAAGCAGTGAAATGTATAATCATTTTAAACTGCACATTTTGGATCCCCTCGTGGATAGGAGAAGGCACAATCCCTCCACATTCAAAAAATTCAGCTATGATGTATACACGTTTACACAAGTGAACCTCACAGGACATACGGCAATACACACCTCCTGAAGCAGCTGAGACCGCAGCTGAGCTTTGAGCTACAAACATTTATTTACTTGGTAGCAGAGAGCAGAAAGCGTACGGCAGGGCTATTCTTCGAAGCCTGACTATATCCACCGAGGCTGTTAAGTATAGACTTACCTAAATATTTAGAAATCACACAGCAGAACCGCCGTGTGTTTGAAACCTGCCAGAACAAGGCAGCCGTAGCAATACCGGTGTGAGCAGCTGTGACGATAGAGCGTTTTATACTTTATCATTTCCTTGTTAATGTGATTTAGAGCGCGGGGGTCGTGGCCGGGCAGAGGCTGGGCTAATGGATCCATCGGGGAAGCGGAGACAAGAGGGGAATAGGAAATGCAAAGCGCAGGTCGAGCATCTGAATGAGTTGGTTTTTTGGGGTTTTTTACGATACTCTGTTTTAATGGCAATGTATTTAACACTGAAATAAGCCCACCGACCTCCGCACAGGGAATCGTCTCCACTTTGGAAGCCGGCTCGCTCAGCAGGCGCACAGCGGCACGGGACACACCGCGGGAGATGGTGTCGGCACGTCGCGATAGGGGTTTCCCTTCCTGCGGGCAGGACAGATGGATGGATGCCTTTGGGTCGGCTCAGACCGGACAGGCTGGCGCCTTCCTCGGGCAACGAAGCGACGCGGGGGTGAGCTCCGAGGCGACGATGAACGACCTGTCATCCGCCACCAAGGCGCGCGTGTGTGTGTGTACGCAGGCGATGCGTGTGTGACACGGCACGCACCGTCTGTCCGGAGCTCCTCGCTTACGCAATACGGGCTGCAGGATTTTAACTGTCAGGATTTTCACTGCCAGCAGCCTCCTGCCCGCCCTCACAGCGAACCGCCGCCACGGAAAGATCCCGCCTCCCGCCCCGGCCCCCTGCCCCGGCGGCGGTTCCCGGCTGACGCGGGGTGGAAGCGGCCGGCCTGCGGCGGGGGGTGTGGGGGTGTGTGTGTCCGCACACCGGGGAGCGACCCCCACCCACCTTCGTTTCCCGCCCCCCTACAGCCCGGCCGACCCGCTGCGCGCGCCCAACGGCCGCAACCGCCAGCTCGCGCCCGCCCTCCCGCGCGTCAAACGCCGGGCGTCACGCAGACGTTGTAATGTACCAAAACAGCGCGCACGACCCCGCCGCCCGCTCCTCCACCGCGCCCGCCGAGCCCCGCGCCCGCCGGGGCCGCGCTGCCCGCCGGGGCCGGCTCTGGAGGCCGCGCTCCCCGGCCCGCGTGGCGACGGCAGCAAAGACAGCAACGACGGCGGCGTCGCCGTCCCGTCTCCCCACCCCGCGCCGCCGCGACCCGCGGTGCCCTCGCCTCAGCAGGGGGATGCAGCGTGGGGCGGGGGCGGCCGAAGCCGACGGGGGGTGTATGTGCGTGTCGGTGCTGCGGTCGGTCGCCGGCGCGGGGACTGCGTGCCTATTAGGAGGTGCGTGGTAGTGATGGCGGCGGTGGGTGAGACTTTTCCTGTCAGCGGATCCGGCTGGTCCTGCCGGCGGGCGGTGGGGCTGCACCCCGCCCCGGCGCTGCGCCGTGCTGTGCCGTGCCGGGCGGCGGGGAGCGGCGGGCCGCGCCATGGGGCTGCTGGAGCGCCTGCGGAAGGAGTGGTTCATCCTCGGGATCGTGCTGGTCATCGCGGTGGCGCGGCTAGAGCCCGCCGTCGGCGTCAAAGGGGGTGAGTCCGGTCGCTGCCCCGCGGGGGCCGGTTTGTCCCGGCAGCTCGGCGGGCGGTGCGGGACCGTGTGGGGAGCGCTGGCGGGGATCCCCGGGGCCGCCGCCCGACAGCCCGGGCGCCCTCGGCGGGGCCCGGCGGTACTTTGCCAACTCCCAGCGGCCGGCGCTGCCCCCCGCCCGTCACCCACCGCGTTTCGGTCCTACGGGCCGGGCCTGGCGCTGCCCGGGGTGGGCCCCGGTGCCGGCGACAGGGCGGGGAGCGGGCAGCCTCGCTGCTGGGGTGCGGAGGCGGGAGAGAGTCCGCGGGCCTTTCCGCGGGTCCCCGGCGGAGGGTGCCGGTCGCTTTGCTGCCGGGAACGCTGAGACTTGCTCAGGTGCCCCTGGGCCATCGGGGCATCAGCTCGGAAAGTTTGAAACTCGAGTTGCCCGGGGGTGCAGGAGGGCAAGCTGCGGGGTGCAGGGCACAGCCGAATCCGCCGGGCCCTCCTGTGGTCCCTGCCCCTCCAGCAGCTCGCCTTCTCTGCTGGTTAATCCGTCACTCTCAGGCACCCAAGAAATATTTCAAGGTGTATTCCTGTGTGTATCTTTGCTAGGCACTGTACCAGTTGCTTGAATAATGTCCTACTGTTTTGGGATTAGTAGTAATGAAAACTGGATAGCAACTTACTTTCAACGCACTCCTATTAAACTAAGTAATAACTTAACTCTAAGATGGGCATAAAGTCATTGCAGTTCAGTGTATGAATGTGCCACCTGTGAACTTCTCAAGACGTGTAGCTTAATGTATGTTGTGTTAAAATCTCAGGTGTTGTATTTCAGCCAGATTATTCTTTACTTTATAATAACACACTTCTATTTTAAAGATGGGGGGGTTTCGTCCCCTTTTACTTCCACATGAAAGATGAAGGAAAACAGTGAAAATGATTCCTGTGCAAGATCAAATGCTCACAGTAAACAAATCAGAAGAAAGATCTGTCCTTTTCTAAGCAGTAAGGTCTTGAGCGTTTCTTGTAACAAGAGCCGATGAAATATCTAGTGTTGTTTTAAAATAAACAGCGTATCTTTAAGTATAAATGCTGTCAGCATCTTCTGATTAGTTTCCATTGTACCTTCAGTTCCAGATGTTCACAATTTTCAAGAATGAATTAAATTTCCTATATTTTTTTCCTAATTGATCTCTGAAGATTTAAGAAAAGGGGTGTGGAACACTTGAACAGAATTCCTGTAGCCATTCTATATTACGGGAGAGGAGGGAGAATCTAGCTGTGCTTTTATACCCATAGATTTGTTTGTTTGTTTCTTAACAGAGCTGAAGTTTGAGGATAGACAGCTTCTCACTGAGGAGCCAACCTTTCCCTCCCACTTAGGTTCTGTGAAAAAAGAAAGTGATTTAAAAAAAAATGGTTCTGAACACTTGCTGTGGCAACTAAGGCTCCGGTACTTCATGGAGTTCAGGGTAGGCAAATTCCTGCTGTGCAAGGATCCCTTCTAACATCTGTGTGCTGTTTTGCATAGGTGAATAGGACCCACACGGAGCTTCTTGCAGGATCCATGCTGTGTGTTCAGCAGACCTTAAAGACAACTTTAAATTGATAGTATCAGGTGGTTTGTCACTTTCTGGTTTGATTGTTATGCTAATTGTTAGCAGCAATGTGGGAGATCCTTTTAACTAGAGTAGGAGATAATTTTTCCTCAGCTTACTTCCTGCATGGAAGCACTATGATGGAGCACTTCATTTAATTATCCTACTGCAGAGAGATGCCAAGTGTTGACAGGGTATTGTTCCTGGACAACTTGCTTGAAAAAATCTTGTAAGAATCGATTGAAACTTGTGAGCGCGTGTTCCCCAAAGTGGTATCCCTCTTCTGAAGCTATGCAATCTCAGTGCTTATTTTAAAACCAGGAAAAAAAAAAAAAAAAAGAGGTGGGAGGTGGGAAATACGTAAGAAAAAAAACCTCGGTTTGTCATCTTCCAGCTGACAAAACCATGCACTGTAATTTGCAGGGCGTTGCTTAATGGTATGGATGATCCAGCATCCATACTGGTGGAACGTTGTGCCACAAATAACAAAGATTTGTGCTGTTGCCACCTTCAGGGCATAAGCCAAGCCCTTTTCGTGTGTTTTCCTATTTGATGAATGAGCCTATTTAGTTCCTTTGTGAAAAGAACTTTCCTGACCAGTCTTTTGCACAAGAGATGAAGGGGATCTGTTCTGACCAAAGTTCCCTGTGCTCCATAAATGTGCGGTTGCTCCAGTGATAGGTTTCTCCTGTGTAAAGGAGTTCAGGTAGCCCAGTGAAAAAACCCTAAAATAAAAAAACTGAGTCCTGGAAGAACCCCTCTCTTAGCCAGACCGACTAACTCACTGCCTGTCTGCCCAGTGTGTACATGCATGCACATATATGCTCTAATCTTCTAAAAGACTAGAAAAATTATATAATTATATATATAAAATACAGTTTTCTGTATAATTATATATAGTTATATAATTTTTCTGTTTGGTTTTTTTTCCTCACCCTGGCTATTCGGTTAACGTGCCACAATTTTGCAACTAGCCATGTGCTTTGTTGCAACTTTAACTCCTGCGTTTCCTGGCTTATTTTTACCTTAACACTTCAGGTAGGTTGTTTGGTTTATTTTTTGTATTTAACACACACAGTTTTAGTGTTTCATCAACAGAATCCTCTCTGAGAGTAGGATTTGGGTTTAAATTACCTGAGATGCAAATTTGAGTAGACTCAGTGTACAATCAAATCCCTCTCATTTAAGGATCATTGACCTTGCTCCAGAGTGACCATCAATGTGTCATTCATCTGAGAGAGCAGAAGGGATCTTCTCTTCTGGAGTGTCAAGTAAAGGCTTGCTTGTTTGCTGCTGCGGTTTTGCTCAAGACAACTTACTGTCATTTGCAGAGTTAGGATATTACTTTGGTCCTAAGTAGACTGCTAATATTTTCTTTCTAATATAACAACAGGTTGAATGCTTGTGAAAAAATGAGTATATACATTTTGTGCTTGGTGGTCTCTGAAGGCAAAGTGTATTAAGGGAATTCATCATTTTTATAGGAGTGTAAAAAGTATTTTATTTTAATCTCCTTGAAAAAAAAATATATAAATATATACAAGTGTAAGCCTTTAATATAGTGGATCCCTTGGGGGTGCAGGCATCTGCCCTTGCTGATCTCACTGCAGCAGTGTGTCTGAAATGTGTTACTGTAGGGCTGGAACGAACCATTTCGTCACAGCCCTGTTGTGGGGGAATAATGCAGAATTGTATTGCCCCAAGGAAATAATTTCAAGGTATGATTTGGTTTCCTCTGTGCAGGCACCTGGGCAGATGTGTGTGTTGTAGGGGAGTAAGTGAGAGGTAGGTATGTGAATGCCATCCATGGCCCTGTGGAGGGAGCAGCTAATATTTTTGAGTTTGTTGATGCTGTAGGGATACTGTGATGACAGAACTGTGAAAAGTTCCCCCTAGTCACATTTCCAGAATTTACCCGTTAGTTTGCAGTGGCCTGTAATCACAGAAACTGAATTTGTATGACATCATACCTCACTCTCCACTCACTGGTTTGCTTTTATTTAAAAATGAATAGCATGCTTTTTGTAACTTAATAGAAACATCATTCTTTTTATTAGAGACTTTAATGATTAGGTTTTTCTCCAGGTATTTTTTTAAGTATTCTCATTTACTTTGATGTAATATATGCATGCCATTACCTCTTTGACTGTAGTTCACTTTGTTCTCTGTGTCTATATTTTTTAGGACCCTTGAAACCAGAAATTACCATAACTTACATTGCTGTTTCAGCTATATTCTTTAACAGTGGACTCTCCTTAAAAACTGAGGTACTGAAATTTCTCATTGCTTCATACTTGTTTTGCTTTAAAAAGTTTTGTGTTGCTTTTGTTCCGGTTTGAATGTAATTGGAATATTTAATTGCTATGCTGTGGTTGTTGATGCTGGGAGAATGCCTTACAAGGGAAGATAAATATTTGACACTTATGGAATAACCCCTCCTTGATTTCAGAAAATTCTTCACAAAGTAATGAACACATTGAGAAGGAGAGTGTGAATAAATTTTACCCATCCATAGAGGGTGGTTTGCTTGACTTTGCAGGGCTTTACCTAAATGGAAGTGCTGGGCACAGTTTTGAGACTGGATCTACACCCTGGATGTGTCCCAAATGCAAATCAGGGTGAGACCCAGGAGCACACTAGCACCTGTCTTCTGTCACCCCTTCTGCACCTTGGCTTCCCCACTGCTCAGCTGAGATACAGGACAGGAAACTGTGTGAATCCTAGGGTAGAACTTTGTAGGGAACCAGGCAGAGAGGGGCCGTGTGGAGTCTCCATGCTTCTGTAGGACACGAAGAGAAGGTGTGATCTCTCTGTGCCTCTCTCCTTCATCTCACCTGCTGGTGTGTTCTCTGAGTAAAACTGTTTAGGCTAGTCACTAGAGGATTGATGCAAGCAAAGATCTGGTGGCTGTAAGTTACCACGTTAGGCAGGCACAGTACAGCAGCTAATATCAACACAAAAGGGTTCCTCTGCAGATGCAAGGCTAGATACAGGTACAAAGTCTTGGCAATCTTTTCCTATAGGATTTAGTTGTGGACAGGTGGACCTGAAGTGCCTATGCTCTGCTGCGTATCACAGACACTGAGACTTGTTTCAAATTTTGTCACACATCTTTCAAAGAGGAACAATCCAGGAGTAAGAAGAGATGGAGGGGAACCTCTTAGTGATGTGTAAACGAGGCATGGAGAAAGGAAATGATGGCTACGTGCCAAGAAGAGAAGGAGCAGCCAGGGTTGAAGTGAAACACTGCCTGTCTCTGCTAGTCTAGTTTTTTGATTCCTTTTACACTGTTGGCTGTGCTAACAGGTGATGTCATTCATATGTTGCATGATAGTAATGCCTGAAAGAATCATCCTGGTATTGTCCAGTTGTCATCTGGGCAAACTGGGATTTGGATGAACAGTGTGCATTCAACAAAAAAAAGCTTCTCTACCTGTATCATGGTTAAAGTGATAAAGTTTCAAACGGAAATGGTGTTTGAATTGATGGCAGCCCTCTCCATCTGTGTCTGCTGGCAGTGCTGGCTCTATGGCTTCTAGTTCTGTATAAGTGAAGTGAATAACTTTACTCAATTCTGTAGCAGCTATTTAGAGCCTTGCGGTCTTATGGGGAAGCAGGAGGAACCATGTTATCTATTTGCTTGGAACAGTAATTAATCCTAATGGAAGTAGGCTGCAAAGAGGCACTTTCTTCCACAGAGAAGAGGACCTGGAACACAAAGCCTGAGTAGTATTAATGGAGTGGAGTTTTCTGCTTTCAGGGTTAGGAATCTTTGCGTGCAGAGAAAAAATGTAAAACTTCTTTCCCTTTCACTAGTTTGTATCCTTGAAGCTTTATATTTGTAAAGCATCTGTGAGTGAGAGTGAGATCAACAGCACTATCAAAGTCTTGATTAGACTCTCAGTGCTAGTGTACTTCTAACTTTTTCCAGTTAAGGTGACACGACTGACAGGTTCCCGGGCAACGTGTCATGTCCTACTTTGAACTTGCGTAACTTTTTTCATATCTGGTTCTAAAAGCAATATATTGATGTAAATAAATCTTTTACAGGAGCTGATGTTTATGTCCAGGTAGCTGATCTCAGATTGTTTCGGAAGCATCAGTTAGGACTGGTGCTATACATCCAGCTTTATGTTCCATCAAGAAGCTAAGCCTTTTCTGAATTTCTGCCATGGAGGTAGAAGATAATGAGGAAGAAAAAACATTTCACTCATTGTACCTTGTGCTAGTACTTTCTAAAATGTATGTTTAAAAAAAAACCCAACAAAAACAAAACCTTAAATGTGCTAGAAGGCCACGTCATGATTTTATGAAAATACTTTGGGGCATGTTTTAATTGTTTAAGGCACAACCTAAAGGTGTTACTTTTAGTCAGTTAATATATCTTTTTATTGGATTGCAGAGTAAATTATTTCTGCTTTTGTCTTTATTAGTTCTTGACCTGTGTGTTGGCTGCTCTACCTTGGATAATACGGTAGATCAAAACTAGTGTTTGGTATGCTTTATGAAATGATAAAAAATCGTGTAAGTGTTAATGGAGGCCTTCAGATAAATCAGACAAAATTAGAAATAGCTGATGCTCTTTTAAGGTTACACTTCTGGGTTTATCTGCTGTGAAAGCACATGCTCAAAAAAATTCGCTCACATGCATTCAGAAGGCATTTTACAAAATAATTGGGAGCGTTCAGGCAGAGCCTGTCTGTGCATGGCCTTTTTACATTTTCAAATATAGAAGTCACTGAGATCCTCTTACATTTGTAGAAATAGTCAGTGTCCAGGAATGACAAGAACATTTGATTCCACCTTAATATAATGGTCTTTCAGTTTTCAGTGACTGGATAGCTTGCTCTTTTAAAGCAAATACCTCCTGTAGGGCCCCAGAAATTAAATCACATACTTGAGTTATCCATTTCAATGAGGAATTTGGCAAGCCACTGCAAACACTGTTCACTCTGTGTGTATTTGCCCAGAGGAGTCTGGCTACGACCATGTAAGTATGGCTGGATGGCAACAGGGACCCACACTGACCAGCAAGAGGTTGGGATAAGCTCTGAAGGGTCTGAAATACTGGGAAAGACAAGGTAACCTGTTCTACCTGGTGTGCAGAAACACAGTCATAACTAGCAGCTTCCAGTAACTTTTCTGAGACTTCTGCTTTTTTGGAACAAGCCCTTGTAGATTGCTTAAGAGGGTGAAGGCCATTTGCCTTGGTGTTTTATGATGATACAGTCTAAGGAATAACTATTCTAAAAGGCAAGCACTAGAGTCATTTTAAAGACTGGTAATTTAGATCTGCAAAGACCTGTTCTGCTAATACAGCATTCCTTCATGTGCTAGGTTGGCTGTGTTGTAATCGCCTTCCTTACTCTCTGGAAGCTCTAACCAGTCTTTCCCAAGTTTTTGTTTTGGATTTCACTTTTGAAAGTATCGCACAGTTTTCTTCAAATCATCTGTTTTTAAGGCATTTTCCAGTTGTAAAAATTATTAAATTCAAAGGCCAGTACTGTGTGTGTGATGGTGCCTAGATTGGGAGTGTTTCCAGGTCCACTAGGAAACCTGGGCTGGAGGTGACTTGGTAGGAAAGGAGGAATTAGCAGCTTTGCTGAAAGAAGTCACTTGCTTTGGTTTTTCTCAATTGTATTACTTGCTTTTAAAATGTACACTTTTATATAGGTACTTCCAGGGATTTTTTCTTCCTGCACAGGATGTGTTTCTACTACTAGATATTTTATTTTTGCTTTCTTTTTGAGATAAGATGAAATAGTACTACAGTGAAGCTATTCATAATGCCATAGGTACTGTGACAGGTTATGTGTGAAGAAGGCCTATTTTTTCATGCAGTGTGATACTAGCCTGCTTAAGAGCTTCCTTTATTTAAAAACCCTGTTGTTTCATTCAGTTAACCAACCACTGAATGTAATGATACTTTCTTGGTAAAACTGGGTCAAGATGTCCATGTATTTTTTTTTTTGTGGAAGATCTTTTTTTCTCCTAACCCAAATTTGGGAGGTAATTTTATTGAAAGAGATAAAGTAACAAGGACATGGTGCTAAATTGCTAGTACTTCCAGATGTATAATTATATCAGTGAGCATTTGGATGGTCAAAAATGCAGTGTTTGTGTTTCATAAAAGTTCACCTGTTTTGAAGCTGAGAGAGGGTGGCATTTGAAGATTGGCTGCTGCATTACTGTACATGGAAATACACTTTTTTATATTGTTCTTTTTTTTTAAATGTATCTGGAGTGTCAAATAGCTGGAGAATCCTAGCAAATCAGATTTTGAATAGAAGTGCCATCAGTTCTTTTCCTGTTGCATTGTTTACTTGAATGCGCGTTAGTTTTACAGAGAGGTAAAGGAATTTTTCTTCTCAGTCTGAGAGCTGAAATGAGCTGAAATGTACAATGCTTTTTCCTTGTACTCAAAAACTGTAGATGATCTTTGCAGTGCCCAAAAAGACAGAAGCAGAGAGACACAGAGCTAACAGAAGAGTTTATTACGTAAGGATACTTGATCACCTCTCCGGAGTGCTCTTACACTATTTAAAATTAAAATTTTTCTTTCTCAGTCTGCAGCAATGTTTTGCACCTTATTTATCTGAATTTTATGGCTCAGCTGTGGTTAGCTTGTTATGGTCTTGGTATTCTTTCTTTGCTATTCATCATCAGCCTATTATTTTTTTTTCCTATAAATTTCCTGTCTGTTCATGCAATAAGTAATCAAAATCTGCTATGGATTACTTTGCTTTTTTTATGTTTGCTAGTCTTTCCTTAAAAAAAACCAAACACCACAAATGATGACTGTTTGTAATGCAGACATCCCTTTTTCACGATATAAATGAGAATCACAGTTTGTGGCTCTCTTTAGACTAGAGAAACCTGGAATCACATGGACTCTACAAGTTTTCCTTCCTCTTACATCAGTAGTCAATAAAGTAAACAGGCTGTCAGCATAGTTAACACAGGTTTTGAAGCAGTGACAAAGTGCTAAGGCTGCCTGCTGAAAAGCTACCGTTATGAGAGCTACACTGTTATTGAAGTGGTGGACAATTCTTTTGGAAAAATGCCCAGGAGCAGACAGAGCTTTTATGTTGTCTGGATATACTTCATTATTAAAGGGGAGATCAGGTGAACCCTAAAGGTGCCTTTTTGACATGCACTGTCTTTGTATTATAAAGATGATGCTAGTTTTAAAAGCACAAACGTGGTCTTACTTCAGCTGTTATGACTGCAACTTCCTCTCTTCTTTTTCTTTTGCAGGAGCTGACAAGTGCTTTGATGCATGTGAAACTACACCTTTTTGTCCAGATTTTTACACTTGTGTTCTTCCCAACAGCAATATGGCTCTTTCTTCAGCTATTATCAATCACACCTATAAATGAATGGCTTTTAAAAGGGTATGTTTAAGCATAATGGAGTGACATATTTGTAGCTGTCTTCTTAAAGGGCTGCTTATCCTGCAATGGGTGTTTTAAGACTTGTATTGTGAACAGATTTTTCTGGTTGTTTTTGTGCTCCAGCACTTTGCTGTTGAAAACACAGCACATGCACAAGATTATCCTTTCGGGAACCTGGTCTCACTTTTAGAAGGTCTGGCCAGTTAGTTTCATATGTAGGGAGCTTGCAACAGGTTAGCTTTCTTTCTCACAAAACTCAGCTGAAGTGCTGTGCTGAGTCTCAAGGAGGATGGGGAGGAAAGAAAAGGAAGGCTGAAGGAAAAACATAAGTCAGTGAATAAATACTGGGTATGCCATGTACTGGTCTTGCAGTCTGTTTTTAAACAGTCTGTATTGAGCATCTCTTGTGTGTGTCCAGATTGGGGTTCAGTATCTGCTGCTAGCTAAATTATGGCTGAGAGGAAAGAGAGTAAATTTTGTGGGAGGAGAACTTTGACATGAGTAGAAGCTAAGTTATCATGAAAACAATGTGTTTTAAATCTTTGGTGTACTCTGCCAATGTGTGCTTCCAAAGCTGCATTGATGGTGCAGTAGCGATAGAAGTTATGAAAAATAAAAAAAATAAAAAGCTTTTTTCAGAATCAAAGGTCAATACCTAGCACCATGCAGCTATACTGGAATGTTTGAATGCAAAAATCAATTATTTTAGAAAGCTACTTAAAGAATCCCCATTATTTCTTACTGCTTGGTGAAACATTGCTTGGGGAGAGTTCCCTGTCTTAAAAGTTTAATGATAAAGCTGCTCATGTTTATGTTTTTACAAAGGTCTAAACCTAAAAGAGCATTTTGTTTTGTTTTTAAGAGGCGTCTCCAAGTGTTCCACCAAGTGTGAAGTGGTCCAAATGATACTGAGAACGTGAAATTGAGATGTCATCATTTAAAAGTTAGCACTGTTTTGCTTAATAGTATTAGTACATCAAGGAAATAACAAGGTTGCTATACAATGTCTATTTGCATTTGGCTATTCATAGTAAAGGTTATTCTTTAAAGTGAAATCATTGTGAAGTTTTTCCTTTGCTAGAACAGAGACATTATTTTCTAGTGAGCCAAAATTCCCTCCATGGAAGTCCACGGGAGTCTCAGTTTCTGAAGTGCAAGGTGCAAGAAGTGTTTGTGGTTTTTGTTCCTTGCAGTGTTTCTCATCTGTTCTTTCCTATGACTCTTATGACACTTTGGCCCTTAGTATTTAAGGGACATGATCTGTTACATGCACAAGTATATGTGTATGTATATTCATACACATCTGTAAAACTGCGTGTAAAACTACATATGTATATATTTTTTTTTAAAAAAAGGTACTCCTGTATGTGTATCTCCCTAAATGTGGAGCCTAAGCCAGCCTCATTTTTCATGAAGGTGTGTCTGTATTTTACCACTAAGCTAGTATACTTAAATGTTTCAAGCCACCTTGCAAGCATTTGTTCCTTGAGTACTATATCATTCTTGGCTGTGGTTTGTCTTTTAGTGCAGTAACTCTGTTGTATTCAGACTTCATTCATTTAATGAAGGGATTTTTTTGTTTTGTTTTGAAAGAATGCTGTCTTGATAAATACTGCTGTTCAGGACATGCTCGGAGCACCAGCCATTGTGTGGGTCTGAAGGCATCCACTGCAAAGGGAGCCTTGATGGGAACGGTACCTTCAGTGCTGTGCAGGTGCAGAAGATACCGAGCTCTGTCCTAATTCTAGGACAACACATTTTAAAGCAAGTACATGCATGTTCCAATATGGGTATGTGAGAGTGAGGAGCAAATGTGAGGAACTGCCCATGCCTTGGCCACTCTGTGTAACCAGAAGTTCATCCTAATGCCCCACAGCTGTAGTTTTTATTCCCTAGAAACACTGAAGTACCTGATGAAAACAGGGGGGAACAAGACAGGCTTTGGCAAAGTTAATTCCTCATCACGCATGTTTAGCACAGCTCGTAGTGGGAGCTAGTTGATAGTTCTCACAAAGGCCTGGAAAATTAGGCACACGCTCCCAAGGGCATGCAGTACCCTTTGGCAGGGTGGCTCCCCTGGGGCCTGTAGTTCTCCACTACTCTCTACACAAGGTTATGCCTAAAGGCCACAGTCAAGCCCATAGTTAGTCTCCTGCCTTACTTCAGAATGAATGGTAGATTCTCTCATCCTCTATAATGGTCTTTTTTGCTGTAAATGTTATTTGGGAGGCAGATTCAGATGGTATCACCTTTTCATCTGTGTTTCTACTGTTGTTGGTTTGTTTGTTTGGTTGGGTTTTTGTTTTTCCTTTCTGTCTGGGATGATATTAGGAGGTTTGTTGTTCTGCAACTATTTTGAAATATATAAAGTAGAGCAGAAACTGACATAATCCCAAATGTTTTTTAAGTTAATTTTTTGTTAGCTGACTAGGTTTTGCATTGATAGGATCTCTTTGAAAAGGAGCATGAGGCAACTTAACAATGTTTGCACAGATTCTCCTCCTCTGCCCCTCTTAGCATATAGCGTTTACAGCACAGGTAGTAAGGCACAAGATGCAAAGATCTGGTACAAATATGTCTTTGGTAGTTCCATATCTAAAATATGTGACTTCGGACCCTGCCACTCAATTGTCAGTAATGTATTAGTGGAACAGGTATTATTTATTGCCATGCAGCAAGTGGACCCTTGATGTTAGTACTTATAGTATGGTCTGAACCAGTGGAATGTCTCAGTTGGTTGTTATCTACAGTAATCTGTTGGCCATTAGAGGAATTTGTTTGTGTATTGGTAGTGTTACATGTAGTTGATACAAAGCAAGGAAAAACAACAGTTGACAAGTGCATGTTTCAATATACCTGATTAAAAGTACACATGTTTCAATATACCTGATTAAAAGTACACACTATTTAGTGTGTACCATTATTTTTTTTTTGGTAGATTAATGTTTTCATATAAAGAATATTTAAAAACATAGCTTGATAGTGATTTTTATTTTTTTAAATTCCAAATGTGTTATTTTAAATTTGAGAGGGTTCACAGAGATTGTGTTATTAAAACTTTCTCTTATAGTGTGGAAAATCCCTGCCAGCTGAGATGAATGCCCTTGCACACATTTCATACCTTTCTGGATAACTTTGAACTTAATCCACCCCTTATTAGTGCAGGTGAGAAGTTCAAGGAGCTGACTGCCAAGAGACCGCATAGAAGAGAGATAACAGTATCACAGCCAATGTAGGGAGTGGACATCAGAATTGCCATGTGTTTGTTTGCTGTATATTTTCATGTATATTTCCAAACTTTACACGCTATTTCTTTTTCCTGTATTTCTTTTCTTTTCAATATGAGCTTTTCCTAAGTGCTGCCAACTCTCTGCTTCCATAGCTTACTTCACTGTAAGCTAAAGGTACAATGTACTTTCTAGGTGGTGCTTGGCACTTTGTGGTTGGATTTATATAATGCTTACATTGGCTTTCTCTTTCCTTTTCCACAGTGTCTGTAGCTGACAGACTGAATACCATCATTGTCATTTACCTGTTTCTTCTATTTAAGCTTTTTGTGTATTTGCAGCATATCAGTTGCACTACAATATGCTCCCTGTTGTTTGGATTTAATATTTCTGTTTGCTTTAGCTTTTTGACACTGCGTTTCTCAGGGATGGACTAACACAGTTACAAGTGCAAAGTAGTTCACTGCTAGTAATTGATCTGAACTAGAATACTGTCTCAAACTCCAGTACTTGAAAACATATGTAGATACCATGCTTTGGGGGGCTTCACAGACTACTTTAATGCCTCACTGTTCCTTCTAAGTCAACATGGTTTTTCTTCTTTACTTAGTCTCAAATTTAATTGTAATCTATTGTGGTGTGTTCTTGTTGTTTCTAAATACACATTTGATACAACTAACTTTTGTAATAACCACTTTTTGTGGACTGGCTTTGAAAACAGAAGAAAGCTTGCCATTTTTTCTTACTTTGCAACAGCATTTACTATATATGTTGATGATTTTGCTGCACAAATAATGGAAAAAATGTCAGATAATTGATTTTAGACTGCTAAAATGCAGGAGAAAGGTTTTGGTATGTTGATTAATGGAAGCCAGGTGACTTTACCAAGAAGGGAAAACATGCATAAAAATTAAACATTTGATGATCTTTTAATGTTCAGGAAATGAAAAGCTTAATTGTGATTATTTTTATTTAGTAGGAGGTAGACAAAGTATAGTGGGAACCCGAAATAGTGAGCATGATTCTTCTTACTCTTCTACTTAACAGTAAACATTTTTATCACTGAATAGCTTTTTCAAGAAAATAAGGGTTTATGTCCTTATTTTCTTTTTTTTTTCTCCCCAAATAGCTGCAGGAATCTCAAAACACACTACAAACTTTACTACATCAGGAGAGATGATGCAGTTATCTTTGTGATAGATGGGAAGATATCTTTGTGAGTGGTAGATACAGTACTACAGATGAGGAAATGAAGTCAGAGTGGTTTAGTGTTTGGGTTTTTAAATGGTGACATGACTCTTCACTGTGGTGGTTGGTAAGAGATGGCATAGAAATCCTGCCATCTGTGCAGAGCTGTAACACAAATGGATTGGGTTGCGCAGGTAATAAGATGATTGTTTCTACTCAGCTGTTTGGTATTTTAAGATTTTAGGTTGCATAGTGTTTGTATCATGTGAGGAATGTAACATTTCTTTTTGTTGTTTTCAGCTTGCAGACGGTAGGTTGCATGCCACCTCCTGTGTCTTCTGCAGTGATTTTAACCAAAGCTGTTGGTGGAAATGAGGTGAGTTTTCATTTTGTTCTTGAATGCTTTTTTTTAAACAGAAGGTCAAATAAATATTTATTTATGATGAGCTCGTGCGGCAAAACACTGACTGTAATGTGATGCTATTGTGGTTTGTAAAAATTTTTAGAATTAAAGCTTGGGTATCGTGTTGAACAAGGGAAATAGTGTTATCTGCTGGTATTGTTCGAACTGAAAGAAGCTCAGTTTTCTGAGGTGATAGAAAAGTTTCTGATAGAAATTTGTGTTAGCAGATTTCTGCTTGTTGCTGCACTGTAATTCCTAACCGTATAATGTTCATATGCTGTGTACTGGTTATCTCATAGACCATTAGCTTTGTGATGAAGAACTGCCCTTGCAGTGATTGTTTGGATGGTGTTTAGTATTGAGGCCCTATAGTAGGAGTTCCTCAAGCTTGAAGCTACAAATATAGCAAGTGATGAAGCAGACACTAAAATTCATTTAAATCTTATATTGTTATTTGCGACTGCATGAAATGAAAATTCTGGGAACATGGAATTCTCTGACAATGATGCAATGCAACAGGAAATGCCAGAATTGAAGGTTGTGCAAACTCAGTTTGGTCACATTATATTTCTGCCTTAAAATGGCAAATGCTGATGTCATTTCAGACTCTATCCACAAAACACTTCCAGCATTCTGGAAATCAATCCAGGTGTGCTAGTTAATGAGGTCATTTCCTTTAGATCTGCTTCCTCCTAAATGCTGAAGGTGAATGAGGACTAGTAGGTGAGGAAGGAAGAGAATAACACTAGAAGAGATTGGTTTTAAAGCGGGGGCTGCTGGGGTGCTGTTTTGAAGAGTTAGAGCCAAATCTTAATTCAGTCACAGAGCTCCTGCATGAGGTTGGGTGAGTCATTTCAACCACATTTTTTAAATATGGCCATTAGTTGTGTACTTCTCATTTTCCGAGTTCAGACTCTTGGGACTGATTAATGCCAGCTTTGAAAACACATGATAGCACTGAAATAGATTCAAGTTGTATTTTGTACTGACAAAGTGCTGTTTAATTGCTCTATCCTCTGAAGAGAGACCCAAAGCATCTCAAGTCAAGCATCTCTAATTACAGGCAATCCTGATGCACATCACTGTCTCCCAGTTTGCTACCTGAAAACAGGAATCATAAAATTCTGATGGAGGTGCTCTGGAGTAATTAGTATAAGGAAATAATTCAGGTACATAATAGAGAATACATACAGATAAATGATAAGTTTTCTAGTTATTATTCTAGATATAGGTGCTGTAAAATATACAAAGGTGCCAGATAGTGAACAGTGAGGGTGAAGTATTGAATGAGTGCTCATTCAGTGTTAGCACTGTCCTTAGAACAGGGAAAAGATCCTCTGGAAAAAAATAAGGTGTGATTGGTTAGTCGAGGGCAATATCATACAGTGTTTGTGTGTAGGAGTGAGAGAGGTATTTCAGTTTCCTGACCATTAGAGTTCACCTTTTTATGGCAGTATTCTTCTGGGGTGGTGGGGGTGTGTATTTTATACCAGCTGAAAACTGAAACTTTCTATCATGTGAGGCTTGTGTAAGTAATTGTATAAATCACTGACAAAGTAAGCTTGAACCTCTAATTCTTCTGTACCAAGCCAGCGTTGGAGGAATGTAAAAATGCATACCTTGTTAGTGATTTTTACAGATAGTTGCTGACCGTGGAGACAGTGTGAATCAAAAATTTGATCTTGGGGATCGAGAGCTCTCAATCAGGCTCTTGAAAGGTACGCAAAAGCGAAACACCCTTTTAAACATGCTCAACACCCTTTTAAACATGCTCAGTGTAGACAAAGTGTGTGGCAAATTTACTGCCAAACTTGAGCAAGGTTCCAATGCAAACATATTTTTGGAATTTGATGCTACTCTGTCATTCAGGCTGTTGTTAATTTTTCTTCTGAAGAACAGCAAATCACCTATCTCGTGCTAGGGGAGAAGACCCTCTCACATCTCTCCTTGCCAAATTTCACCTGAGCTGTTTGATATGTTTCTTTTTCTGACATGAGCAGAACAATGCATTTTTTCCCATGTTAATTTAAATCCCCTTTGATATATGACGAATTTAAACATGGGAGTCAACTGGAAATAGAAGTGATTGTACTGTAAGAGCATTTGTTCATAATAATGTCTCTTAAACTGTTTTGGTCTCATCAAGTGTGTATCCCTTACCTAGAGAAATTGATTTGTCTGAGGGTGTATCTGCACTGTATAATGTAATATGAAGATAAATGAGCTTGCTCAGAAGCAATCTAGTGAGGGAGCTCCACATGAGCTAATTAGTCTGAGACGTGTCCTGCTGCTGTAGAGTACAGGCACACCCTCAATAAGTGCTCTGAAGACCTCCTTGGATTTCTCGAAACACAGCACATGAGAACTGTGGTAGTTGACTGTCTTATGACAGTATAGAGGAGTTTAGGTTTTCTTCATCTAAGTAGAAGTGACTGTTGAATGTCACTTTGGACTTGGTTATTGTCAAAGAAATATCAGGCATTATGCCACAGTAGAAGTGCTCACCTGGTGCTGAGGAAACTTGGATTCTATTTTAGCTCTGTCATTAACTTGTTGGGTAAAACAGAGTAGGGTATCATGTCTCTGGGATTAGCAGTAGTGGATAATGGCAAGTTTATGAAGTGTTTGAAGATCAGTGCTGGAAAGCCAAATGTAAAAACTATGTTTTATTGTTCTGGGACCAGGTGATTAAGTATTTGGTCAAGTGCTTAGAAAGAGAGCCTACATCATTAGAAGCTGCTCGGATGAGGGATTTTGCTGCATATCAATTGGAAAATTTGGTTGTGAGATGATAAAAGGAAGACCTTTTTGTTAATCTTACAAGGATTTGGGTTTTTGAATTGATATATGCCTGAGGGCACAAAAAAAAAGTTCTGCTTCTGTTGACTAAGGAAGATGTGGTCACCAAAGCTGATACTAAGAATTCTGGTTAATCTGTGTTCATTGTTGAAAAAGTTAATGTTCTGGGGTTGTAAGTACAAACCCAGGTAAGCTAAAAATCTTTATTATATAACTGTCAGTGTTTAATAGCAACTGTGCAATCTACCAGTGTTAGTTTTCCTGATGGTTCAAACACATGGTATATCAAAAAAGTGTATCTAAGCTTTAAGTCCTCTTGATCTGTGTATAAGAATGCAACATCTGAACAGTTACTCAGGAGTGCAAATGTGAAATTGTCCAAAGCAAAAATAAATCTTCCTTCTTCCTATACATGGTTTGATCACTAACCCTGTGATCTATACGGCTTTCAAATGTCTAGTCTTAGCAGCTGTTACGCGTGCATTCTGAACTCTACCATGTTAGCCATTTGTATTACTTTGCAGTATGCTGGGTGGATGAGCAGGTGGGGGCTGGTTTTGATGCTTGGGGCATTCCAGAGGAAATAGATCTTTATCAAAAGCCCTTTGTCAGCAATAGCCTCCCATTAATAAGGTAAGACCATCAAGTTGGTTAGCACCTTTGCTTGCTGTGCCATTGTGGTGGGGAGAAGCATTATATTCGAAAGCCAAAAGGCTTCCAAGTCTTTTGGTATTTGAGGGTGAAAACTAACATCTTCACTTAGCTCTGATGCATGAGTGGTTTGGTGGCTTGTTTTAGGGAACTGGAAAGAGCCTTCTTCACAAGTCATAGGGTTTATGGGGGGGGGGAAGATCTCTGTAACTTTATAAGAAAGAAATGGAAAGACAGCAAAGAGATAATTAGACTGAAAACAAGTAGCAAATTTTATAGTGTATTGGATTTTTTTTTTTTTTTTTTTGCCATAATCAATGGAGGAGAAATCCACTGTTGGCACTAGCAGAATGGAAGAACAAAAGATTCTAGCTGCAAAGAATATAATAGTAGTTCAGTCTCAGTACTGCTTGTTACGTAAGATTTAAGACAGACTTTTCAAATCTTGTTTCCTTACATATTGCCATTGATGGCGGTGGCAGCAGCAGTGGTGTTCACCTGTTCAAGACAGTGTTTCTATACCACTTCAGAATAACTTGTGTACTAGTAGTGATAAAGGTACCATGTTTTGAAAATATCTGATATGTGGCGTTGTAAGATATTTCCCTGTAGTTGTTGGAAGAAGATATGGTGGAGATTAAAATTTCTGTCTAAAGATCTGCCTATATAATTTGAACTAGCTAGGAGCTAGTATCACTCTCTCCAGGGAGGTGTTGGTAAATGAGGGATGTAAGTGATGGGGAGGGAAACTCTGTGCTCTCTGAAAATCTTGTCTTTTGGAAGAGAGGAAGATGATTTGTGGCTATTCTATCTTTTGTTTTGGTGGAAGTAGCTGTTCTTGATACGATGAGCAGAAATACAACTTGTCCGGTAGGGCTACAAGTTCACGCCTGTTGACTCTGACACATTTTTAGGTTTATTCAACTCCTCTTCCTGATCTCTGTATGGTGTGTGGTTTGTTCTCTCAGCTCTTCTTTCAACTCTTATTTCTTCTCTCTGTTTCTCCCTCTTCACCCTGCTTTTCCATCATTCCTTTTGTGTTTTCTTCCTATGTGATGTTACTTTCATCATCCCTGCAAACAACTTTCTGAAACAGCCCATTCCTAGCTTTTATTGCAAATACATTTAGTTCATTAGCAAAGCCAGTTTCAAGCACAGAATTTAATTTGATGCATATGAAGCCCTATATAAACAAAAAAATGTTCATATGTACACTATCAAAAAATAAGGAAGGATCACCGTGAGAAATCAAACTCTCTAATTTTTAATTTGGTAATGTTTTCTCAATTACTTAGCTGTTTGTGTTATCAGTAACACTTAGAAAGTCTCTTGATTTGTGAACAGGACAGTCCATGTAGTTAAAAAAAATTGGAATGAAAACCAGAAGGCCTGTCTTTTGTTCTTTGCTCTTGTTGAGCTGTGAAACGTCAGGTTTTTAATGATATTATAGCATCTGACAGCACAGAAGACTTTTTTGTGTCATTTTTTTCTAAAAGTCTTGTAGTTTTTCAATGAAATTATAAAACCCATTTCTTCCAACGTCTGCTTCTAAACCACCCATTTCTGCGAGAGACAAATAAATATGTCAGCTTTTCAAGGTGCTCTGAAGACAAACCTATTAAAAGCTTGGAGATCTGCAGACAGAAATGCTGTGGAGGTGCCAGATACTACTACAAAGTATTAGGCAGCAAATGTCATACTCTCCTTAAGAATCAAAGTAATGAAGAAAAGAGATTGAAAATTAGATCTATAAGTCTATTATCAGTTTGGGAGGAAAAACAATTTGTGATGACTTTTATGGCAGCTTAATGACATATTTTTGAAACATGTAACATAACAGGCAAGAGCTGTGATGGAATTGTACAGATAAATCGTGGCAGACAGTTCATTTTATTGAAGAATAGCTTGGCTGTTTTGCTATCATACACAACAAAACCAGTGAGGTTTATTTTGTTCAGTTAAGCTGTAGCTTGTACAAACTCTTAATCAAGGTGCTGTTTGATTTTTCTGCAACTTTCATGTGGATCTGCTATGCCCTTTGTAAAACAAGGTGTTGCATATGCAAGACAAGATTTTGAAATATAAGATAGACTATAATGAAGAAAGCTAGAAAGGTATTTATGAAATAAGATGTAAAGAAAGAGTTCTAGTATGGATTTTTAGATTTGTTTTTTGAAGCAGATAAAACTGAATATATATTTGCAAGGTCCACAGCTAACCTTTCTGGAAAAGAATCAAGGGAGGGTAGTAACATTTTTGCCAACAAATTGTATGCAATAGTTTTAACTGATATTTTAAAATAAAGAGCATGTGAGTACTTACTGAGAAACAAACACTGGAAAATTCCTCTGTTTGTGAGTGGTGGGGTTTTTTTTAAAATCAGAACAAAAGAATGAACCCTAACACTACTGTAAAGTCACAGGAAAGATATTGATTTCTCTAAAAATATCTGAAGTTCCTTGAACTGTGTATACATGTACATTAACCTTTAAAAAAAATAAAATGAATAAAAAGAAGTAGAAGCTCTAATGGTTCGTGATTCATACGCTGATGCACTGGTATACCAAGAGTGTTTAACCTTGGAAGGTAACACATAAGCATTATGAAACAAAATCATTTAAGATCTTCAAATAAACTGTATGTGTCACGTTGTTTACTTGTCTTCTGTAATATAGGCTTTTTTCTCTAAATATAAGTCAAAATTTACAGTAGTGTTGTCTAAAATTTGCTTTCCAAATTACACTTAAAATATTCATTCTTTTAAGTTTTGTTTATGAACGGGTAAGTAATTTCCTTCTATTGTTTTTAAATTTGATACTGTAAAAGGAAAAAACTTACAATGATTTTTTTTTTAATTTCCTCAGTAATAAATTTTGTCTGCTGATGCAGACTGAATAGTTCTAAATGAAAATGTAACTAATTCTACCATTAGATGCTGCACTGAAGACTCTGGGAAATGTATGTGGGTGTCAGAGGACAAATTTAGGGAAGATGTCTGTACTTCACATGTACAAATATAAAGAATTAACTGTGTCAGCATAAGCCTTGTATGTACATAGGAGCTGTTGTGCCGTTAAATTCACCCACTCTATTCTAGTATTACAGTCTAATTTTTTATGTATCCTAAGAGTTTACTTTTCTTTTATCATTACTGTGCTTTGAGCAGATGGTTTTTATTGAACTATTTATTGACAATTAGGGGTTTTTCCTTCCCTGAGTGGTGAGTGCATTTTATATCCGTCAATGCATAGGAGTAGCCCAAATTATTACTTACAATATGAATTTCATCACTATAATGTGTCCCAGTCACACAGCTCCATTAGATATCTCTAGAGTTCCTCATCATCTTCTCAAGTCTTCTGTAACCCAAAGCAATTGTGGAATCTTCTGCTTTCCGCCTCCCCCCTGCCCCCGTTCTCCTTTCATTTATCACTAATAGTTCTAATATAGATCCACTATTAAAACTGTTCAGAATGGAAGGAATTTTCAAAGGCATTCACCTCTGCTCTTCATTCAGTGGGAGCAAATTCAGGCTAAGAGCGAGACTTCCGAAATCCTCATATTCGAGCACTTCACCCCCAAACTCCTTATTTCAGTTTGTATGAAGTTTCAGATACTCCTGACACCTTTGAAAAGCAGCTGATTTAGTACCCTAAGGTATCAGTGCTTGAGTTACACTTGTGATAAAAGATTTAATTTTGTCCCTGGTTGTCAGTACCTCTAACTTAGGGTCTTTCATGTGACTTATAAGGTGTCCAGTGGAAAAAGCCCCTCTCCTACGCTACTGGGAGCGTAGGAGATTAGGGACATGCAAAAAAGACATTAAATCTCTTAAGTGCACAACTTCATATACTGTTAGATGTATGACAAAGAACTTGGAGCTCTGTGCATGTTCAGCCATCCTAAATCTAGGGTGTTCGTAGCAGCTCTGCCGTAATCTAGAAAGTTATAAAATTCCCTGTTTAAATTGTGCTAAACTGCTTGGGCTGTGACTCAAAACTACCTGGAATCATCATAGCCTTGTGTTTTTTATAACTGTTTGCACAGCTGTCCTAGATCTGACTTAAAAAAGAGGGTTTTCAGCGGCTTTGCTGTTGCTATTCTACAGTGCTTGACCGGGGAGACCTGTTTTTTGTCTGCTGTGGGACATTCAGTGACCCTGAAAGCTGTTCGTGGCATAAAGAAGCCAGGACAGAAGGAGTCTTGCTCTCACGCTTGACAAAAATGGCCTTTTGAAGCAAGGTGTTCTTGTATTTGTCTTGGTCTGCAGGTTAATTCAGTGTAAAATTATAGTGTGCGAGAGCTTCCTTTATTTAGCAGGGGGTGCTGGATGAAATGCATTGCCTATGCAAAGCAGGCATTTTTAACTGAACAAATTGGTAATACTTCTATTAAAATATTTGTGGAGAGTGGGGTCTGCTAGCCCCCTAAAACTCAGCTTCTGTACTCTCTGGTGTTTAATCTTTATGGCTGTTTAAAAGAGAGATTGCAGATATTTCGCAGTGGGGGAAATGTGTTACCTGCTCTCCCTTCCTCAGTCTTTGAAAGGCAAGGCTATCTTTTGGAGAGCGGTGAAGACTGGAAATACTATTCTCAAGATGATGGCTTCAAAAAGGTACAAGCGATTTGTTTGTAGTGGAGTGTTTTCTACTGTATTAATTCCATTGAATGCCTGCACGATGCCAGCGTTCACTGTGTAAGGGTCATTTTCTAATGGCTTTCTTGTGGCAGAGTAGTGCAGTTGTTTGCTGGCACTGAAATCCAGTGACATGCTTCTGGTTCTGCTGTCCCTCACCTGCTGGCTTTCAAAGTAAACACTAATTTAATATTCATTTCAATAGTAAGTGAAGTGTTTAGTCATTGCACATGTTAGGACTGGTGTTAAGTCACTGATACAGCAGATCAGAAACCCTTCAGCCTTGTTGCAAGTGGTTTATTTTCTACCGTGAACAATAAAGGTGGCTCCTTTGGCATCTGTTCATGTGTTCACCTGTCTCTGTGGACCTGCACCCTCTTGCACGAAGGGATGCTACTGGAAATGATTTAGCATGGCTGTTGATGGGCCCAGCCTTGTGACTGGGAGTGAAAACATGTATTTGTAAAACTAGCAAAAACTAATATGCAACAGTATGGATTGTCAAAAGTGGAATTAATTCAGTCTTTCTTTCTAAAAAGAACATTTGGAATGATAATGTTTAAAGCATTGCTAACACTTTGAAATCTGAAAAATACCTTTTACATATGACTGTTTGCAGCTTACTGCAGATATATCAAAATTAAACATGTTTATTGAGAAGACAAAATGCCCTTTAGGAATATCTTTAGTGGATTTAGTCAAGGATAGCATTACTGTTCTTGAAATGTGCAAGTTCTGAACACTGGCTTGTAGAGAGATACTGTTACATTGTTTCTCATTTCTTAAATTTGTCTTTTGTGTGTTAAAGTCAAAGCTTCAGAGTATTTTACTTGGGAAAGTTTTTGTTTCTATCATAGCACATTTTTATCTGATATATTTGCTCAATGGCTAATAATAATATATAGGAAAGAAAGCCATCAGGCTTGCAAATTTAATATTTCTAGAATTTGCTTTCTTTATCTCTATTTTTGGGTGTGCAATATTAAGTCCTGGTTTGTGGAAATCATAGCTGTAACACATGAAGCAGGATTTTCAGTTACAATTACTATTATCTTTAAATTTCATTATTTTTCTTGGAAACTAAATTGATTTTATTATCCTTTGTTCATCATTATGATTATGAAAGAACATCGTGAAGGTTTCTGCCTTCTAAATTCTTTGTCAAATGATTATATTCAACACATTAAGAAAAAGCATCTTGTATTCTCTGAGGAAAACCTCATCTGTGTGAAGAGACAGAACAAATTTCTAGATTCCTTTATTTAGATAAAAATAAATGAGCCCAAATTAAAATGTTTTTATAGAACTGTTGTGAAAACATAGCGTATTTCAGAAGCATTTCTCGTTTGTATTTTTCTGTTAAACTGACTTTTTATTCATTTGTTAGAGCATTTGGTAAAAAATGTGGAGAGCAGTAGAGCAGCAAATTTTCTCTGATTTCAAAGCATTATTTAGGGCCCAGTTTTGGGAAATTGTTGGCCCTATTATGAAGTCTGAAAACAGCAACCTGCTGGTAAACTGTTTCTGGACTTCTTGAAGAAAAGCCACATGCCTCCTGGGAACCCTTATCAGACGTACAGTCCCCACAGCCAGGTGCTTTCCTGCTCAGCTGGAATTTTTGCAGGTGTTCCCTTGTGTATATGGCCTTTTCTGTCTGAAATCCGCTACTTCTGCTGCCACTTCTAAATTCACAAGGGTGGAGGGGAAACAGCACCACTTGGAGTAGCTGTAGCAGAGGCTTAAACTCTTGTGCTCCCATGAGAAGATGGTAGTGTTTAGGAAATTTTGAGGAGCAGGAGACTGGCAAAGAAGCATCAGTGCGTTTGCTCTACTATAAGTGCCCCAAAAGTACCACAGCCCCTGATTATTCATCTGTGTGATGGGGGAGAAGAAGTTTTACCATTAAATACAATCTTTGTCAACCTAATCAGTACCTCATCGTATATATTGCCACCACTAGCCGCGTTTCCAGAACGTTTGCTTCTCTGGCATTTTGCATCCCCTCGCCACCCTTAGCCTGACCCCTCAAGGTCCGCGCTGCCTGCCTCCGACTCCTGCCCTGCCTCGGGCCCTCGTACGCATCCCACAGCATCCCCAGGGAGTTAGCACCAACTGCCTGGCTGCTCTGCCAGACTGCGCGAGGCAGAGCCGAAGGGGGAACCCGTAGGAGCCGCAGTCATGCTTGGCAGCATGTTGTCATTTGTTGGTGGGCACTTAATGCTGGCTGCAAGCCAGTGCTTGAATTTAAGGTAAATTATATTTCTGAAGGAATTTTACCCAAGATTCAGGGAAGCAAAAAACTTGCCTTATATTGAGGTGGATACAGTAGTTCTGACTTCATCTATTTATTTTTAATAATAAAGGGATGTTTAGTAAGAAATACACAAGCAAAGAAGCTAGTGCACTGCTTATCAGCAAAGAAGTCAGTGGCCATAGACTAACTAGATAGTCTAATGCAGCAATTCTGGTAATTATGTGGCACATAAACTGAAGAGAATATTACTGTGCTTGAACAGAGTTGTGTTTGAGCGGCTAAGTCCAGAGCAACAGTATGTTTCCTGAATTAGTTTGCCAATTTACATATATTACCACTTCCTTGAAATTTTGAAACTCTGTGTTCTAGCAGATATTGTGGATTATTGCAGCAAGACTCCCAAAATGTTGAATTTCTGGTGTTTGGATGACTTTGCTTAGCTAGACCTTTTTGTTGCTATATTTTGTAATGATCTAATTTTGTTTGATATTGTTGCAAAATGTCCACAATGTATATGGAGATGTATACTTTGATACATACTGTGCGAGTGTTTCAGCTCCAACTGCATATCCAAAAGCTTTTAAAAGGAAATCTCAATGAGCCCCATGGGGCAAAGTAAATTATTACATGTGGTGAACTCTTAAGTCATAGACCAAGGTCATGGCAGTGAGAGTGTATTTCAAAAAGGTTTTATCTGTGCTTGGAAAGCAAATGAAATCTCTCATCATTAACTTCAGAATTATAGTTATAAGAGGATTTTCACTAGAGGTGAAAGATCAAGTTCATGGCGGACATAATGGAGTCTGAAAAGTTCTTTCTCAGACATAATAGAGGGCATGAAACATTCACTGAGGTTTTCACATTTTCGATGGGGAGTTTACAGCCTCTAATCTGGATACTGAAGATCAGAATCATTGTAATTATTGCTATCTACTGTGGCTTTATTTCAACCTTTTTAGATTGAAAACCCTCTCTTTTTTTGTAATATTGTAAAGACTTTTAGAAGAAGTTCCTAGCTTTTCAACTGTGTCAGTCTCTGTCATGGCATACAGGCTAATAACAACAATCCTTTTGTAGAAGTACAATTTACTAAACCTGAATAATCTTCAGTCCCTAATGAATTAAAGCACACGTGCATGCAGCGATATGATGTGTCTGTCCCTATTTGTTGATAGTTCATGTAAACCAGAAATAACAAACATTGAAGGGAAATGGGACAGAAAAGCATAAGTAGAACTAGGGTTTTTAGTGACCCAGATTATTATCCTGTCAGTAGAAATGGGTACTCATTTGTCTGTTTATTCAACAGACTTTCACATTTTGCTAGACTGTGCATGTGTGCATGCATGCGTTCCAGTGGTACCAATGAGCAATAAAAATCTGCTCAATAGTAGAGAGTCTGAACTCTGTGCCTGCATCTAGGGAATGGTTTTGCAAATATCCCGGGCAATAACAGCACTCACTTGTTCCCAGAGTATACAGTGCTCGATCTGTTTGCTTGTAAAAGTGTTGAAATTTGCCAGTGATGTGCTGCGTTTAAAAGTAGAGTATTAAACAACCATCAGCAAAAATGAATCCATTCATATTTGTGCTTTCACTGTTGTGAAGGTTATTACACTTAGAGGGAAGTTTCAGCTGTTGTGATTTTATTCAGAAGAGTCTGTTTAGTCTTGTTCTCATGCCATTTCACTTCTAGGTAGATTTTAAGGTTTTGGTGTTTTGTTTTCTTAAACACTTCCATCCACTTTGAGAAGAATTTTTTGTTAAAAGATGCATTTGATCCCGAGTTACAACCTCAGATAACAAGTACGTATATATTTTTGGGAAGTGATGTTTTAATTTCTTTGTAAAAAATATAAGCTAATTCTACAGTAAGAAGATTTTATAACTGGAACTAGAGAAAGTCAGCCCTAAGAGTGGCTATCAGGTTTTATTTTTCTTAAGCAAAGTACTTTGTTTCAAAATGAATGTATTTTTAGGGAAACTTTGACAATGTCACATATATTGAATATATAAAAAGTCCTATAAGAAGAGGAAACGTAAGCTGGATTGATAGGTTACCTGTAATTCAAGAATTGACAACATTAAAATTGGACATAAAATCTCAGTTCTGATCTATGGATGTGTTTTATGCTTCTATTTTAGAATGGCATGTGATCATGCAATTTAGAAAATATATCCTATAACATTTTTTTGTGTGATGTTAATGTCGTATGTGTTATGTCAAAAATACTTACTGTACTTTCATTATTGAAATGGTCCAGAATATCTGTATTGAGTGAGACTTTCTATATAGGTTATGCTCTCTAAGGTGTATATTTTAATAATTTAGTCAATGGCCTCTCTCATACATTTTCTCTTCAACCAGCAGTGCAACCTCTTTTGTGCAGTTGTGAGGCATTTCCATTTCTAAGCATAGTCACAAATGTCCGCGATCTATTGATACTAGGACGTTTTTGCTATTTGTACCACCCGTGTTGATGACTTCTGCATGGCTTGATTCTCTGCAATTTATCATCTGAGAAACTCAGAACAATAGATGTTATTTGTCAGTGTGGAATACCCAGAAAAATACGTGATATTGTAAGTGCTGTCCTCAAAGTCCCTCTGAAAATGAGTCACCGAGGCATCTCTGCTTCATAAGGGATCTGCTGTCATGACCCCTTGAGCACCAAATGCCTATGTTGCCACATTTGTTTTTTCAAACCTTCCTGATACTCCCAGCAGAGAAAACTCAAGAGTAGGCATCTTCTGCAAATAACAACAAAATACCTACCTTGATTTCTTTGGTTTAGTTGCTTCCTTAGCATTCTCTTTTTCAATTTCCTTTAAATTTAGAGTATTACACTGAAATTAGTTCAGTTTTATAAGTAATAATTTTTTCTCTTTAGATGTATATAAATTCAAAATGGTAGCCTCTGCGCCAGTTTTGATTTACTTTGTTTTATGTAAATACGAAATCCTAGAATGTAATGACACTTTATAACCCAGGTACTTTGTGAGTCTGACAGTTGAGCTCTTTCTGGGTTGTGAACAGGATTCAGATGTGCATTTTCATCTTTAGAGTGTGTACAATTTCTTTCTTTTTGTCTTAGCAGTATAATTCCACTTACCACCCTTCCAGTTCTTCTCTCCTCTGGTGTCTTTTCATGAAATAAGTCCCTGTGCCTATTGTGTAAGCATCCTGTCATGTCTCGAAGTGATCACACTGATTTTAATTTGCCTCCTCTTTCAAATCACCAGCCAGTTCCAGTACGTTGTTTGTCATCTTCCTTACCAGTACAAAACCATACCGAAATCTGCAGTAGTCTTCTGTTTCCCAGTCTGCCTGCTCTTAGTAGCAATGAACGCTTCTAACTTTCAAGAGGTTATTTTACTCAGGCGAATCACTTGTTATGCTAACTTATCTCACAGTATCTTGTGAGGTAGATGGGTCATTTAGCAACACTTTCTGCAGGCTATGTTCAAGATTTATTATCAGCTCTTGTGGTTTTTTTGTTTTGTTTTGTGAGTGGTGGGAGGCAAGAGTCTTTTCATACTCTTTAATAATTTTTTTTTGCAACCTAATGCAGATCTGCCACACAAACAGATTTTAAGGAGATTTCCTGCCTTTCAGGCTTCAAGTTCCTTCTAAATTGTGTGATGCAAGGCAATGGAGAAATTAATTTTGTCAGGTTATTTCCTCCTGTAGAGCATATTGTAATATGCTGAGACTTTATTCTGAGCCATCTCTCTTCTTAGATGTTTTTACAAAACTAGAAATAGTTGGATTTGGTTTTTCTGCTAATTAGCACATGCCAGCTGCTACCAGCAAAAGAACACCTGTGTTGCTAGTGAGGGTACTTGGCAACTTGGGCATGATTCTTCTTTATCCTAGTGTAAATCAGATATTCTTCTGTTGAAATCAAAGCAATGGGCTGGGTAAGTGTTGGCAAGAATCACAAATGAAAAATTGGTCTGTATGATTTGTAGTAGGTGGATTCCAGAAGTAGTGATTGGTCTTAGCTGATCTCCTTGTGCAAAAGTGTGAAGTTGACATAAAATGCAAAGTAGATATGTAAGTACAGTACTGCATTTTTTGTCCACTGTATTCTCATACATTAATTACTGTCTTTTTGAAAATATGGTCTTTATTTCAAATAAATGAAACTGTGCCTGTAAAAAAGTGAAGACAAGTATCAGTATTGTTCATGCTGTAAATACTTTTAAAGATGGAGCTTTATTTGTGGGTTAAGTGTATGTTATTATCTTGAAATGAGAGTAATCGTACTTACCTATTTTTAAGAAGTGTGTTCACTAGGAAACATCACTAAGCTTTCCCTCTACTATCTCCTTATGCAGATGATAGAGGAGTATAAAGTCATTTTATTAGCTGATGAGCTGTTTAATTGCAAGATAAGAAACGGAGCTTTGCTCAGTGGAGGAAGCGTGGAGTTCTTCCAACTGCATTCAGAAGCCTGTTTCCTCCAGCCGTCACTGGAGCTAAAGGCAGCCTCCAAAACCCAAGAGAATTTCATCAAAGTAGTTTATGGATGTTTTCTCCTAGGTTTGTTCATACATACAGAAAATAAAATATCTAAATCATGAAGAACTGCATATTATACATACAGTCAGCAGTGAACTATAGAGCTGTACTGTTAAATGTCCTAGATTAGGAAAGAAGAAAGATGATGTAATAGTTGTAGATACAGCCTTTCATATATGTGTTGAAATCAGGAGTCTTAGTTGGAATTTAGTACTTGGGCAGGATTAATGGTTCTGCAGTGAGATCAATGCTTGAACTATATGTCATTTAAAATGTTTTTCATTAACTCTTTTTGGTATAGACTGACTGGGTTTTTGGAGGAGTTCCAGATGTTGTTCAAGGTGTTGTTACTAATGTCCAAAATGGTTTTCCTCTCTCTGTTCCACTGTAATGATAAATGGGAACTACTCCATTCCACTTCCAAATTAGGAGAAGTGTTAACATGGGGTTTGTTTGAAGACCTTTTTTCTCTGGAGTTTGTTTTCATATTTGATTTGCCTTTGTATGGATATGTTGGCATTCCTGTCATGCTACAGTGCTCGCTTCTTCCAGCTGTTGAGTTTTTGGAGAATGGCTGTGGGGAGTTTTATTTACTGTTAGAAAAACGTCACTGAATAGCTGTAATTTTGTAATAGATAGTGCAAGGCAGCATTAGCTACCAATGTTTGGATACCCATAGAACATAGATCAATACTTTGAGTAAACAGAGGAGCATTATGTTCTGAAGCATTTGCTTATTTGCTGTTGGAGTCCTGGTGATGGCTTAGGGCTTTGAAAGTAAGTCTGTAATATGTGTGTCCGAGCTGTAACTGTAGTATTTAAGACAACCCTACAAAAATGTGCTGAGAGAAATATTTGTTAGAACCTGTATCTATATTCTCTGTATTTTTCTATCTTTAATATGTAGAATTAGTGTGGGGTTTGTTTCCTTTATTGATTGTTTATTTCCTGTGTATCTTGTGAAGTAGATCTCACATGTTCATATGTGGAATCTTCATATTTTTGTGTGTTATTTGTATTAATGCAATCTCCACTGATACAGTCACATCCTATTTTTTTTAAACACATTAGTGTGACGTGTTCTACCTTACAGTGCTTTTCTTATTACACTGCAGTCTGGATTGTTCTGCAGTAGATGATGTATTAGTAACTACAATATAAGTTTTTTAGTCTGATGGTATGGAATATTTAATGACTTTTTCTTACTTGTTTCTGTTGTGTAATGCTGCATAGCTACTTGCGAGCTGCAGCAGTCACAGAAGTCATCAATTAAACTGTAACAGGCTGATATCATAGCAAACCTGTTAAGAGAAACATTTGTTGAGCACATACTGTATACACAGAGCATACAAAACAGTTTGTGTTGTCCTAGTGCTGGTGGTATTTTAAAATTTAATTATTTGGACTAATCCGCATTCTCTCTAACAACTTGCCTACTTGGTGAGAAAGCAAAGGAGAATTTGCATGATTCACATTCAGAAAAAAAATTGCATAGCATCTTTCTGAATATCTCAGAAGTATGCCGAATTGTTGAGGAGGGTTTTTTTACTGTTGATATAACTAAAGCTAGTGAGGCACGGGTTCTTTTCTTCTTGATCCAATTGTTAAAGTGCAATAGGAAACTGCTGAAGTAGGTTGAGGTAACTTTTTAGTATCGTTTCTCCCACTGAGAGGGGAATGTTGTGGCTGGAAGAAAGCAGGATAGCTGTGATTGTAAGAAATATGAAGAAAAAGAAAGTAGGATGCTTTGTAACAGCATGATCCCTAGTAAAGTTTAGCACACAATTTTCATACTGTTTCTGTCTGTAGCACTTTTTAAAGGTTTTGGCAGGGATTAGTTTTCTTTGGGAGCTGGTGTGATATGGCAGATTATTCAGAGGTTTCTCTGAAACTCTGTTGTGAACGCTTTGAAAATACCCTGAAATGAGTCAAAGTTAAATCATACGGGCCTTCCCTTAGAAGAGGATTAGAATCTGAATTTATTTAGTGTCCATTCTTTTTAATTTGCTGTTGCTAATGGAAGGGAAGAAAAGGTGTGGTGGTTGATTTGAAACAAAAAGGACGCCCACCCAGAAGTGATCTCTTCCTTATTGCTGCTGTTACATACTACCCCTGGGGTTTTAAAACCAATGCTGCTTGGAAATACATGGCTGGGATAATATTCATAGTATGGGTGTGCTTACTGCCCTCAGAAGGGTACGTGTGAGACTTTTATTTCTTCCAGGTCTAAGCATCATGGTTCTTTCTGTCGCTGAGTGCAGGCAGTAAGCGTGCACTGGGAACACCTGGGACACAGGAGCACTGCTGTAGGAAGGACATAGGAGCATCAGTATAGGAAAAGGGCCTTCTGCAGGGCTGCCTGCAACAGTTCTTGTCTCGCAGCCAGCGTCGCGTCTGATGTAACCTATAATGGTTTGGGGAGGGTGGGAACCTGATGGACCAGAGTTTGTGGCAAAACCCAGGTAGCCTCTGTCAGTAGGAGAGCCTGCCCTTAGAATTGAACCTTCCTCCCTCGGTGTTTGCAGCCCACCTTACCCCTGTGAGCTGAGCGCCTTTGTGAACTGCCCTGTCTCTAAGCCCGGAGCAGCCAGTCGGGCACTTGGCTGAATCTATTGCCGTTGTCAGAGGGTCATGCGTCAGGGATAACACTGCTGGCAGCTTAAACCTGCGAATTAGTCAAAAATAGACTGTTTGGATGTTGGAGTCATTTTTTGTAGGCTTTTAAAAACATTGTTTGATCATGCAGCATGTTGACCTTTCAATAAAATCTTCATTAAATCCACCCGTTCCTTGCAGTTTTTTTACTTCTGTTTGCCTTTGTCAAATGTTCTTTTCTGGATTATCATTCATTAGCTTCTCCAAAGAGATTAACAGTTCCTTAAAACAGGATCATGTGTGTTCTGGTGTTCTACGTGAAAGCAGAGCTGGAGAGCAGAGAAGCCACAGGATCCCTATAGAAATTTGAAGACAATTTTGATACTCTAGTCCACTCAAAAATCTGCTGATACTGTAATGTTTTTTCCCTTGCCAGGACCCTCCTTGCCTGGTGTCATTTCTTGAGCTCCCCTGGGATGAGATTAGTCTAAAACAACAAAGTAGCCAGATGTCTGGTTCTGAGAGATTCCCAGAGGCCAGGGTATGGTAGGCAACAGTAATCACTTGGGGCTGGAGATCAAAGATACCTGAGAATTACTTATGGGCACATACTATGTGTCATTCCTATTATTAACAGTCTGAGAAAATTTGTATCCCTAATTAACCCTTTTGTTGGTTAAATTTTCTTGCCAGTGCAATCCTGTCTGTAATAACTATTTGTTCTTTTTTGGTACTGTTGCAGAAGTACATGTTAGTTAAAAAAAAATAAATAAAAATGGAATACTCTCATAGTAGCAAATTTATGTAACCCATCCAGATCCTTTTTATCATGGTCTTTTGTAAATGTCAGAAGTTAGCATGATTTCTTTTTGTTTAGTGTGTCATCCTTAGGGCTGGTGTTATTCCTATCCACAACCATGTCACTAAGAATAGTTAACTTGTCAGGATAGTGGTTTGAGTTCGTTGCTTCCTAATCTAAAATGAATCAGAATCTAATCCCAGAGGCAGGCTGTCTGCACATCACTGCTTTTTTCCATATTGATATTTCTAATGAAATGCTAATTAATATTTTTAGTGATCAACACTTGTGTGTATTATATACTCTGAAATAACAAACTGAGATTGTAAGTGTTGTCCCTGAATTCTTGTAGTGCTTTTAAGAATGAGTGGCTCCTAGAGAGACAAAAATGGATTGCAGCCTTGTATGCTTTTTTTTTTAAATCCTCCAGATGAAAATATCAAGGTTGTGAATGGAATGCCTGTTTTACTAAATGATAACATTGTCTGCTGTTGTAGAATTGAAGACTAGGAACTTTTTCCGTCACTTTTGAATAATAAACTGTAGTTGTCAGATATACCTGTTTGTTACAACTGCTACAATTTCACTTTCTTTAATGTGATGTAACAGTGTGTGGTAAATTTGGCATGTGTATGTTTGAGTGGGAGGGTGTGAGTTTCTGGTCATGCTGAATGTGTTTGCAGTTTATTGCCTATATTACATGTGTTTAACCATTCTAAGAGACATTTTTGAGTGAATAGTGAGTGAGGAAAAGATCCCTGGAGTGATTTAAAGGACTGAATTGATTTATCTGTTTCAGTCTTGACAGTCTGTCTTCAGAACATGTTATTCAAGCAAGAAACCCCAAAAGCTGACCTGCCTGAAAGTGTATTGTGTTTTTACATTTTCACTTTGGACACAGGTATGCCTGCTGTCTGCATCTTCCACCACGGCCATGGCTGCTGCTCTGTTATCCCTACTCCTGTTCAGTTGCATACCTCATCAGTCTTGCTCTACCCCCAAAGTGGTGTTTAAGAAAAATCAGCATCTAAAGAAATGTGAGGGTAAAGTTTTATGGTGATGCAGGGTTATTTAACATTTCAAGCCCTAATGCTGTCAGCAGATATAGCCAATTGTCATACTAATATTATGAACCTCATTAAAATTTTCATAGGATAGAGACAGGTACTGTGCTTCTCAGAGACGTAAGGGAAGGGGGAGTGGTAGGAGTGGTTCTAGGCAGGAAATGGGTGTTTCCATGTGGATGTTGGCACTCTGGATTTTAGATCATTGGTTGCCATTCACGTGCTGTAATCCAGATACAGGGGCCTCACTGTGACTGCTTGGGAGCCACGTGCTGCTCAAAAGATTCTGGCCGGCTATCCTAACATAAAGAAATCAGCTCTTCATAACATTTGGATTCTGTTTTGCACAACCCTTGTGGGTTATTTTTTTACTTACTTTTCCTTCTCAATTGCTCCTTTGGGAGGCATTGCAGCAGTTGTGGTTGTCTGTGCTGCTCTGTTGAAGACCATGGTCAGAACTGGAGTAGGTAAAATCCCAGTATTCATGAAGTCGTGTCTGCAGAGGCCAATATAACCTTCTTTTGAGTTACCTCACGCAGGCAGCAAGATGCTTCCCATGAAGGTGTTGAATCCATAGCTGAGGTTTTGGGAGAGCACTACTAGTTGGATTTGCAACATACCTGCGACAGAATTGCCTTCCATTTCATTCTCTTCTGTTATCTGTCTAGAGCTCTTGGAAACCATGCCACAGCTAACATTGACAAGGGAGGAAGTGACATAGCAAATACTAGGTTAGTGCATAGAAGTAGAAGCACTACCATCTCCCTCTTTGTTTTCAGGCTGGTAAAACTCATGTATAAATTTTGATCACTAGTACCACCTCTCCAGTTTAAGTAAAAAAGTGACTGGATCCGAGGTGATGTGGGAGATTCAAATGCAGCACAGGTGCAGAGAAAAGCATTGCAGAGCTATATCTTCCAGCAGATGCCAGCTACTTTTTATGTGGAGGAATGAAGTTAAGAGATGCTAGTGGCTATTAAACCAGTAATTGGAGTTTGGAGCTGGTGAAATTATTGATATCTTTTGCAATTAGATTGTCTCCCAGTTTCTTGTTCATGTAGCACGTTTTTCTATACTGTGAAATGTCTTAGGTACCTATAAAGCAATTCTGTATTTGGACTTAGGGTAAACAGGCTTTAGAGCAATTCAGGTGCTTAAGTAGATTCAGAAATAGGTGTAAGTACCTTATACAAGCTGAATAAATTTGAGTACATTAAGGTGTTATATTGCATATTAATGAATACTTTTTCGTTCTAGGTACTTCCATTACAAGAGAGTCTTTATGCATTTGAAATAATTTTTGTGAAGGAAAAAATGTAGGAACTAAAGAGACTGCCCCCTAAAAATCTGTGGGAGTGGTGTTCTCTACTTAGGGCTGACAGGCATCTAGGGGTTATAGGGTTGTATTTGTTCCGCTGGCAAAGCTATGTATGGAAGGAAGCAATTGTCTGTGCTTCTCTCTGGTATTTAAGAATAAAACCATAGGATCTGTGCTATCAAAGAGCAAAGGCTGTACAAGTAGTCAGGAAAAGTGAGTCTTGCAAAAGAAAAGAAAATTGTGGTTGAATTGAAGGACAAATTGTGAAGGAAATGAAAATACATCATCAGCGTGCGCCTATTAGTTTGTTACTTCAAGTAGTTATCGGAGGGAGGGTTTGTAGTGATGTTGGTATATTACATAAATTTTAAACAGTGTGTATATATTTTCTTCCATACTGCAACTTTTATATTTAGTAATTTTGGGAACGTTCAGTGTTTTAAACAGCCCATCGCAATGTTAGCACAACCTGTATGAGAAGCTTAAGCCATAGCTTCCCTTTTACTTATCTGAGATATTGCAGCATTCTGACCTTGGGCTGTGTAAAATCAAATAAAAACCTCTCCTATTGACTTGAGACATGGATCTGATCTAAAGATCATGCCATGAAATAAATAGAAAAATCTGTATTTCCATTCACAAGTTTATTTCTGTTCACATGTTCCATTCACAAATTTGAATTAATAAGAAAAATGATGAATGTAACTAACATTGCAGCTTTCTGTTGTCATCCGCTGGCAACATGTCTCTAAGCACAAAGCATTTGTCACCAACAGCAAAACCTACTTGATGACTTGATTATATTCAAATTCTTGGTAGAGAATTCTTGCTGTTGAATTTCTGGTTTTCCAGCATGTCTGGTTACTTTAGATTGTGGAATTTTTGACCTATAATTTGGAGAAGGAAGGAAATTAATTAGAACAAGCCTCTTGAACGATGAGTGTTTGAGGCATTTTTCTTCTAATCTTTTGTAATTAAAAATGTCAGCTCCTTTTCCTGGTTTATGGATAACCAAAGTCATTTGTATTTAGAGGTGTGAAGGAGAAAAGCAGTAGTTAATGTTCCGAGTGCTATTCAATTTTACATCACCTGTGTGATGGTGATTCGTCTGTTGGGCAAAGGAGATGGTTGGAACGATCATGAGATAGCTGACAAAGCTTTTCCTCTCTAAATGGTAGGTTCTAAAGTCTAAGTCAAGTCATAGTATATATATAAGCTTGTTGCTGTGTAACAAGACGTTTCACTATATTAAAATATTTTGCAAATGCCTAGATTATCCTAATGTTTTATTGGTGGCCCTTGTGACCTAGAATAAATACAACGTGAAGGGCTATTTTTAACTGTGGCCCCCTTCCTACTTCAGGGAGGCATGCTGCTAACAAGTTATCATGACTGTGGTGGCAGAAGAGCATGTCTACACTGTGAAAATTAATTGCTTGTTAGCAAATTTTTTTTTCAGTGTGTCATAATTTTCATAATGTATAGGTTTTGTTACCATTATGGAGTCAAGGAATAGTAATAGGTAGAACTTCTGTCATGGTTGCTTTCTATAATATTTAAATGATATAGCTAGTATTATTTTACATGGTCTTTCTCTGACAGACTATTGTGACATAGATTACTATGCATTACGCTTCTTTGTACTGATAATATGACAACCAAGCATTTAAAATAAAATAAGAAATTGTTTCTGAATATTTCCTTCTTTGAGATGGCTAGATAAATGAAAATTAATGAGGCTAAGGAAATTTTGCTTCATGAGTGATCAAGTATATCTGGCTTCGCACAGTCTGCAAAACATGATTTTAATAAGACTGTATTACATTTCTGTTGTGCCTTCTGTTGTTAAGGGGAATTAGAGAATAAGGATTTTTCTAATGAAATTAAAAGTTATATTAGAACCAAAGGCTTTTTTTCTAGTAGTCTTTGAGATTGTCTTGTATAACATGAAGAAAGGCACACGCGTTTATTTTTCTTCTTTCTTGTTAAGTACCTGAGCTTGTACTCTGTACAAGCAGCATATGTACTGTAAATAAAAGAGTTTGTAAGGGAACTGTGCTGAAATACATGGCATAATAAATGTAAATGTTTCCTTTATTTCAAGGGCTCAATAGAGGGGACATGCAAATTAGTATTCTGAGTTGTAGTCTGCTACCTAAAGCATTTGAAATGCGGGAGTATTTCTTAGATATTAAGAAATGTTAGTTGGGAAGGGTAGTACAATTAAAAGCTTTTTTTAAATTGGATGTTTTCATGGGTCTTGCATCTGAAATCAGCATTATATAGTGATTCTTGGAAATTTCCTGTATGCATGTTTGTACAGCTGATACCTTCTCATAGGCTCTATTCCTTAATCAGTAACCATATCTTGCGTGGTGGTAGGCCTTGTACCAAAGATTGTAAAATAGCTTTGCGGCCGAAAATCCTCCGACATTGCAAACCCCAGAAAGAATAAACAAGCCAACCCTGAATCGGTTTCCTTGGATGGTATGGCACGGAAATAACAAAGGCGTATGTCTGCCTTTTTGTATTTCCCTGCTCTTTCTTTCAGGGAAAAATCCAGAGGATAGGTAGGACTGAAAGGTGCGTCTGGAGGGCAGTGCTTTGTATTTGAGATTTTGTTTCAAGGTCTGGTTCCTGCTGGCAGCAGCAGCAGGTCCTGCTAAAAACCCTAGACTTTGCGAAGGTAAAAGGCGAGGAGCGAGTCCGCTGGCAACGATGCGGCAAGGTACTTTCAAATCGAAAATAAGGAGCAAGTACGTTAAGCAGATGTGGAAAAATGGTTGTGCTGCGCGCATTTTGTGGGGAAGGTAATTGGGCACCGGGGCATGTGCCACAGGTTGATGGGCAGGTGATCCGGTGGCTTCCACCGGGGCGGCGCAGGAGGCCTACCTCATATGCTGCCTGCCCCCGGGGCCTGGGGCAGCGCGGCTGGATTATTATGTTAATGCCTGAGCCTGCTGCCCTCTTCCTATCCCAGCTGGGCTCCCTGTTGTTAGGAACTGCTTTGCTCTGACAGTGGAGTAATATACTTGATGATTGAAAGGGCAAAGGGGCTCGCAAGAAAAAAGAGCAGGCTTGCACAGATATGTAAATGAAAGGGGGAAGGCTGTGGGAGGGTTTGCGCGTAGGTGCGGATAGAAAGTTTATTAGGAAGCGAGTAATATAAATCTGCTAATTGAATTGTTATTTACAAGTCCCGTTTCCTGATTTGTTTCTTTGTGCATTACCCCCCCTAATGCTGATGTACAGTGAATTCAAAGTGCTTACCAAAGCAGGCACTTAGGTTGATTTATTTTAAACCAAGGCGCTATAATACACTGGGTATCAGTGTACAATGCTGACAATGGTGTATTTTTCAGGACTTTGATTACTGTTTCATGCTCTGTCACTATATTGCTACACTACAGCTTATAGCGGTGATATGATTCTTTTATATATCGTAGATAAGTATATCACTCTGAATTTTGTTGATACTTCCACAAGAGTAGGAGATAGATACAGATTACAGAAATATATTTGTTACGGTGTTACAGCAAATTGAACTTTGATTTGACGAGATGGTGACTATGTTTGTGATATTTTTCTGAGGTATTTTCTGCAGTAGAATTGACTAAACATTGACTCGGTTTTAGAATGAATGTATGTGAGAAATGAAAATCTGTTCCATAAACGGATTTTTATTTTATTTTTTTTCCCCTATGATGATGCTATGGCCTGGTGTACAGAACGTTTCTCTACATTTTATCAAGCTTCTGTCAGTGGCAAAACATGACTTGAAATACCAGCCAGATGTGATTTCTGACATCCTTATCTGTCTGTTTTACCCTCAAAGTGCTGATCACAAACTACGCAAAGAAATAGCTGTTAACCTAAATTAAACTTTTTAAAATGAGAGCTGTTTTTTATGAAATGCAGCTAGTGTGTCAGATATAGAGTTGTTTGATAAGTGAGATACTTTTCTTGTACGTTTAGCTGGTACTTGGTGTTTGCATAAGATGAGATTTCTGATTGCTTCTAGTGCATAAGGTGACTTTTTCTACTCTTCACACGTTTGTTTGCATATCCCAATTCTGTTCCTTAGTTTTGTGTTCATGTGTATTGCTACTCTGCAAACGTAGTTTGGTCTGACTGTGTAGATATAGAATGTTCTGGGCTTAAATGGTATGATGGAGTACAATTTTGCTTCCACCCCCCTTGCCTCATTGGGTGCCCATGATGAATAACTATCATGGAATAGGTAGTAGCAGTATCTGTGTTCTCTTGGAGCCTTTGTACTTAACACAAAATTATTGATTTCTTTATCGAGTTCTCCTCGGAGTTCTTTGTGGGCGAATCAGAATGCGTTGGCTGTGTCTCTACAGTTTATCAGTAAGGTGAGAAGACAGTCCTAACAGCAAAATGCTGGAAAATAGACACATGTTATAAAAGGAATGTTTTCCAGTTGAAGAACTTTTTTGCAAAAATTGCATTTTAATTTTTCTTTCATATTGTATATGCATCTAGTTCTTTAATAACTGCTTTAGAAATACAGAAGTCGGGCTACAAACCATATTGAGTTGGGAACTTTTTTTTTCTTCCCCTGTGTATACAATTTAGACTTTGTAGAAATGTTTCCACTTTCAGGAACATCTGTATGTAAATATTTTGTTTCAGGTCAGGTTAACCTGACTCAGTTTTGCAAACAAATCATTTTGACGTTGTTCACGTTTTTCAGTGTAACTTAGGTGCTCCGTGCTTTCATTTCTCTTGATAAACTGATCTCCCTGGCTTTACCTTCTCAGTGCACCATAAGAATTTAATAACAGTGCTGCATTGTGGACCAGCTGAAAAGCTTTGTGCAGAGACAAAGACAGAGGCCATCTTCCACTAGGCACTAGAACAATTCAGCTGGAAGCAGCAAAATATCAAAATGGTATGGTTAAAAAAGAAAATTCCAATCACTGTATGAAAAGTGATGATTCTTGAGGGAGGGAACCTAAGCTTAAAGCAAATGTTTAAATACTGGAATTTCCCTTATGCTGGTTATTCCAGTTTTCAGTCAACTCTGGATGTAAATGGAAACTGTAGAAGCTCAGTGAATGGTGCCACAAAGAGCATGTTCAATGCAAATGGCAAGTCTGTGACCTTTTGCAGTTAAACAAACTTGTGTGTTTCTTAGGCTCGTGCCCAGCACAGCTCTTGGTGAGCTTCTGCTCTCCACAGAGCATGAGTAGAATTCTGTACATGAAACTCATAGGTTTTAATGTTTTCTCTCCACCTTTTCAGAGAAGTAGTGGTTATATAGTATTCCATCCCATTAGAGAATAAATTACTTCAAGGACTTAATAAAAGTATTGTTAATTTAGTTGAGTCACTATGTATTTTATATATGTTTATGTGTGTATGTTATATACCTATGTTATATATATGAATGAAAATTCCAAAGAACAGTTTCAGCATTTTTGTAGTTCATGATGTACTCCTACTGCTGGCCAAGTAGTTGTGAGATCAAGTCCCTGACCTACACTTGATTGGCATTTTGAGTATTAATCCTTGCATTTTAATGAAGACTACCCCATCCCCTTTGGATTAGAGGGTATAGCAGTCCTCTTGGAAAATGGAGGCAACTAAATGATTAGAATTTAAAGATGTTTTGGGCATGCTTCAGAGGAAGGGTGGTGGTAAATACCAATGTTGTAGTTAATTTGTTTTCAGAGGAAAAAAAGCTTGGAGCTTCAGTTGTTGCTGATCCTCTGCTGCACTCCTTGGGCAAATTTTGGGGATGCACATTTATGTACTTTTTCACTGTGTGAATGTGTAACTTATATGAATTGTTAATTTGCATGACAGAAGTATCTGAGCAGCATTTAAAAGAATGCAGTTGCATGCGTCAAGATGGTTCCTTTTTTACCTTCAGGCAGTGGCAATAGTGCTGGTCTCTTCCTTGCAGTATACTTCTTTTCTTTCCCTTCTCTTTCTATCTCTGCCCCAATACTGCAGCGTGCAGAGCTTTGGCTGGGCTCATAAAAAGGGAATTTCCAGTACCATAAAATACTGGCTTACAGTAAAGACAAACCTTTGGACTAGGTTAAAAAAAAAAAAAAAAGTAACTGTCCTTCTTCGAGATTCTAACATGAGCTCCAGAGATCAGGGTTCATGGGTGCGTGCAGTGGGCCACTTCTTACTTTGCAAAGCTGGTACTTCAGCCAGCCTCTCCATGTTGTGGCCTTCCTCATGCTAGTGTTTTATTTCCCATCTCCTGGCATTGCACTACTAATAGTGAAGCTGTTCCCAGAGGTAGTAGTGACAGCGACTTTAATAACAATGCCATTCTGAGCTGGTTTGGATGGCATAGCAGTTAAAATGTCTGGTTCTGCTGCTAACTGCCCAGAAAGCAATATGACAGTGGGATATTTATAGAAAAATCCTGATGCAGGCACAGCCTTACAGTTAATGCAAAGGGCACCTTTTAAAAAGTGGCCTTGTGCTTTCATTTCACTTCAGCAGGGAAGTAATACTCTTTGGAGTTGTGGGATGCATTGTTTAACTAGACCTCTAATCATGTTATGGATGATGTGTCTCCAGGAGAATCAGGGGACGAGACCTTTAAGTGTTTTTATCACAGCTTAAGATCTCAGAAAATGTGAACTTAAATAAAAGTATGTTTGGGAGGTTGTTATTGCTCTGTATCCTTTTGAGGATACCTTCTACAGTAATTTTTTTTTTTTTCTTTAGAGAGAAAGTCACTTACAGTTATGAAGTGTTTGACCATAAGAGAAGATCAAGTTGGCAGAGTTACTTGTATACTGCTGTTCAGCTGAGCCTCCTTTATTAAATCATTGTTCAGCAGTCTGTTTGTTCTGGTGCGAGAGCTAGTGTCTTCACTGCTAAGGTAATAAGCATTGAGTCACTAACAAATACATGATGTGCATAAGGTTTGTGGGTAGTTTTCATACCAAAGTGTTAGTAGATTCTTTCCTTTTTGCCCTCTAATTGTGTAGCATGATCTGTTTCACAGGTCAAAAGTATGGCTGCTGAGGCTTATATTTTACAGTACGTAGGTAGAAGGGGGAAGTTACTTGCTGTTTCCCCATGTCTAGGAAAATGATGGAAATGGGCTTTCCATCTGGGGAAAAATACATACAAAAATTGGGCTATATGCCTTCCTGGGAACTCAGAGCTTTGTGGCATGGCAGAGCGGCATGAAGTTCGTGGAGGAGCAGGTCAAATGCTAGAGCATGGAGTTTGTGGTTACTTATGCACATATGTCCTCAGTATGAGAAAGCATGTTGTTATGCATCTGTCAGCTTTAAATTACTGCTTGTTTGAATGCTTACACTGGCACTGGGTAGTAAACTTAATATTTGCATTTACAATTTTTAAGTAGAGGAGGGAAAAAGAGAAACTGCCTCTGTTCATTCATTAGTATTCAAAAGTCCACTGTAGATGTTGAGGTTACTGCTCCATTGGGGCGTGTGACGTAGGAACCAACATTGGAAGGCACTGTGTCTTATGAGTGCGATTTTGTGTTTTGTACTGCAACTGAGGGGAGGACAGGAGGGTTAAGCTGCAGCTTCAGGATACTGCTGGGCTGGGAGTATGGCTGGTCAAGGACTGTCTCACGCAAGGACGAGGTGAGAGTATTGGTGGCTGTCTCTGGTGACAGCTCTTCTCATTGTTGAAGGACCGTAGTTGTTAGGAGGAAATCTCTCTTTACCTTGGCATCCTGAAGGGATAGATGTGATGTTGCAAAAGGTGTGTGTTGCCTACATTTGTGTTTCTGGATAGAGCCTAGATAGGTCTTTTCCCCTGGTAAGCCTAGTGAGTGTCGCACCAGTTTTGTATGCTCGCAGCCACATAAGTGTCTGGTATGGGAGGATCCATGGCATTTAGGATAAGGCAAAGAAACCACGGACAAAGCGACTCAGCATTGTACAGCTGGTAGCCTGGGCTAGTCAGGCACTGTGTGCAATGTCTCATGAAGCATCTCATCTCTTCTGTACCCAAGGAGACCAAGTCTTGGTTCTTTCAATGTGGAGGTGGACATTCCAACTGATGACAGAGGTTCTTCCCTCCTGGCTTCCTTCATGTGACCTTTCTGATACTGATGGTGAAAGCTTTTGTTTTCATTCTGCTCATTTATATGAGTAATCTGAAATGAGCCAGCTATACAGGACAGTGTTGCTTTCCAACCTTTGCTCAACATGGATTTCCTTTTACTAATGTATATATTAGTATCAGTGGAAATTTGCAGGCTGACACACAAACATTCCTGAGATCTGAATGCTTAATGTTTGCCATTTGAGCTGTTAATAAATGTTTACATTCTGGTTTTACTTTCTGGAAAAAACCTTTAATGTATATACTCTCCTGGTTTTCAGTCTTCATCTCCTACTGCCTCTGAAGGAGTAATACCATGCTGCCCTTCCAGAACTCCCTTGAGTCATGCCAGTTGCTCACAGTAGAGAGAAATTACCATTGCTGATGAAAGGAAAGAAAGCAGGATGGTTTTCTTTCTCGGTCTCAGTATTGCCGAAACTATTGGTGAAAAAGAGAAATCCTTCAATGGAAAGCACCAAATGCACTAAATAAGTGTGTCTAAAAAGCCTGCCTTTTGACGTCCTTTTGATGGATGGTATTGTATTTGTAAATATTATTATCAACAGGCGGTGATGGTTGTGAGGAGCTACAAAAATGGGGGAGCGAAAGAGTGATTTTCAACAGAAAGAACTTGGCTAGTAGGAGGTAGGAGGCAATAACTCTCTGCCAGCAGAGTCCCCAGCTTGTTTCTGTGCTCTGCTTGTGGCAGAACGCTGAGCCTGGCTGAAGCAGCACAAACTTGTACTCGGGTGATGGCAACCTCAGCCAGCCCGGAACAACTCTGTAGTGTGGGCAGCTTCGGATCCAGGGCTCAACAAGGTGTTTTAGAGGACATCATTCTCTGAATGATATTCCCCTGCTGAAATGTGAACAAACAGCGTATTGGTTATTCTGTTTACATTTTCTCATTCCTTTTCAGCGTCATTTCCATAAAAGTGATGGTTACTGAACATTGTTGAAGTAAAGAAATGTTTTCATATTGTCAGCACAGCTCTAGAGGCAGGTTGGAGATCAGGTGATACCTTTTTTGCAATCAATGAATTGTGTTGGGCCACAGGGAACACAGCAGTGGATAAAAACATAATCCCTTCCATATATTGGTGGATTTTTCTGTTGGTGTTCTGGGGTTTCCTTGGTTGATGGGTTTAGAGGTTTTTTGGTGGGTTTAGGTTTGGTTTTGTTTTTTTAAGAGGATAAGGTTATATGTACAGTTCCATTCCACTAAAAATTAGCGTAATTCAGTATTTTTTAAGTGACTTTTCAGTTCACATTTTCATAAGATTTCTTTGGACAAAAAATTTAGCAGCGTCTGGGTTTGGGTAGTTTTGTTTTTATGGATTTTTTTTTTAAATGAAATATCACTGTTGAGGTGCCCTATCATGTATATAACACTTGGGCCCAAACTCATGTGTAAGATGCATACTACAACTTCTGTTGTATATACCCTCCATATTGAATTCATCTCCAAGGGTCAAATCTAGGCCTTACTCGTTTCTCAGAGATGATGCCGGAGTGTTAAAAAGGCATGTGCTTTGCCTTTGAGGGGGCAACTATGGAGCCAGAGATTTTGTTGAGCAGTTAACACTACCTCTTTTATTTTTGCCATGCTGTAGCAGGATTTTTATATGCATTTTAACAGTTATTTAAGAGTCCCCATATGCTTAGAAAAGAATCTGAATATATGTGCCTTTTTTAAAGCCGCATCATAACTAGGTTATTCCATCAATACAGTAGAATGACTGGGAGCTGCAGTTGGAACAATATGTAAAAATACAGCTTGTAAAAGATTTCCTTTATTAACTGTCATCATCCACAGAATATATGTTCAAATAAACGTTGTGTAATAACTAAATTTGAGATTAATAGGCCCCTTAAGAAACAGCGAAGTCATTCAGGATAGTCAGTGAAAAATAGCCTGTAAGACTGTAACATGCACATATTGTCCTGCTTACATGCTCTCTCTGGTGTCATTCCCATTTATCAATGTCGGCAGGCTCTGTTCTCATTAAAACACTCTTGCACAAAAGCAACTTAATTTTCTTAAGAGAAGAGGACACCTGATTCAATTTAGTGCTCAAAACCAGGAACTTGAAAATATATATATATTTTTCCTGTCTGAACTCAGATGAATAGTTATGAACAGCAACACAGATTAAACCTTATTAGGTATATTTATATTCTGTTTGCAGTAACAGTGCTGTGGCAAATAGCTTTCTACAGAGCTGTAACATCTTATTAATGGAAACAGCAGTTAAGACATGAGCTGCAGTAACACTCACATGAGATTTTATTTTTAAATAGGAGATTGAAGGAGTTGTTTAAAGGGACTCTGCCGACTTATTCAAGCTACTTCTGACGTCCTGCCTTCTTCCTCCACCTTCTCGAGCTACACTGATCTCTTTGGGTAGATAAAATTTCCTTTTCTGTCCTCTTTGGTCAAATCATTTCCATCACTTCAGTCTCCCCCCGCCTTGTATTTTTTTTCTTCTCCCTGTCAAATAGGAGACATCAATCTATTAAATTTTGCATTAATAACATGGACACTGTAAAATGTTATACTACCACATTGTGTTCTCTGTCCTCTACTGCATAATCCTGCAGTAGTACTGCTAGAGTCCTTGTCTTTCTCCAGATCTTTTCTGCTCTTCTGGGTTTTTTTATCTTCTTCATTGTGCCATGTATGTTGAATAGGATATTTAGTCTTATGCCTGGTACTGTATATCCCACTAGTGCATGTCTGAAAATAAGGTTTTAACCACAGATAATTGTGGGCATACACAGAGCAGCTTTGTATGATGCCCAGGCCGCTTCCTTCCAAGACGTTTTGAGGCCGTTCAGTTTCCTTACTTTGTATCTGCCACCTTGGCCCTGGAATGTCCTTTCCACAGAGTGGGGACAACCTGGGGCCAGACGTGTCCTAGTGTGCACAGCATGTGCTCTCTCAGCTGTGGGGTGCCTGGGGGATGCAGGTCCTGTGTAAGCGTAGGGTTATGTACAGTTAGGAAGGTGACCTCCCTAAAGGCTGCCAAATGATGCTCAAGGATCAAATGTTTTACTGTTAAAAAAAATATACATATTGGTGAAAAGCCTCTTTTTTACACGGCATATAAAAAGTGCTATGAGGCACTGTTTCCCTGTGACTCAGCAGTAAAGGGAATTGTAGTGCCAGTTGAGTTGTGCATAATAATTTTGTTCAAATCCTGCCAATAATGATAAAATGGTTTTTGACCCAGGTGTTCCAAATGTTGCCAGTGTGTCTTTTCCTCTCTCTCTTTAATGTAGTCCTGCTATGTTAATCTCAAAAGATACCTAGTCTAATAAATTCCAAGGTAGTTTACTTTGATAGGAAAAGGAAATGAGTTTAGAATGTATTCTGTATTTAATGCTATTGAAACCTTAGCATGCTTGTTTGATTTGCTGCCCAGTCACATGCACTTGAATGCTGCATGTACTTGCTGCTGCATTTGGGCACCCACTCATGGGGAAGTGCACAGCCTCTTTTTCTTCTGTCTTTTACTAGCCTTTGTTGCTATGAGGACTGTCTTCTGTCTTGGATATTGTTGCTGTCATCATCACGAATCTTAGCAGTGTTTTCCGTACATCTATTTGAGGATAAGGTGGGGGATGAAAGGATGAAGCTTTGCACTAGGCTCAGGTATGGGAAGAGGAAGGTTTCTGCCAAGTACTGCCAGATAGGTTTCCTTCAGAGGTGGGATGGGTACTTCTCACTTGAAAGCGCTCCAGGCCCTGGAAGTGCAGACCAGTGAGAGATTTCCTTCAAACCCAGTGCCATACTGAGTTGACTGAACTTGGACCTGCTTAATATTGAGTAAATTTGTTGTTTAGTGGAGCTAGTGTGCACTATTTTAAACTCAAGTATAAATGTACGTGCTCTTATGTACTAGCCGTGTTATGAGTACTGGCAGTGACTTTCAGTCTTTGTTGTCTCTGAGTTGATGTAAACTTGAATAATTTGTCTAGTTCTTACTACTGCTCCTTTGAATGTGGTCTAACCTTGCTTTTCAATACATGGCTATGCATTTACCTTTTGAAAAGATCTTACTATTGATTTTATAGAGAACTCTCCCCTCATATAAATGGTTAGTGCAATGAACGGTTTGCAAACACATGCAAATCTGAACTTGGAGTATTATAAGGACATCTAAATGCTTTCATGTTTTATTGTTTCATTTAAGCTGACTGCAGATAGTCTGGTATCTGTTGAAGACAAAAGGAGCAAACACTAAAAAAAGTTATAGAATAATAGTGACTAATAAATGTTTCAAATAAAAAATGAAGAGCCTAGCTGTATCATGTGTCAGCACTAATGTTTATTTCTATCATCCCTCTAAGGATATCAGAGTGCTTTTTAAGCAATGAATTAATTTTGACAATGCCCTGTGAGGTATGTAGGCAATATTATCCCTCTTGATAGAAGGGAGTTGGAAGCACAAACTGTTTAAATTCTACAGGGTCATGCTACTAGGTACCTTTAATTACAAATTGGAGCAGTTGAATCCGTTTACTACCAGTTTGTTTAAGCTGAACCAGAATCACAAATATAAGCCTCAGGTTTGTGGATATGGGAAAAATTTACTTGTAAGTTTATTTAGCAGGAGAAGTGTTTGTAAAGAAAACTGCAAATAGAGTAATCAACATGTGTAAGTCCTCCCTCACTGACTCAAATCATCTGAATGATTATAGCTTAATTTGTGGTCTCTTTTGATTTATTTTTTTTCTTCTTTTGCTTGTGATGAGCATTTAATCATCTGCCGTGGATGATTTCTGACACTTTGGAGAAAGGGAATTAAAAATTGCAAACTAGTGTATATCTGGACCAGTCATGAGTTATGACTTTTTCACATGACTGGTTGAATACCTGAAGTGTAAAACTTGTCTAAGATTGTTGTCTTAGTACCTATTATATGCTTGAGAACATTAAAAATCCCCAGAAATCTTCCTGGTGGATCAGGAAGGAAGGAAGAAGTTTGTTGATGACCAAAATATAGGTCCCCAGAACCATCTAGTATTTCCTTTACCACCTTTCCAGGTACAGAATTTCTCCTGGAAGTGGAATTGTAGCATATTTTAAGGGGGGGGGGGGGGGGAAGTCATGTCTCTAGATAATCCTCAAATCAGGATTGGTAGTCACTGATGTGGCTAAAACTAGATGCACAGTGTCCTTCTAAGTGTATCGGTTCTTGCCAGCTACTGCTTTGTTCTTTGTGCATTGTTGAAATGACCAGGAAAACGGTTGAGGGCTGTCTAGCACTGAAGTTATTTCTCTTGTGTCACTAGTGGTCTGGCAGGCTCACCTGCATTATAAGCAGAGCCTGACCTGAACCCAACTTCTGGTAGGACCTGTTGGTTTTGAGACAAGGAGGTAAGTTTAGTATGCCAGGGAGGGAAGGTCTACTCTTTATGGTCTCTATCCATTTTATGTGGACTTCACCAGCTTTCCTGAAGAGGGCGAGTGTTACGGTTCTTTGTAGCAGACAGAAGTGTAGCAAGTGTAGCTGTCACTGCACACAAAATCTGTATGGGGAGGAGGGGACCATTAAGTTTCCTCCCAGCCTTCTGGTGCAGAAGTGGAACCCAGATGCTTCTGTCTTTCAGATCTTAACACTCTTTTGTATAGCAAAGACTGTTTTGCAAGGAAGAGATGTTTCAGTGTGCTTAAAAATGTAAGTCTAGATCCTCCTTCATGGGTTCAGAGGCAGGATGTAATATAAGGGACCTTTCTGCATCTTTATCAGATTGAAGTGGTCCAATACAATCAGTCTGTGTAAAAGAATGGCGCATGTCCAACAAATACCTTATCAGGAGACTTCATAAACCTAATGGGTTTTTTAATATAATGATAACAGGAACCTTAAGAGGTTTATATTAACAAAAGATACCTGCAAGGACATCTCTTGTATTGAAACTGATCCCTTGCAGTAATTTTGTGTGCATGGCTGTAATGCATGTGTCTCTTGCCACATGAAAGCATCAGCTGCACAGCTTCAAATACAAGTAGAAAATCCTGATTTAATTCACACTTGTTGAAGAATTGTTTTAAGTAATACTCTTGCTTTCAGCTGTGATCTCTGGCAAGAGGAGCTGCTTGGACTTGTGCCTCTTTATGTTCAAAAAAGGAATGCTGATGAGGAAGAGGTGTTAAAATATGTTACTGTAGTTTACAACTGTCAACTATAATGTTTTATTTAGCTGTATCTATTCAGATGCTCCCTCCGCACCATGGAGTGCCATATGCCATTGTCCCTGTTAGTAAGCAAGTCAGCAAAGGTTTCCCACTCTGCATTTGTTTTTGTATTTGGGCCGCTGAGGAGCTGTGGTCCAGTGCCATCTTTTATTGATAGGGCCAGCAGAGGAGGAATCTAATGAAATTATCAAAGCTTTGAATTAATTATGAACTTGAATAAGAAAGCTAAGCTCTCTAGAGCCAAGGATCTCATTACCCATTCATTTTCATTGCATCCTCTTATGGAGCAGAAGGCAGGTTCAGCTACAGCTCCTACCCTGATTTTGGACTTTATTCAAACTTGCTAAACTCACTAGCATCCACTTGTTATTAATCTGTGGCTGGAAGTGTCCAGGGTGATTAATTTGACTCTGCTGTAAATCTTCATGTAAATGGTAGATTTCCCTTCTCCTTTTCCTCTTACCTTTGCTGTGTGGCTTTTCATCATCAGCCTGGCTGCCATACAAGAGTTTCTGTTCTTTCTTGGTAATTGGGGAAAGCTATTCAAGACTCAAGTTTTAACTTCCTGGAATTTAATGAGTTAATGTTAAGAAATAATACCGCTACCTTATATTTCCTGGATATTTAGGTAAGCACACACACTTCTAAAGTCATTATCAAAATTGTTTGTTTTCTTATTTTAAAAGACTATGGAGTAAAAAGTAATGATTAGACATTTTGGCCTCAGAAGTATGGGGTTGTTGTGGGGGTTTTTGGTTGGTTTTTTTTGTTGTTGTTGTTCCTCTTTTAAATTTGTTGGTCAAACTACAGAAATATCTGAATTTGTCAATACTTTATTACGATGAACGATTAAATTACTTTGCCTGATTAGTATTCCATTAAAAATTGTTAAAAGTCTATGAAAATGCAATGCTTTAGTTAAATTATATTTATTTTAATTAATAGGTCAATGTATAAAAATGTTTCTGGCAAATTAGAGCAAAAGCAGCAAGACCAAGCTTCTGTGTTATATTCCTGGTTCTTGTGGATATTCCTAAGTCTACTGACAAGGGTTTTCTTCTCCTCCTGCTTTTGTCCGTTTCAGCACATTATTTATGAATGCATAAACTAGAACCTATCAGTCTTCATAAGTTAGAGGCCACTGGCAATTTTTTAAGCAGTGGCTAACTGCCTAATGGTCTCTGTGTATGTGTGTATTTGGAGAATCTAATAGCTTGCTGGGCGGGGGAATAACATTTTGTTCTTGTACTATATAGCTATTTTACCATTGGTGATATTTATCTTTTTCTCTCTTCAGGCAGCTGCTATATTTAATTCTGCTTTTGGAAGTTTTTTGGTAAGTAATGCAGTATTTATAGCAAGTGCTTTAATAGTCTTATTTTTAACAGTATTATCGGTGTGTTTGTATTTTTCACATTAGTGTTGGTGGAATTGTACCATTTAGCTGGCAAAAATCTGAATCATCTTTCAATTTATATAACCATGCCATTAAATACAGATATTACGATTTCTTTTCCTTTTGCTAAACTCTTGAGAAAAGTAGTGAATAAATTGGCTCTGCTCATGGTAAATTAATAATGTGTAAACACATCTTAATTTTCTCCTTAATGGGTTAACAGAATCTATTATTATGCAGATGTTTCAGACGTGGGCATCAATATATTGATTTTTCTAATAAGGCCCATCAAATACTCATTATTTCCTATCAAGAGGCCATGGATTTTGAAAAGAAAACATGACCCAGCTGATCAGAGAGTAGATGCTAATTTACTCAGTGACATGTCATTTGTTTAGCATATTTCACTGTCAGTAAAGCCACTCAATGTCTCCGAGGAACACACTAAAATAGCTAGATATGGGAAAGCAATCAATCCAGCTGGAAATACAACCACTTCTGTAAAAAGCTAAAACAGTATTTGGGGGCCTGGTGGTCTACAAAGAGTCAGAAAGGACACTGTAAAGAACACTAAATAAATACATTTATGAAGAAAGGAAGAATAGATTTCTTGATACATTGTTTAGAGAGACATAAATGAATATTAAATACAAATCACTTTGTATGTAGGCAAGCTACTGTAACTGATTGTTTTATTTATTTAGGCAGCTAATAATTGGATTTGTTCTTCTTTACTAAAATTTGTGCATGTTTAGAAGTCTGCATTTGAGATTCCAATCTTGTGTCCCCATAAAGAGGATGATGATGATGTATAAAATGAATGAATGACAAAAGAATTCAAATTAGGAAATTAAAATCAAAACTGCAAGTACAAAATAACTCACTTTTATGCATAATTTGTTTTATGAAAAGCTACAGTTTGGGAGTTTAAGTATGTAAAGCTGTACTGCCAAGAGAGAAAGTTGCATGGCATTTTGAAGCTATACATTGTGCTACTGCTTTTATGAGGGACCAGGTTTAAAGTTAGGAGGGTGGCTGTAAGTTTTTGTGGGTATAGATGACCATTCAGATTTTGAAAATAACAGTTCCCAAATACTTGTTCCTTTTTGTCACCTATCATGTTTCACTCCAATGGGAAGAAGGTACTTTTTGCCCCAAACTGGAATTCCAGTGTTAGAGCAACTTTTAAGTCTTGTATGCATGTGGCATTTTCTCTTGTTGCTTGGCACGAGCTCCAGTTTCCCTGCTGTCCCTAGCTTTCAGTTCAGGAGGTTTCCTTGAATACCCAAAAGGCCTCAGTTCAGCTGTCATTAGGAGAATGTCTTTTGACTTCAAATAAGAATTTAGGCCCCAGAGCATCTGACTGCAATGCCAGCTCCCAGTAAAGCAACAAAAACATATTTTAATTTCTAGAACCTGATTGTAGCTCTTTGAAGAAATCTCAGTTAAAGAAGCTGAGCTAGTTTGTGTGTTCATACAATATTCCTGATTTTGGTTTTGATCTTAGTTCCATGAACTGATCATTGGAAAGTGCCATTTACATAGAATTACTTCATTTCACTTTTTATTCGCTTCATATTTTTTTCGAAATCTTGGAGCAGCATTGTGGTAAACATTTTTGTTAAAAAAAAAATAAATAAGTTCCCAGGAGAGACTTTTCAAAAATATTAAAGATCAACTAGAATCAAACCACAATACCAGCTGATTTTTTTCTAATTACTGATTTTTTTAAAAATAAAATTATAAAGAAAATGTCCACTATTAAGTCACAAATATGTACAAACACTTAGACACTAATTGTTGTATCCTACTTTGAAATCATGATTATGTAGGGACTATGTATGTGTGACAGAAAATAAATCACAAATATGTCTACTGAAAGGTTTGTTCTTACAAACTTTTCCAGTTATATAGTTGATAGTATCAAACTGAGGACTGAAAATGCAAAGAGGTGATAGAAAGCCAGGGACTGTAATAAATAGCCAGAGTGGTTTACCAGTTTCACGGGGCTGTAGGTCTACACAGCCTTTGAGTGGCTCCTGAATATCAGTAGCATGTGGTCATTTACTTTGTAAGTTTTCCGTGAACAACTGGTGAAACATTTTACATATATATATATACACACACACTTGTTTGAAGTCAAAACTGTTCCATAAATACAAAAATAATTGGCCTGTTTCTGAGAGGATAATAGAGGGTCCTGGCTGTGTTTTTGGAAATCCATCAGTTTATATGGGTGGCTAACTTACAGGCCTGGCTATAGGTGGAGATCCTATTTCCTGTATCTTTAATTCATGATGAATCTAAATCACATTTGCATTTTTCTTATTAGTGTCTGATGATGTGCTGTCTGTGGATAGGCTTAGATGTAGTTATATACCTTTGTGCTCATAACTGTATACATGTCCTGCAGATAATTTGGAAGGATCTGACTGTTGGCAAGGCTGCAATTTTTCTTATGTTTCTTGTCTTACAACGTGTAGCACACGGGTGGGTTGCTGCACTTGCGTGTAGCCCTGACAAAGCCAGGAGGACAGTATGTTGTCTTTTCTCAGACTATGCCCTGTGGGCCAGTGTCTGTGTATGATAGTGTGAAGCAAGCTGATTTAAAAGGGCTGAAAGATGTGCAATGCTTTTAACTCTTTTCTTTTTTTTTCTCTCTTTTTTTTTTTTTTTTTTAAGACTAGGAAATTGAGAAGTTAAATTAAACTGTGGAACAAAATGTCTGCAGGAAAAGGCTCAGCATAATATTAGAATGAGACTGAGATGAGCTTATTCAGATGAAAAGGAACACGTTGTGATACGCAAAATGTAGAAATGCCAAATATGTCTTGATGAGCAGAAATATGCTTAGATTAAGCATTTGGAGGTGTTTTCACTGGTAAGGAGATTTATGAAAACTGCCAACCAACTGCAAAGTAATTCCTTTTAAATGCCACCAAAGCCTATATTCCTCTAAATATGCAGGCAAAACAATGCATGGAATGATATTGTACATATTTACACTTAGTTTAATAATGTCCCAGGTCTAATTAAAACACAGTGTTTTAAAGAACTAATTGTTACAGAAAAGTGGTTTTTATGTAGCTAGATTAGTATAACTAACGATAGATGAATTCAATTTACATAAATTTCAGCCAAGAGAATATTTAGAATCATACCACAGAGGATTGCTTTGAGTTGGGTAGTTAATATCATTATCTCCTCCCCTCATTTAAACAGTATGGTTTACAATAATTGTGGAGCATAAGTGATTTCAGTTTTTCCTTTTAATGGGGTTTTAATAAAATCTGATAGCATTTTACTAATACTGGGTGGTTGGTTATCAGCAAGGTTGCTACTGTAAAGCATGCAAAGGCATGGCAAGATCTGCTGAGACAGGAAGCACTGAGGTAGCTGCTTCCACTTGTAGGAGAGGGGATACGTCTGCACATAAAGGCTAAAAAAATTGGGATGTTGAGTATAGGTCTACTGAGATTCTTAACATTGTATACATCACCATGCTTCCTGAGCATTTCTATTCTGCTTCTGTTGTGCTGCAACAGAAAAATAGTGCTTGTTAACATCCAAAGCGCAGGGCAGTAGGCAGGATACTACAAAACGTGCTACGCTGATGATTGTTGCGTGGTGTTTGCCTGGGTCGCTCAGCTATTTGGCTTTAAGTTCGCTGAGACATAGCCTGTCATTGAAGCTGTTCTTGCACTGAAGTGGAAACATGTGCTTGGTTAAGAGCTAAACTCAATATGCAGTGATAATATAATGTCACGTGCGTGGGAGAAGGAGGGGGCCTGAAGTCTAGCAGACCATGTCCTCACAGAATGCTCTGCACTGCTAGACTAGAAACAGCCTTTTCTAATCTCTTTCTACCTCTCATTAATCTCCTTTCCGCTTGAGACAGTGGGCTTGGAAACTCATGAGAGTATCCAGCTTGTGATGTGAGTGAATGTTGTCCGATTGCTTGGTGCCTTTCACAGTAAGTGTGAAAGGAACAGACATCAGCTTCACCTTAAACAAAGAACTGTAACTGAAATCTGAAGGTCTGTGGTGACAGGAAATCAAGAGGAAAAGAGAGGATTCAGAGGACTTTGCTCTGGTGACCGTTGTGCTCCTGAAAAAACATAGCAAAAAGCAGCCAAAAATGAAAGTGTTGGTTGAGACTTCTCATGATGCTGTCTGGTATTAGCTTTGCTTCCTCTAGTGAAACCTATGGGATGAAATAAGGCCTGTGTCCAGGCTACATAAAGCCAGTCTGAAGGAAGGAACCTATTCCAGGTGCCCATCATTTCATGAATCTCCTTTTCCCAAATTAAGTATGTCTGGTTTTGTTGTTTCATCTGACCGTCTTTCTAAGGGGATAGAGCTGGTTCATATTGTTCAAAAACCCAAATAATTTTTGGAGCAGCCACTTGGCTAATCAGATCAAGGCTAGTGTTTTATTTACATTGCCTTCTAAATGAAAGCTAAAGCTAGCAGGAAATGTGAAAGTTAGCTTCTCACATATATACAAAGCCTAGCTGGTTAATGAAAATGTATGGAATTCTTATCTACTCTGCTTTAGCAGGCATAATGATTTACACAGCCTGACAGCACTAGTGCAGCAAGTAAATGCATTAGTCATAGTGTCCATTTTTCTTGCAAATTTGTGACACAGATTTAATTATGGGAATGACCAGCAACTTACAAATCTAATTTTGGTAGGCTGAGCCAACTTTTTTATTTTAATAACAATGGATTTTTTAGCAATGATTTCATTACTATTTAAAGAAATCCACTCGTATGGAAATAACCGATTGGCTGAATTTATTTACTTTATTTTACCTTAATAGATGTTGAATGGTTTCGGTTTACTTTGGGGGTTTTTTATTATCACTTTTTTATCTTAGTTATTTCTAGGATAAATATCCTTATCTGGCTTAATTATTTCTTGCACAAACATTGTAAATATTTTTCTAAAATCAGGCAAATGTTTGTATACCTCTTTTTTTCCCCTCTTAATTGTGTCTTTGCAATATGAAAAGGGGCAGAACAGTCATCTGGGATTCCCTTTTTTACTAGCTGTGTGCTAGCTATTGACAAGAAAATCTTGCCAGGAAGTCTGTTCACAACAGGTGCTGAATTCTGGATTCAGTCTTGTTTAATTTCAGAGTGGAGCTGCTTTATGGTGTGCCGCCGCACTCTTGGACATGGTCGTCTCTTCCTCTGTGGAGCAGTACAGTGGTGCTGCTGCCTCTCTGTGCTGCGAATTTGATTCAGGTAGTTCTCAAAGTCCTGAGCAAGTCCTCCTCGTTAATCAGCCACTTGGGAAGCCACCTCAGCCTTGAAGGATGGGTTTTTGCATGAGTGGAAGGGAATGGCAGATCTTGGCAGCAGCGAGTGTTTGGACCAGATATTACGTATCTGGCAGGAAGAGTTTGGTTTGCATGGAATTTAAATAATCTTGGGAGCCACTTATGTTGCCTTACTGTAACTTTCTCTTATTTTGTGGCTGGTACTCATTTCTCTCATTGTTATTTAACATCCTCATTTTGATTTCTGCTAGCTTGATCTGAAATCTCAGTGTAAGTTTGGGCATCATCAGCTGTTTCCAGATCTGCCAAGTAACATTTTAAAATGTGTAGGCCTTCACTCTTATTGCATATTTGCTTTTCCAGTGTGTAGCACACTCGATTTAATACTTAAGTTTGAGTTAGCTTGTACTATTTTGGCACAAGCAAGGAGAAGTAACAAAGCTCACTGTGACAGAGACCTGTTAGTGTGGCCTTAAGAAAAGAGGCCATGATGATTATTATGAGGGATGGCTAGGCATCTGCACCCATCCCAGTATTCTCTCTCTCTCCCTCTCCCCAAATCCCTTTCTCTGGAAATCTAAGTGTTATAACACTTAGATGATGTATGGTCTGTCTGATGACAGCCAATTTGAAAAGACCACTGCAGTCAATAGGGATTTACATGGCCAACCAGCGCAGACTATCTGAGAACCAGTTAACAAATAATAACCCTGCTGTTGGTTATCTTTGAAATGTTAGGGAGAAGGAGGATAGGTAACAGTAACCAAGAGGAAAGAAAATGTGCTATTAACTTCTCAGAAAAGAGTATCCTCTGGAAGGCCAATGATTAGTCCCTATATTTTATTTTTTTTCCAACAGCTAAGAGGAAAATGCATTGAAATCTACATAATAACAAAAAATGGAACTATCTAACTAACTAACTGTCAAATGCTTATAAATTATGTGGGCTGTAGCTGGTCTCACTGCTTTCTTAGTTTTCCCATTAGCTTTTGCTACTGAGCATTTAATTCATCTCTCTTGGTCTTATGGGACTCAAGCAGCCATTTTTTCCAAAAAAAGTTTATGTGAAGGTAGTGATAAGTAGACCATTAAATGTGTATCTCTGCATTTTCTTTGCGGCCCAAAAATAATTAACTACTATCTTTTAAAAAATATATTTGGGTATTCTGCTTTTTCCACTTCCTCATGTAACAGCTAATGGTAGGTAGGATTTTTTTCTTGCACCTACTTTTTTGGTCAGCAACCCCATCTAGTGCCTTTTCTTGGCGTGGTGAACTGTTTTTGAGACTGTGAACTGTTTTTTATTCTATTTTTCAGTGAATCACCCCCTCTCTCATTGTTACTGTTTTTATGGATTAACAAGCTTTCAGGGAAAGAAATAGCTGAGGATGTATGTGCAGTAGCATTTCTTGAGTTAGTAAAACAAGCAGCAGAAGTGGAAGTTGCTGGAGAAAGTTCAGAGGCAGAATTCAGGGTGTTTGTTGCAAGTCAGAAAGATAGAGTGAGAGTTCAAGCAGCTTTATTTTTCCAGTCCAATTGTCACTTATGAATTGCAAAGTAGGAGTGAAGTTTCAGGAGCTAAAACTGGGCATTCAGAGTACCTTAAATTTTATGATCTGGCGTATTTCTTCTGATCACATAGTGCGGGGAAACTGGAAGTGAAAGTGCCCTCAGACTGACTATGGTACAGTCATCTCTCTTATTAATGGAAATTGAATACTGGAAATTTAGAAAAGCTTGATTCCATTTTAAATGAATGCTAACGAATAACAGAGTCAAAAGAATATGTATGTTTGGTAACTATAATTTGGAGCACATCTAGAGGGGGAAATGTATGTGTTATAATATTATATAATCAAGCTATTTGTTGGATTAGTATGTAAATCACATCTGTGCTGATACAGTTTTAGCATAAAATCAGCTTGTCTAAGATTACTTATGTCATAATTTGTAAAATTCACCATTGCCCTCTTTACTGTGAAAATACAGCATTTTTTGTCAAAAGAATAGACTTGTTTTGAGCTAATTCTTCTAGTACTGCTTACTTTTTTTTTTAATGGTCAGGACTTGGAAAAAAAACCACTTGCACTAGGACGGAACTTGGGTGCAGATCATAATATTGAAAAAGTCCTGAACTAGTTTGTGATGTTTCTTGTCTTTTTTACTCCAGGACAAAGAAAGTAAAATTAACAGGAAGAAATATCACTAATTCTGTTAGAAAGTAAGATCAAGATGTCTGACTTCTAGTTAAGTCACTGAAGTTTGTATCATGGGATGATGTCATATCACTTATTTGAGATTAGTTTTAAAAGATTGTTGTATTGAAAAGCTGCTCTATTTGTTTCTGACAAATACTTGGAGAAATGTTTGCATGCTTTGTCTAAATATGTGAAAATTTACACTACAAAACTTTGAACAATTTATTTGTAAAACAAAAGATGTAAAATTCTTGCAAATAATTAGTTGTGTCTGTGGAAACCAAATGTTTGAATTTATTGGTTCTTTATGTTAGATAGGCATGAAGGAGAAATTGAGAAGGGAGGCAGTATGAAAGACAATTTGGTTGTTATTTTGCCCTCTCTATAGTATCTTTTAATACTGGAAGAAGCAAAACTGCATTCCTCTAGGGCTATGGTTTTACACAAACACGTAGTCATTTGGCCTGATTTAAGGGCAGAAAGATTTTGAAATGCACAAAATGTATAATTTTCTGCCTCCCTTTAAGAAAAAAAAATCAAAAGAATGTCTTTAGAATCTACTGTTAATGTTCTTCCCTAAAGTTTTTGTTTCTGATTGAAATGGAGCAATGATCTTTCTTCTGTACTGCAGCTTTGTGTCACCTGCATGAGAAAAGTGTGTGTTGGGGTGAGGAGGAGTGGAGAGAAATCACCCCTTCGTTTGGAGCAGGGGTATTTAAACCCTTGTCTTCTGCTTCGTTAGCACTTTGAACTAGTGCTGTTGCGAGGAGGAGTTGTTTGACCTGACGTCTGTGTTTGTTATAAAATACAATCTGGTATGCTAAGGAGTCACCTACATGGATGCAGTAATCCATAATGGAGCATGGAGCTCTTGCTCCTTCTGTGTCCCCGATATGTGGATTCAGCAGCTAGCAAGAGTTGAATTCTAGAAAGCGGTATGCGTGTTTCATCACATCCCCTTACAAACAGCAATACCAGTGCTCTATGCAGTGATACCAGTATCACTCTATGCAAACCTTCTTTTACCTTAAGTTGACCCTTCAGGGGAGAAAAAATATTCCAAAGACATTAATTTATTAAGCTTCTTGATTTTTGGCCCGGAACAGGTTAAAGCTCTGCCTGGATTTGGATGGATTTTTTTCTGTGGTTCTTCTCTATCTGACCTACCAGTGCCTGTTCAAAACTCAGCAGTCTGTGAATCGGCAGTCCTCAGTCCCTTGGGGTAAAAACAAGAGGGACATCATTATTACTATAGGCTGAGTGGCTGGAAACCATTCCCCTTGCTGTCAGGGTGACAAATACTGTCTTAATGGAAGTGCCAGAGGTTAGGTCAAAAGCTTTCGCAGTCTTTAACTCAACTAGCAAGGAAAGCATGGTTATCATAAAACTGGAACTTCCTTTGGAAATTTGTGTTTGCTTATATTTATTGTTGGCCTTTTTTAAAAGGTAATTTTGGGAAACCACCATGACCCTTCAGTATGATACAGCAGTAGGTCATGGTTGGGTTTTTTTTGTATGTCTGTACGTGCGTCGTTGATGAGAGGCTCCCTTCATTATTATTTTTCCTTAGCTACTTTCAAAGTATCAAAACAATCTACAGCTTTCATCCTTACTGGCACGTATTTGGAAATAACGGTTATTGTGAAGGGGGGGAGAAATATTTTAATTAATGATCTATCATTATCTGGCTTCTTTTAACACTGTTTTGTCAGTGGAATAGAATTTTTGTTTTGACTTTATGTAAAAACAACCAACCAACCAAAAAACCACCCTAACAAAACGTAAACTATCTTGGAGGTAATTCTTTCACCTGCCTTGAGACTCAGGTTTGCTCATAGAGTTTATCACCTTTCTGGCATGACACATGAGCAAAATCACCTCCCAGCATCTTCTTTCCTTCTCCTTCATTCCAGTAATAAGTAAATTATTCATTTGTTGCTTCTACTTTCTAAAAAAGATTGTATCACAAAATTCCTTTTCTTAAATATTTTTTCTGAAGGTGCCTTCTTGGTCAATTTGAGTGTAAGGGCTTGTTGCAAGAATGGTTACGTGATGTCCTTTCCCTGTTAGTTGGTGGATGGTCAGACTAGATGATCATCTGACTTTATGAAAAACTCAGTATGTTGTACAAAGTGGGCTCACACCCTGAAAAGACTGTATGTGAGCTCTGATACGGTGAAGCCTTTAAAAATTTGCTATTTTTTACATCCAAATAAAAATAATTGTTTTTACTTGTATCATAGGGTGGTGACCACCCCATGTCAAAGAGAAAATTTTGCGTGTTAGTATATGAAGATGGAATGTTGTTTCTACATTTATAAACCATGCTTCATATTATCTCCTGGGTTTCAACCAATGTCTTGAACGCTCAACATTGGACACTTTCATTGGATACCTTTATTCTCCTAGTGTTGAACTTGACTGAGACCGTGCCTGACTGGGAACAGCTTTTTTGCCTGACGTAAATCTGCTGGATGAAAGCTGCATTCAGTCCACCTCCTTTGCATGCTTGTTCTATATTGCTTTGTACATATATATCCCTTTGTATGATACAGATGCCCACCCGAGTGGAAAAGTCATTCCAGCTGCTGCTGCTTGATGCATTTGAGGCATGTACTAATGGCCTGAAAATGCACACCTTGTCATGCCTTATTGCTTAATTGTGGTCTAGTTTCTTTCCCACGTTTTTACTACTGTATGGAAAGTGAATGGTAAGTATTTGAAGGAAAAGTATATTACATAGGATTAGATAACATGAATAATGTGAAAGCCAGGGTTTTTTAAAAAAACTCAAACCTTTTAATAAAATGGAATGTCAAATATGTGAGCATGTCTTTCAAGAAATGATCAAAAAACATGTGAAAAGTTTCATATCCTTTTTAAAGTCAAATAATTATCCACCATCATATAACTTTTTGTTAGATGGACAGTACAAAGATGAAAGAAAATTTTATAGATAACATTGCATTTCACAGCTGACTGAAGCAGGTGTTAGAAATGCAGATTAAGTATACTGACTAAAGACTATATAAATTTGAAGTGAAATGCCACTGGTCTACTTCAGTGCCCTGCACATATGAAGTTTCAGATAGTTAAATTATTAATTTTATTGTGTGAGATAGTGCAGCAGTTAGGGAGAAGGTCCTTTTGCATTGATGATGTGATTTATTCTCCCCCCGCCCCGGTAATCTTTTTAATGATACATGGGGCAGCTAACAATTTGCTTCATTGTGTAAGTTTTGCTGTGGATAGAGAGTACCTAATGGATGTATCTATATCCATAGTGTAAGTTTGTTTGCCAATTAGGTGTTTTACAGGAGCAAAACACACAATTGTGGGTAAACACAATTTCTATAAACAAAGGAGACTGAATGTTAGTAGTGTTGCTGTACAAATCCACAGACACTGGGAAATTTGTGGTTGATCCTTCAGCACACTCCTGTCAGAGTGGTATAAGGTGTTAATTTACAGGTCATTCTTTTCTGGACTTCATAGCCTTTGTGTGCACATTATGCTTCATGATATACAGGTGCCTTACTTGCGTGGGTGGTGTGAAGTTTGTTAAGGCTTTGGTAGGAGGAGGGAATTGGGAGAGGAGTGAGGGTGTTTTCTTCCAGCAACTCAGTAACCTGCTAATAAACTGTACTAGCCTGTGAATTTAATTTTGTCATGACTTATCAGGTGCCTGGAGCTAGCAATCAATCTGTAGGAGGTCTAATTCTTGGATAAATTGGAATTGGAAGTGGATTGGGTGATAGAATCTCTTAAAGAAAGTGAGGAGCAGTACTGAGGCCCCTGCTCAGCACGAGGGACAGTCAATATTCTTCATGCTCTGGACTGTTGTGAGTAGAGGGTGGTAGGATCCCTGCAGTAGCTTAACATCTGGCTAGCGGGGGAGACAATAAATGGGCATGGTGCTGTCCTCCATCACCTAGAATGACTGCAAGGAGAGGAGAGTTTTTGCAGGATTTTTTCTTAGCAAGTAGTCCCTGAATCTGCTAGTTCTAAGAGTATGTTGTCATGAAAGAACTGCTTTTTTAAAAAATAGACAGTATTGCCTTGTGCATTGGCTCATAGGGTGTGGTATTTGCATTGGCAGCGGTTCTGCTGTGACTGGAGGAGCTAGTCCATAGTCTGTAAATATCCTGTATGTGGTTGAGAAAGCTTGGTTGTCGTGAGTGGAACAAATACTCAAGTGTTTGTCTCGTGTTTCCTGGGAGATAGACAGCATGCAACTGGCAAACCAGTAATTTCAAATTTGAAAAGGCTGTAAATGGTTGTAAGTGTTTTGCATGTATCTACTTTATTTTTTTTTTCCATAAGAACAACAAATAAATCCCAGGTGTTTCACTGTTTTCCGTGCACTTCTACCCATGGGCACCTCAACTTAGCTCTATTTCTCTCATTTCTGATGACTGGTGCTTAGAGACACGCAGTTTTGTTCCTTCAGTGACAATCATTGTATCTTTCTCTGTGCTACAGAAGTGATTTCTCTACAGCGGGTGCAAAATCATATATGAAGTCTTGTAAAGTCCTCAGAAAGGCTACTTGGTGCATTCATAATACAGGTAATGCACTACTGTAATGAAGTAGTTAGCAAAATAGCAATGCAAATTTTACTCTAGTCTTAACTGGCGTATAGCAGTTTGGTAAGATTTTTCTGGTCACTGACTTTGAGAAACAGCTTCTATCCATCATTCTTATTTTGCAGGCAAATTAAAGCAGACCAAAAGAGTACAGAGAGTTCATTTTCTAGACTGTGTAGTGCTACATGAATTCATGTGTAAAATGTATTTATTACTATTGCTTTCCATATTTTTTAGTAGGTAGTTAAAAGACAAGCTAAGAGCATCACTGTAACACAGCCTGCAGAATAATAAAATGTAGATAAAGTCTAGTATTTTATAGAGTACTGCCTTATTGCTTAGTTTAGTCACTCTGTTAATAAAAGTACAAGTATGGTTTTGCTGCTCCTTTTTCTGTGTGTGTCCCCTCCTAATTATAGTGTGGGCTTCCTGGCTAAGCTGGCCTGTTTGCCTTGGGTCGTAGCTGTTTTCTCTTCCAGTTCCAAAATGTGATCAATATGTATATGTATTCAAGTCAGAGAACTAAAACAGAATTTCACCGTTACTATCTCAGTTTGCTTACTCTGAAGTAGAGTCAGTGGCGGGCTGATCCTCCCCTTATTCATAAAGGTCTGTCAAAATGGGATGCGTCACTCCAAAGACATTTGGAAAAATATATTATCAGAGTCCTACTACATCAAGCTGTGGCATAATTATTGCACCATAAATGCTTGCAAAGCATTATGCTGGCTCCTTTTTTTATTTTTCAATCTGATTTCTTTTAACTCTTGGGATTAAAATCGTTATGCTAATTCAGACAATAGCACAGTCCAATGGCAGCTGAACTTGTATTGAGAACATCTCGATCCAGTGTTATCAAATAATATACAGAAAATTATATCATCTGTAATATATGGGAGGAGGTATAATTTGTTTTATTTGATGTTGGAAATATTTAAAAAGCTATTATAAACCTTCTATGGCCTCTTACAGATAATACTGTGCTTTCTTTTAGGGGCAGAAAAGGCCATCACTGATAGAAGAAACCACTATGATCTGACCAATCTGTTTCATAAAGCTGTGCAAGCACCCTAGATTAGCATGATACAGATTAAGACTTCTAGGTGTATGTTTTGCCGCAGTCGTAGTCACTGTCTTTAGGCTGCCCAGATAAATTTTTGACTATATACTTGGTGCATGGATTTCTTAAAGCCCTTTCAGAGTAAGAAGTTCTCCTCTTTGGAGAACTAGCAAGAAGGAGATCCGGCAGTCATCAGAGTTCAGCCGAGCACTGACACATCCAAGCAGATTAAAAAGAGGTTTGTGACGGAGAAGAGTTTTGGGACAGGAGAGCCCTGGAGAGTGGGAGGTCTAAATTAAGGTGATATATCAGAGAAGCATAAGCTAGAGAGGGTGGGCATATCTCTGGGGAGTGCTTGGATTGTGCTGGCTTCCGTGCGGAAGGAAGAACAGCAAGTTCTGGGTCAGGCTGGACTGATTGCCCTGAGGCAGCCCCTGCCTGGGATCTCCTGTTTCAGGAGAAGGGCGCACACATCACAACTGTCTTGCGCATTCCTTTTGCGTGATTGCCACGCATCCTCTTCCTATCTGTTGTTCTCTCTCCTGTAGTTCTTCTTGTCGTCAGAAATACGGGAGTATTCATTTGAGAGCCAACACTAACATAACGTGTTTAAGCTGAGATGGGAACATAGCTCTTCAGGGTGTTAACATCAAGTAGAAGCTGCTGTAGTGATAAACTTTTGAATTAGATTTTCCAGACTGATTCTGTTACAAATATCCCAATAGAAAAATAATTGTTTTATGACATTATATGATAAAGTTCTTGAACTGAACTCATAGGGAGTTCAGTTTTCATGGCTAATCAGGCAGTAATCTTGTACAGCCTTTGGACGCTGTCCTCCAGGTTTTTCAAGGAATATCTTAAATCATGGCGAAAGGATAATCAACAGACTAAGATGCTGAGGCATGCCTTATACTGTTATGATTTTCTTTCCGATCACCTATAAATCCATTGACTGAAATATTATTTCATTGGAGATTTAGCAAATTAAAGAAACATTTTGAGGTACTTTCCTGGATTTACAAGTACTGCATTAGGTTCTCTAGTGCCTGAGCTTTGTAATGGGGCATCGGTCCTTCTGCCACTTGGGGACTGTGGTGCACGTTGAGTTGTGCATGCCTGGCACAGTGAAGGTGCAATGTGGGTGTATTAAAAGCATGCAGACAACACTGATTTTGAAGTTTTTTCTTAAAACTGTACTCTAAGAATTAGGGCTTGGCTATGAAAGGAAGGTTTTCCTGTCTAATTGTTTTGAACTCCATTTGAGCTTACTTCCATTCTAGAACAAAAGTGTAAAAAATTGTTTGGCTAAATTAGAACACAAATACACTTGTTACAGTGTAAATGTATCCATACTTATAGTTACCTGAGGTTAGGTATTGCACAGATGTCTGAATTTAGTCTATATTACGCAAATAATCACAAGCATCTCAAAAGGATGTGTGTGTTCTTTCTGCGCTTACCATTGGCATGTGCAAAAGGGGATTTTTGCACTGAGATCTAGTAGTTCTGCACATAACTGACTGTTTCACCTACAGAACTATTAGATTGGCACTTAAAAGTATAAATATCTGGGTCAAGCACACAGCTTTATCTGCTTAGGTCATAATCTCGTGGTGTATCTTACAGTAACATCTTGCATAGACTGCTATCAGGAGCTGGATTGCTGACTACCCATCCCATTTTATAATGTGTTGAACACCACTGTACGTGCATGAGTAATAGAGATGGGGAGAAAAGAAACCTTTTCAGTATAATTCAGATGACAGTGTCTTTTTAGAACCTGGGGTTTTTTGATTAGAAATACTCAGAGGTTTTATTGTGTAAATTACAGAAGAAACATTCCTGAAGTCCTTAAGAAAGAACCATTCTTTTCCTCTGCATCGTGATAAATGTAGCAATTGTGTGTGTATACTAGAATAGATCATATTGAACATCCCCTGAGCTCCGTTTGCAGACAAGTCCTATCTCCACCATGACAAAATTCCCATAAGAGCTTAAATTATTAATGCCCTGGAATCTGCGGGATTCAGCAGATATGTTCAGCGTTATTGATGGCAAACTTTATCCCTTTATTCCTAAGACACATAATAAAATAGGGAGTCCCTCAAATAACTGCATTTCATGTTTAGGCTAATTTTGTAGAGGCCAGTGGGCTTTGCCTTAATGTGTGTAAATACAATTTTTCTCTTTTACAGCAGATTGTGCGGTGGATGGGAATGAGACTGATTTGGCACTAATTTATGAATCCTTCTAGCATTCTCTGTGCTGCACCCTGTGCGGGCAAGATGCTCTAATTACACTTACTCTATATAATGAGAGCTTTTAATGACAATTACTGATTGTAGTTACGGATGTTTAGGGACTGTTGTTTTTTTTTTTTTTTCCTAGCTTAAGATGATGTATTGACTTTTACAAGAGAAGACTTTTATTTTCCCTTTATGCAATATCTCTCCTTCTTCCCCCCAGCCTTCACAACTGATAGGCAGACTGGTGAAGCTGCTAAAATGTAGCCACAGAGAATTATTGTTCAGTTAATTTAACTTCAGGAGATATAATTTTTCACTGTTTTTTATTTCTGAATTCAAATCTGCACATTCTCATGCTCTTTTTCATAGCAATTTAGTATTTGGAGTGATGCTATACAAGTTGCATTTGTTCTATATAACAAGATAAAACTCAACTTCACACTGAATATGTCACTGCCATGTTAAGCAAAAACATTTACAAAAGCTTCATTTTTCTCTTAATGTACTGGTATAAATGACATTTTAATACGAAGCTGTCAATTTTAAATAGGAATAGGTTTAATCTTTGTTCTAGTTTTCAATTAGATTAATTATAGTGGCAAACAGCGAGTCCACTCACAGTCCCAGATTGCAAAGTTGCTTTACATAGGGTTTGCCCACTTTTTTTTTTTTTTTAAGTAAGGCTGTGAGCGTACTTCTCATTGACTGTTGTCTTTAAATATAAATACAGATTTGGGCAGCTTCCAGTTTAGCAGGCACTTGAGAAAGTGAGCTATCAATAATTGAAAGATCCGTTTAACACTTGTGAGGAAGAGACAGTTAAAAGATTTATTTTATTTTTTTCTTTCCCCTTTCCACTTTCATTTACCGGGGGGGGTGTGTGTGTGTGTGTGTGTGGTTAGTGCTATCTTTCTTTGCTTTGGTTCCTGCTGCTGACAATCTTGTATTGATATGGGAAGTGAGGCCACCTTGTAATTCCAGGGAAGCAAAAGAAGAGAACCAAGAATTGCCCGTTCTTAGCAGTACTTATGGCTGTTCATTCCCACATATCCCCTGCAGCCTGCCGTGTCTTCCGTTGTCCTAACACAACTAGCAGTGCAACTGGGCTGGAAGACAGACCTGGTCTGAGTATTAAAAGAACCCTTTCTATGTTTGTTGTGGCTTTCTTGTGCTTTGTTGTGTTTTAAATCCTGACCATGGCAGTAGTCTGGTTTATCATACAGCTATCTTAAATGAAAAGGTGGTATTCCAGGATGTGGGAACAGAAGTAAAAGGTTGAATGGAAAAGAGAATGGCAGCTTCTGGAACTCATTTATAGGTGATGACAACACTTAGCTAATCAGACCATAAGAAAGATTGTCTGTACAGTAGTGTATTTCTGTGGTCTACAAACCCTGAGACCTTAAGTGTGATCTCAGTGTTTTACTAATAATATTTGTGCGTACTTCACATTTATTTGCTAATTCTGCTAATGTGGTAAAACGCTTTCATGAAGTCAGTTCAAGTCTCCAGTTGAAGGAGCCAACTCATCTGCGTGGCACAGTTTTCAGAATGAGTTTGTGAAATTAGAGGCTTAATTTGTCACTGTTAGGATGATGTGTCATTACCTTCTCAAAGTATTGAGTGTATGCAGATGCTTTATGACTGAAGCATTGCAGAGGCTGATGTCTGTTATTTGAGTTTATACCTTTGTACCTACTTGGACAACCAAAAGTGTACAGATAATAGCCGATACAAACAGCCTGGTTAAACGTAAAGCAACAATTGTCTCCTAGGACCAGTAATAGAAAGCAAGAATGCTATTTCCCCATGTTCTGGCATTTGTTCATAAATACTTGTGTGACTGGCACACAACACACATGTTTTGCTCTACAGCCTGCTTGACCCATGGCTATGACTAAAATGGAACAGGTCTGGATTGAAATCATCACAGGTAGACACCAGCCTGCCGTGATTGGATCCAGTCTCTGAATCCCACAGGTTTACGTACCCCTGGGCATAGACTAGGATTAGATTTGCTTCCTAGCAGAGGACATCTCAGTTTACACATCAGGTTCTGCTTGCTCTCTTCCTTGAGTAGAGGAAACTTGGCCCCCGGGCCGTGGAACCAGGATCTTAGTCTAGAAGTAACCATATGCAACACAGGTGCTAAAGAAGAATGTGAGTGGCACGCAGAAGGTCAAGTGCTGGGAAACCCAGCATCTTAAGAGCTGTCTGTGAAAAGTGACAGCTCCCAGTTTCTGTTTCCCAGTAAAACTCAAAATTGCAAGAACCTCACACAACAAGATTATCGGCATCTTGCTCTTGAAAAGGAGCAGATCTCGGCTGCTGAGTTTTTTCAATAGACTTGTATCTCTGCAAACAGGCTTAGCCTCTGATTTCAAAAGTGGAAATGCAGCCTGAGAAAACACCCTTACAAAGATTTTAGCCCAGACTTAGCCAACCTGTTCTCTTTGCTGACTATTTTTTATTTGTCTCACACACCCCCTCCCTTTATCTAGTGATGAGTTGAGGTTTTAATTTTCTAATTACCCTTAGCACGAACCACTTGTCAGGAAAGCAAAGAATCATAGACTTCAGAAAATTAATTTCTTGTTCGCAAGTGTTGTGGTTTCGTCCCGGCTGGTTGCTGAGCACCACGCAGCCACTCGCTCACTCCTCACCCCAGCGGGATAGCGAAGAGAATCAGAAGAGTAGAAGTAAGAAAACTCATGGATTGAGATAAAGACAGTTTAATAGGTAAAGCAAAAGCCACGCACACAAGCAAAGTAAAACAAGGAATTCATTTACCACTTCCCATGGGCAGGCAGGTGTTCAGCCATCTCCAGGAAAGCAGGGCTCCATCATGTGTAACAGTTATTTGGGAAGACAAACACCATCACTCCAAACGTCCTCCCTCTTCCTCCTTCTTCCCCCAGCTTATGTGCTGAGCATGACGCCATATGGTATGGAATATCCCTTTGGTCAGTTGGGGTCAGCTGTCCCGGCTGTGTCCCCTCCCAACTCCCCGTGCAGCCCCAGCCTACTCGCTGGTGGGGTGGCGTGAGAGGCAGAAAAGGCCTTGGCTCTGTGTAAGCCCTGCTCAGCAGTAATGAAAACATCCCTGTGTTATCAACACTGTTTTCAGCACAAATCCAAAATATAGCCCTGTGCTAGCTACTGCGAAGAGAATTAACTCTATCCCAGCCAGAACCAGCACAAGAAGTTTTATGCAACAAGAGTGTTACCCCTGGAAAACCACAGACTCCAGTTTTCTTGTTCTTCCATCGCTGCTTCTGGGAGTCTTGCATTTGTGGCGAGCAGTTTTTCCTGCCTTCTTGGCTCAGTGGGTGTATTTTTTTGGCATTGTTTGACTTCTATTGCTTACGAAAGGACCAGCCCTTTCAAAACCATCTCGTTCCCAAGTCTCTCTGTGTTGCAAATTGGGTGGTGCTTTTAGCTCCCAGCCCTTGCCTTCATTTTCAGTATTCTCTTCCCAAGCCTTCCACCTCTATTGAATTCAAAGGCCATGCCGCGATTAGTGGAAAATACGCTGTTGTACTGGAGAGGAGTCCTTCTGCACTGGCGTGTCCTGTTTGCTCTGTGGCCACACCATCCACTTGGTGTCAGGCCTGGTTGTGTTGGCAGAAGGCAGTGGTGTTCAGTGTAACGATGGTAGCGCTGTGGATCGTGAATTGAAGCTCTCTTCGTGATCATGCCTAATGCACAGGCAAAAAAGTGTATCACAAGAACTACAGAACCACTGGGAGAGTTACAGTGTATGACAACACAATATTTGGAAGAAAATTTATTTTTTAAGCTCATACACTTGAATTTTTTTTTTCTTGGTTAATAGAAGTATTTCCTCTTAAGGAGGACAAAAAATGTGTCTGAAAGGGTAAAACTGGGTGTGAAAAGCATGCAGGGGTTTTCTAGTATGTGACCAGAGAGAAACACTTCTAAATAAGCCACAAGCGGAGTTAGTAAACTTACCTGCTAGAAATGACATCTTGGATGTCTCCTGTCTTCTCTAGGGACCTGTCAAGCCTTTCACTGTAACTGTGGAGTGATTAAAAGTTGTGTCTAACAAAGATGGTAGCCTTTTCAGGAAGCAAGTTGATGAGCAAGCTTTGCTCAAGCTTGTCATTGTAACTATAGGCTGTTAGGTCAGAGACTGTTGGTTTTTATGGTACCTGTCACAGTAAGATCTGTCTGTGGGGTCCTGCGGGAGACTTGAGTGGGGCAAGTTTTATTTTGTACAATGATGAAATAGCTGGGAGAGGGGTATTTTGTGGGATGTTTTCATAAAGTTTCTGTCATAAGTGAAACCAGAGTCACTTTGCCATGAATTTGGGATCATTAGAAATACATTGGTTTCAGTAGGTTGTTAGGTGAATGGAACTACAAAAGTGGAAAAAAAAAGATCAAATATTTCAAAAAATGAACTTGACCTTTTAAAAGAAATGTTATGAATTGGGATCTAATCTTATTTGGAAAAAAAATAAAAATGGGGGCAGGAAAATGATTTCCAAAGTGGCTCAGAATGGGCATTAGGCCGTTCTATGTGTTTCAGTGGTAACATCCTAGCTGTTCACAGTTCCTTGCTGGTGCCTGGCAACATTGAAGACCACTAAACTTGTTGCTTTGCTTGCTCTGCTGCTTTGATGAAGCAAGCAATTTCCTTCAAATGCTCCAATCGTGTGGGATTACACTGCATGTTTCAAATTAGGGATAACTTTTCCAAAACGTGTTTATTGGTTCACTTCAAGTCACCCTGGTTTTGAGGGTTCTTTTGGTAGATTGAGGCAGGGTGCTCGGAATGACAAATGTTCTTGTCCAGTAACTGTCAAGTTTGGGGGTTTTTTTCCCCACCCTTTTTTTTTTTTTTTACAGCACTTTCAAAAAAGAAAGTGTGATCCAGCAAAATGGGATTTTAAAAAAAAATTCTTTTTTTCTGAGGTGCAATTCCTCACTGAGTTCTCTGGTGACAAAGCCAGTTTGTGGTGACAAACCTGCTTTCCACTCCTCATATGCAGCAAAAAAAGATGCCAACATGTTGGTTTCTTGGGCTATGTTTTAGACCAGTACAGTAAAAAGAGCTGAGTTTAAAACCAAAAACCTGGGGTTTATTTGTTATGTCTGTGATCCATCTTAGAAATAGTCTTGTGTACACCTGAAGAGGAGGATATGGTTAACTGTGGCCAAAGGAGAGAAGGTTGAGGATAACAATTTATTAGTCAGCTTTGCCAGAGGAGACTGAAGCAACGCTGTGCCTCGTGTAAACTTAAAAGGTAGAATTCTGATAAAAATCAACGGAAAAGGCTGTTCTGGTGCCAAAGTACAAGGTTTCTTTAATTAACATTTTGCTACAAAACAGAAGGGTTAGATGGAGAAGTTGCTTTTTTGGTGGTTTTATTTATTTATTTATTAAAGTGTATTTTGAAGTTTATCTTGGTCAAGTATTGAAGTGCTCCAAGCTATAGCCAGGAAAAAAACAACCAAGCGTGCTTCATATCGCTCTCTTATCAACCTTATAGTGACCTTATCACTCTCTACAACTGCCTGAAAGGAAGTTGTCGTGAGGCGGCTGTTGGTCTCTTCTCCCACGTAACAAGTTATAGGATGAGAGGAAACAGCCTCAATTTGGGGAGGTTTGGATTGGACATTAGGAAAAATTTCTTCACCGAAAGGGTTATCAGCAGATTGAGTCACAATCCCTGGAGATATTTAAAAGAGACATAGATGTGGCACTTTGGGACATGGTTTAGTGGTGGACTTGGCAGTGTTAGGTTAATGGTTGGACTCAATCTTAAAAGTCTTTTCCAGCCTAAATGATTCTGTGATGCTATGTTATTTCATTCCAGTCTTGACATCTGAGTGTGGTTAGAAAAGTGGAATGCTATAAGGTCAATCACTTACTCTTATACAGTGTTTCTGATAATGTCCTTCTCATGGCTCTACTGGATTCCCTCCCTGGATCACATGACAAATCATGTACACAGTATTCTTTCTTTCTGTAACTAGGATGAATGTCTTTCCAGCTGGAGAAATGTTACTGCTTTCAAACCCCTCTTTCTTGAATGGAACATCTGCAAGTATTTTTAAGATAAGGTTACATGAAATCACTTACTTTTCAAATCCTAAATTTAAGAGTTGAGATACAAAATAGAATAAAATGGGGATATAAATATAAGTATCACTGTTAATATATGGTCAACACTGTCTTTTTTTTAGTTGTTTAACATTTTCCAGTTGCATTTTTGCGTATCTGTGAGATGTTGCACGCTTTGATAATAAAGTTAAGACTTGGTAATGCTTCTGAAGGGCATGAATATTACAGGAAAGGGTTCAGAAAAAGACTGCTAGAGTACTCAAATCAGGTGGAGCCTGAACTCTTCTACCTTTTGTGCAAGAAATCAGAGAAGTGCCCTTTGTGAGTATCAGTGGAGTGTGGGCTACACTGCTCCGGAGGGGACTCTTACCTGTCTTATCTGCTGCTTGATGAAACAAAGTGGGGGAATCTTCAGGTCCTATTTGTTTATGGATAGGTCATCTTATCCCCCAAACAGTCTTTTCTGTATGATTCGTTGTTCATCCGAACCGTGATGTGCATGTGACAGTCGTCTTTGTTTCTCCTTCTAGTAACCAGCCCCTTATCAAATGCCAGCTAATACCTTCCTAGCGCTCAAGCAATGGCAGTCAGCACAAAAATAACACATATTTAACACTTCCTTTTAATCCATCGTCTTTGCCAGCCATTTTATGTTAAATGCTTTGAATGCTCTGGGGGTGCACTTTGCAAAGTCTCATCTTGTGCTAGATCTCAATACCTTGTACTTGAACTCGCTATGTAAATATCTACTGAAACCGTGCTGTTCTGGAGCACATGAACAGATAGGTGCACTTGTTCACTTCATGCTATTACTGTTAACTTCTGTGACTCTTTAGATATCTCTGTTAAAAATCCAGTTTAAAAAAAAAAAAAGGCAACCAAACCAGACAAACTCCTCTCTTGGCTTTCTTTTCTGTCCTCTGGGATTTTTTTAATGTATGTCTCATGAGCCAGGTTATAGACTTTTGAAGGAGGAGACTGCCTGGGAAGTACATGCAGTTCGCTGCCCATTGGGTTGTCTAACCATTTAGAGCTACTGTAAAACAAATAATGCAAATAACTCTCTTCTAATGCTGAGAGTCCCCTGTTAATTTGTAGGTAAGCACTTATATCTTTCTTTTCATGCTTTTGTTTCTCCTGTATGTGTGTATGAAGGTTGCATACAGATGAAATAAGAGACTGATTAACTGCCAGTGTAGAAAAATCAGTGAAACCAGCTACTCTGGCTGTTTGACAACCATTTGCATACTAAACTGAACAAAAAGGAGAGGTGCTTTTTAGTCTGTTTCAGTCACAGCAGCCTAATGAATTGTCTATAGCTATGTAAGTTATTAAACATAATTTGTGCTTGAGGGTTTTTTTTAAAGAGTTTATTGTATTCCCTTTAAAGACAATCTGGCGGTGCTTTGGTACAAAACAGAGGATTTATGTTTTCACTGTACCATTAAATAATTTGAGGTCGTGCTATTTCTTTTTAACCTACTTGAATAATACTCCTTTCTGGCATTTCATTATATAGATAACGTTTGAGGTGAGAGAGAGTTAAAATTGTGTACAAGAAGAGCATTTAAGAAACCTCATTTGTTCCTTTAATTAACATTTAGCTGCCTGTGTTCTATCCATATGCAATCAAGGCAACATTTAAGAAAATACTGTGTTCAAATATGCCATTTCATAAAGACAAAGAGAGTTTGCAAGGGCAAAGGGCAAGGTCATCAATTTGTATTCACTGAATGTGACATATATTGCATAAAGAGGATTTGATCAAACCTTTTTAATGTACTTTGTTCAAGAGGTTGAAAGGAATACTGCTATAATTGTCTACACTGTATTGGCATAAGAAGGACAGATGGGTACTAGAGAACTCTTCACAGGTTTTCCCTTCAAATGATTGCAAGTATATCATAAACAAAATCCTGTTTTCGGATGGGACTGTGCTGATGTCAGTAAGACAAACGCACATACATCCATCTACAGAATTTCTCCTAATCCAGATGCACTAAAGCAGAACTAATTGATACTGTAATTCATGTACCAGGATTGTTTGTTGTTTGGGTTTGTTTGGTGTTTGGAGTTTTTTTTAACAAGTTTTTACAGTCCTTAATTTTGAGACTGAACATGCCCCCAAATGGGGATAAACAAATAAAATATACAGATGGCTGTGTTCTCTGTATCTTATTGACCATGGATGGTCGTACAGTTTCAATGAAGTAATGCACTTTTTTATCATGATTCACAGTGCCATTTTTGAAGATTACGGCAGTTCGTGGGGTTTGCCTTGTATATACCCATTAACTGGATAGTTAGCTTTTCAGGCAGATTCAGCAATAGAACAAAATTTTGTGCTTATATTAATGAATTTTATTTTTCTAAGTTTTTTGCGCTTCTTTGTGTCAGTGAATGCATTTGCATTTACTGACGTGTGTCCTGGTCATTTGAGATTTTGTGGTATTTTGCTGTTCCTGAAAACCCTTCCCCATTGAACACCTTATTATTCCATTGGGTATCAGATTTTGTTCTACAATTTATTTTTATCTGTCCTCTTTGTCCAAAAGAATAAATATCATGTTGGAGGAAAATCTGATACATTTTGCTAGCAGATCTGTAATACTGAAGTGCATAATTTGGCAAGAGCTTGGGGCTATTCTCCTAGCTGTTGGACATTTTACATCCCTCAGCCACCAGCGGTACATCTTGATTCATTAGAAAACAGTGAATGGGTAGGCTTTGTTTTCTCTGTAGCCTGGAAATGTTCACTCAGGCAGAGAGCAGTGTCCGTTATGGTGTCTTAGCTGTCTGTGTAAGGAGCTGATGCACTGCGCCGAGGCAGTGGTTCGGCAGAAAGCATCTAATCGCTAACAGAGATGACATATCTCAAATAATATTCAGACTGACCGAGTGGTCTTGGAGGTTGTGGCTGCAGATATGTTCACCGAGGCTTGTACTGTGGACGTATTTCTAGATTCTGCGCCTGAGTTACTCAGAAGATAACTTCAGTGGAAAGGGAGATTTGTGCCACTTTGGCCTTTTAGTCTATTTTTTTGAACTCACTGTTCTTTTATAGCTGTGTCTGCAGATTATTAGAGAGCTTTCTGTAGGATCCATTATTCTTCAAAGACTTAATTAAATTGTACAGTGTAATTAATCTGTCGTCTTAATTTCTAAAATTCTCCTACTGTGTAGGTAATAAAACAACAGAGTGATTCTGTGGCTGCTCAGTTGTATTATGAGTCTGGATGGAAACAACAAATGTATTTTTTTGATGAAAATAAGTTTATACATGGGTGGCTGAGACTGTATTGCAGCAAACATAAAATCTGCCGTACTGGAACTGACCGAATATTCTTTCTCTGTCAGTGGCCAAGAGCAGATATTTAAGGAACACTGTATTTAAAGTTCAGGGAATTCATATATGACACTTTCCCCTAAAGTTCTCACACTCTCCAGCTCTGCATTTCCTGAGCTAGTTATAATTTCTGCATATATAATAAATCTCCACAGGTTTATCTTCTGTGAACTTGGTCTGTTTTCTCTTCAACCCACATACATGCATAAGAAATAGAAGATAAATGGTTTTAAGGAAAGACATGTCTGGGATGAGTGGTCTCCTATTGGGTTTAACCGGAAGATTCTGCCATTTCTCCATATGTTGATTGTGCTACTACTTTGGGTATTCTATTGAAATAGTAGGGCATTGATATCTCATTTGCTTATATACCAAATGGAAAACAGGTAGCTCTTTGAATGCAAGTCTTCAAAAATAGAAAGTACTACCTGCAGTAATAAGGCACAGCTTTAATACCTGGTTTGAGATGAGCATCAGAACTCGCATTTGTTTGCTGCTTGGTTAGGACTGTCATTCACTGAGGAGATCATTCTCTTCAGGACATAGGTCCAAAGTTTTGCTTTTGGGATGAGGAACAGGCTGGAACCGTTTGGGCAAAGGCGTATATATGTAACCTGTCCTTCCTCTGCTTTTTCCCTTTGTTGCTTTGAATATATCCCTTCTGATAATTTTAGCTGTATATCTTGATTCTGCGAACAAAAATTCTATGCAAAACAGTATCTTTCAGTAGTCAAAAGCGTGTACTTTCAATTATACCTTAAAAAAAAAAAAAAAGTCACAAGATGCCTGAGTGCGTTTACAGAAATGCCTGTGTGTACTGTTTGACAGGTTTATGTCATAAGGTTAAAAATATGTGGGGGACTTTTTTTTTTTTTTAATGTAGCTATTGATAGAAGAGGGGAATACAAATGTAACAAAGAATAACTAAACAGGCTCTTTGAATCTCACTTCACAACAAACATCAAAGAAAAATATACTTCCACCTGTTAACATGATATGAAAGGTTACCAAGCGTGCATTGTTCTCTACTAAATTATTTTGGTCTTTTAAATCCAAGTTAACTAGTTCAGAGATGGTTTTATTTCAATAGGTGGATCCTCTTTTAATCACATTACTTCTGACATTCTTCTTACTGTTGTTGGATGGGAGATGCCTTTTGGTTTCATGCTCATTTAGTCTTCCCGGGGCACTACAAGCAAGCTGAGATAGTAGTTGTTTGGTTGTTTGTTTTTTTAATCTAGCAGTCACTAAAAACATAAGAAATAATTAAGTGCAGTGCTTATTAAAAATCATTGCTGATCCTTTTGGTGTATGCTTGCTATTTTGAGCGTGTGTGTGCTAAGAGGACTCACATAAATACCTTGTGTGATCTGTAAAGGGGAAAAAGAGGATGACTTATATGAAATACCTCATACCAACACAAAATTTCTTTAGTCTGCACATTCTGTAGTTCAAATAAAACTGTTTTTACCAATATATTTCCCTTGTATCGTTCCATTGTCAGCTCAATATTCGTAACATTACGTTAGAGCTTGAAAGCCTGAATGCGTGTAAGCAAACGTATGACACAGTACTACACTGAGGAAGGAAGCTTTTCAGTTGTTTACTGGTGTTGGTTGGCTCTGAGTACTTGTATGTAATTCTGAGACATTTGCAGGTTAAGGGCAGAGACTCGCTGATAAGCAGTGCCAGGCTCAGGAAATATGGGCAAACCCTGTAGTATGATATTAGCACAACGTTTTGATCCAGTAGTAGTAGGTAACTAGCATGTATGCAGTCAGGTTAAGAACTGGGATGAAGGGATGCCCAAGCACCGCTGCAGAGCTGTGGCTTCAAGGGCTCGAGGTTCAGCACGGGAGGAGTCTTATTTTCTGAAGACTGGGCAGGACTAAAACTCCCGCTTCTTGGTGACACACTCAGGTGTCTGAATGTATAGGCTAGAGGTACTCTGTATTCCACTTTCTGGTGGAAATATGTGGGGCCCATGACAGCCCAGAATAAGTTGTTCAGCTTGTACAGGTCAAACATAAATGAAAGTGAACTCTGCATGTGAAACACTTGCTTTTCTTTGCCTTTTCATTCCTCTGAACAAGGCAAGGTTGTATCAGTTTGTCTATCCATACTTTTACCATCCGTGTGAAATGGAATGTGTTTGTAAAGCGCACTGTGATAAAGATAAGCTGCTTTCTGTCTTCCTTCCTGCACCTGAGGTCCAGGTGGGTTAATCTCTAATGCAAACATGAGCTGCACAAGCTGAGGAACAGCAGCTTCTCCTAAGCAGGATGTCAAGATAAGCTGATAAACTAAATGAACTTTATTCTGTGGCCACACGTGACAGCAGAGAAGAGAAAGGAAAGTTTGAATTGAAGCATACGAAGAAAATACAGCTTCTGCTTGCAAATTTGCATGACTTAACACATGAAAGGGTATGGAAAGTAAAAACCTTCATTTATGTTGTTATTATCCAAGATACATCAATAGGGTAATGAAAGGAAAAAGTTACTGATATTTATACTGTGTCTGCAAAGCCTACCATTGTTTTCTTCCTTAGTGCTGTATAATTTTTAAGTAGCAACAGAGCAAGCTGAATCCTGATGTGACCTTACATACCTTGCTGTTCAGTTCAGTGGTTTCCCTATAGAAACAGAAAGTGACACTGCCTTGCTTGAATTTTCTTCAGTCAATATGAGTGTGGCACAACACAAATTATACAGTAAAATAGTATTGAAGAAAAGCTTATCTATTGATACAGGTGGCTAGAGAAACAGGTTTTATCTAAGAGCTTTCAAAGTATTGATAACAAATTAAATGGGACTCCATGGAATGAATTGTGTATTTTTGTTACTTTTTTTAGATGCAGGCATTCTTTTTAGCTGGTTTCAGCAGCGTAGAATTCCTCCATATAAAAGTTTGTAGAGTAAATGACTGTTACTGTACATCTAAAATGTAGGTATATAAAAATATTTATGCATATATTTTTGTAACTTTTAGAATAAACCCTCAGAGTTTATGCATTGTGAGAGTGCAAGTCTACAGCAGCAAAACTGTTAATTTGCCTGACTAGAAATATTAACCATACTATATCAAATAACTGCCAGGAACAATTCCCCACCATTCCCTGTGACTTCATTTTAATTGATTTTTTTTAAACTTGCAGCTTCTGAGATTTCGTTTACTCTGACAGAATGTTTATTAAATGTGTAAAAAGAAAATTGTTTTGTAAATTGTTTCCGAGAGTGTTTTTATCTTCCATAAATTGGTGGCTCGTTTAACATTTTCCATCTACCTTTGTTTTCCGCCTCTGTGCTCTGCCTCATTTGTTTCCTTATTGGATTTGATGATTAAATACTGATCAGCTGCTGGTCTGATCAGCTGTGCATATTCCTTTCTTTTAAACATTGTTCATATACACCCTGAGGACAGGGTTACATACACAGTTATAAACAGAGTGGGGGGGTGTTTAGTGGTACCATTTGATCTGTTTTACAGATGATGGTGAGCTCGACAATGAACATTTGTAAAACTCATCATTGAAAGAGACCTCTGTATTACAGAAATAATTGACACACAACAGTCCAAAAGGGCTGTCGGTTGGTTGCTTTACATTGCAGAGCTGTAGTTTGTGTTCAGGCCTCTGATGCTAAACAGGCTATTAATAATGAGGATTTATTTCTGTCTTGTTCTCTTTGTTTTTTTCTTTTTCTCTAAGATATTATATATTCAATCATAATACTGTACAGTCTGTCATGCATTGCTGTGAAAATTCATGAAGGAACATGGAATTTACATATAAATCTAAATGATTATTTTCTCTTTGAAAAGCAGAGGTAACTTGTGCAAGTGTGGTGGTATTAAGCGCTACCTCTGAATGATTTCAACAAATCAGGATAGTAAAGGAAATCGTCTCAGGTTTTAGACTGTACTTCATTAGGAATAGCAATCTATTTACTGGGAGATATTGTAATATTTTATTTCTGCTTGAAACAATTATTTCTGAGTAGCCAAATCCTATGAAATCACTGGAAGTTTAACAGGAAGAAGAGACATCTTGAAAACTGGTGTTGTGTACGGTCCCAATAACAGGAACCCCGGTGAATCCATAACTTTTGGTAGACTGGTGCAGTTGGTGACAGGGCTAACTTCAGCACTCCAGGATTCAAATTCAATCTGATTCTAAATCCGTTGGAATCACAGTATTTACAGTGGTGTAAAGCTAAAACATCACGACAGGGAAACATATCTTTTCATTCGTTTGCCCATAGCTATATATGAGTGGTGCCTACCGACTTCAGTGAGAGCCCCGAAGAGTAATTCCAAGGCTGGATTTGTCTTTTAATTGTTTCCCTCTGTTTCTGAAATACATTCAAAATGAACTGAAAACTTAAATAATTCTGTAAAGGGTTGTTTCTTCCAAGTACAATTTAAATGTCTTTTTTGTTGGCCTGGGGACAGTAGTAATGCTGGTCTGATAACAGTAAGTTCTTTTGCTGTTGAGACTTCAAGCATACTTCTTGATACACTGAGACTTTTTGCAGATACTTGCTGCATGTGAAATAATGAATATTAGTTCAGGAATACAGTTGTCATTTTAAGTATTCATGAGTAGCTTTTTGTAGGCTCTGCACAGTCACGGTAGGTAAAACTTTGAGAAGTACCTAATTTTATTTCAGTGGGAGTTTCACTCCCGAGCCCCTTATTCTCTTTTTTTATTTTTTTGAATGCTTCTAGGCACCTCTGTCCTTAGTGAACTAAATAACTTCAAAAAAATCCAGTCGGTGGCAGTTATGCATCTAAGCCACTTGATCCTTGATAGTCTACAGAGTGAGGTGTGTCATGATGAATATCATTTCGCTTAATTTTGAAGTACTTGGCTCTGTGGCAGGTGTACAAAGGCATTCCCTGACTCTTGCTTCCAACTGCAGATGGGTTTTGTTTTTGTTTTTGTTTTTTTTTTTTTTTAAAACTGGTTCCGTAATGTAGAAACAGGTACCAGAACACAGTATCTATTCTGTGGTAAGTGACCTGATGAGACAAGTGCATATCACTATGTGTAGAAAGCAAACACAGAGATGCTTTTCTCAGTCAAGATGGCAGCAGCTGTGGGCATGCAGAATAGAGGAATATTAGGCACCTCTGTCATTTTACTGACATGTTATTTGGCAGCTACAGACTTGCTCACATTTAGAGAGATTATCAGATTTTATCAAATACAACTTCAGATTCAGGAAACTCAGTTCTACTCTGGTAGCACTGTAGGCACTTGAACGGTTATGGCTCTACCCTTTGATAGTCTTTGGTAATTTTATTCTTTCTCTTTTATTTTTTTTCTTTAGACTTTGCTTATGCTGTGATGTTTAGAAAATACACAAATGCTAGGCAATTAGATCATATTTGTCTGAAGATCTGTGCATGCATGCACATTGCATAACGCTACCCAGGATGCAGCTGAACACAAAAACTCCCAGCCAACTCTGTACCTAGGTCTTGCAGAATTGGTGCTTCCACATGCGTTGACTGTGTTACACTAGCTAGGCTCATCTTGCCGAGTGTTCTCGTTGGCTGCTTGTTCTCACCCGGGTAGAACAGTTGGATACAAACTAGGACTGAAAACTTCGTAATTGGAGGTCTTCTGTAGACTGTGGGGAGAAGCATTTACACTATCTGTCTTCAGTGCCCAAGTTACATTTCTGATGGAGTTTAAATACAAAGCCCTCCCAACCTATATGTTTAAGTTATATGCCTTAATATTAAGGGGGCAAATATTCTTCCCTGCCAAGACACTGTGTTTAATAGAATAGGTTCTACCATAATATAAATTGATAATTTGTCTTGCACATATATTATTAGATTTGTAGAAATAGGCTTAAATTAACTTTTTTCTATAGTTTGAGCAGCTTTTCGGATTTTTCTGCATTCTTAATTTCTCAGCACAGTGATGTTTCATAGTTATTTCCTGAAAATTATTTCCCTCTTTCTTTAATGGAAAAAATATTAGCCATGGTAACTGCAGTAAACATGTTTGTATAGTGAATGATAAAACTTCTGTTGAATGGGGTTTGCATCATTAGCTGTCAGGGCTGCAGAAGACGAGTAGTTAACTGAGTAAGTAGTGTGTAACGTTATCATTGATGGAACATTTCTTACCATTAAGCCTTCAAACTCTTATTCAGCTGTCAACACATGGGCACTTTCTGGAGCCAAATTCTCTCATGCTGTGCACTGCCTGCAGCTCGCCTGAAGCTCAACTTTGACTAAAAGTGTTGATTTCGCTTCTTTTAGCCTTGTTCTCATTTAACGTTAAAACCTGCTTAGAGTCTGCCTTTTATTCTGTAAAGTACACATGCATGTGTCATCCCTCGCACACTTCTGATGTGAAGTTAAGGCGCTCAAAAGATATGCTAGTAATCTTAATGAATAATTGATTAGAAAGGAGTCTGGCAGTGTTAATTGTGAGGTGCAGCTGAGTGAATGCCAAAACAAAAGCTCTTCTAAATGTTTCCGAAAACCTTGTAAAGTCTTTAGCATTGAGCAACAGGGTCAGTGCACTGAAGTGGAATTTAAAGGAGGTTCTTGAGTGTAATGGATTTTGACTTCCCTTTGTCATGTGCCTCAGTGCATCATTGATTGAGCACTCATTTGTTAAATCAGCTGTAATTTTTGC